>NW_028225180.1:58484015-58791445 GCF_052327205.1 Somniosus microcephalus
GCAGGAGCAGCCAACTTCCTGGCACCAGGGGAGGTTCTGCTGCACAGGACGGGAGGAAAAAGAGGGGTAGAGCTATAGTGATGGGGGTTCTATTGTAAGGGGAATAGATAGGCGTTTCTGCAGCTGCAAATGAGACACCAGGATGGTGCGTTGCCTCCCTGGTGCAAGGGTCAAGGATGTCTCAGAGCGGCTGCAGAACATTTTGGAAGGGGAGGGTGAACAGCCATTTGTCGTGGTGCATATAGGTACCAACGATATAGGTAAAAAACGGGATGATGTCCTAAAAGCTGAATATAGGGAGTTAGGAGGTTAATTAAAAAATAGGACCTCAAACGCAGTAATCTCAGGATTGCTACCAGTGCCACGTGCTAGTCAGAGTAGAAATAGAAGGATATTTCAGATGACTACGTGGCTAGAGGAATGATGCAAGGTGGAGGGATTAAATTTCCTGGGACACTGGAACCGTTTCTGGGGGAGGTGGACTAGTACAAATCGGACGGCCTGCACCTGAGCAGGACCCGGACCGATGTCCTTTGTGGAATGTTTGCTTGTGCTCTGGGGAGAGTTTAAACTAAAATGGCAGGTGGTTGGGAACCTGAGCAGGGAAACAGAGGAAAGGGAAACAAGGATAAAAGCAAAAGACAGGAAGTAGAAAAACAAGGTGGCAGTCAGTGAAATGAAGGGTTTAAATAAAACATGGCCACAGTAAATAATAATTCTAAAAGGTCTAAGAGCATTAATAAAACAAGCCTGAAGGCTTTGTGTCTTAATGCGAGGAGCATTCGTAATATGGCGGATGAATTAGCAGCACAAATGGAGGTAAATGAACATGATATTATTGAGATTACGGAAACATGGCTCCAGGTGACCAAGGCTGGGAACTCAACATGCAGGGCTGTTCAATATTCAGGAAAGATAGGCAAAAAGGAAAAGGAGGTGGGACAGGATTGCTGGTTAAAGAGGGGATTAACACAATTGTAAGGAAGGATATTAGCTCTGATGATGTGGAATCTTAATGGGTAGAATTGAGAACTACCAAGGGGCAGAAAACGTTAGTGGGAGTGGTATATAGACCCCCAAACAGGAATGCGGTGGTTGGGAATGGCACTAAAAGGAAAATTAGTGATGCGTGCAATAAGGGCACAGCAGTTATCATGGGTGACTTTTATCTACATATAGATTGGGCTAACCAAATTAGAAACAATGCTGTGGAGGAGGAATTCCTGGCATGTACACGGGATGGTTTCCTGGACCAATATGTCGAGGGACGAACTAGAGATCAGGCCATCTTAGACTGGGTATTATGTAATGAGAAAGGATTAATTAGCAATCATGTTGTGCGAGGCCCCTTGTGTCAGAGCGATCATAACATGATATAACTCTTCATTAAGATGGAGAGTGAAGCAGTTGACTCAGAGACAAGGGTCCTGAATTTAAACAAAGGAAACTATGATGGTATGAGGCGAGAGTTGGGTAGGATTGATTGGATAATGTCACTGAAAGGGTTGATGGTGGAGAAGCAATGGCAAACATTCAAAGATCGAATGAATGAACTACAGAATCTGTTCATCCAGTTTGGCATAAAAAAGAAGGTGCCTCAACCGTGGCTAACAAGGGAAATTAGGGATAGTATAAGATCCAAGGAGAGGACATATAAATTGGCTAGAAAAAGCAGTAAACCTGAGGTTTGGGAGCAGTTTAGTGTTTAGCAAAGGAGGACAAATGGATTAATTAAGAGCGGGAAAATAGAGTATGAGAGTAAGCATGCAGGGACCATAAAACTGACTGTAAAAGCTTTTATAGATATGTGAAGAGAAAAAGGTTGGTGAAGTCAAGTGTAGGTTCCTTGCAGTCACAAGCAGGGAAATTTATAATGGGGAATAAAGAAATGGCAGACCAATTAAATACGTACTTCGGGTCTGTCTTCACAAAGAAGGGCACAAATAACCTCCCAGAGATGTCGCGGAACATAGGGTCTAATGAGAGGGAGGAGCTGAAGGAAATCAGTATTTGTAGGGTAATGGTGTTAGGGAAATTGACGGAGGGAAATTGACGGGATTGAAGGCTGATAAATCCCAGGGCCTGAAAATCTACATCCTAGGGTACTTAAGGAAGTGGCCCTAGAAATAGTAGATTCATTGCTGGTAATCTTCCAAAATTCGCTAGACTCTGGAACTGAACCCCATGGATTGGAGGGTAGCTAATGTTACCCCACTATTCAAAAAAGGTGGAAGAGAGAAAATGGAGAATTATAGACCGGTAAGCCTGACATCAGTAGTGGGGAAAATGCTAGAGTCCATTATAAAATATGTAATAGCAGAGCACTTGGAAAACAGTGACAGGATCGGACAAGCCAATATGGATTTACAAAAGGCAAATCACGCTTGACTAACCTACTGGAATTTTTGAGAATGTAATCGGTGAAATTGATAAGGGAGGACCAGTGGATGTGGTGTATTTGGACTTTCAGAAGGCTTTTCGATAAGGTCCTGAATAAGAGATGTGCGTGTAAAGTTAAGGCACATGGGATTGGGGGCAAGGTATTGACTTGGATAGAGAACTAGTTGGGAGACAGAAAGCAAAGAGTTGGAATAAATGGTCTTTTTCCGAGTGAGTCATAGAGTCATAGAGTTATACAGCGCAGAAAGAGGCCCTTCAGCCATTGCGTCCACACCAGCCATCAAGCCCTGTCTAATGTAATCCCATTTTCTAGCATTTGGTCCGTAGCCTTGTATGCTGTGGCATTTCAAGGGTTCATCCAAATGCTTCTTGAATGTTGTGAGGGTTCCTGCCTCTACCATCCTTTCAGCAGTGAGTTCCAGATTCCAACTACCCTCTGGGTGAAAAGTTTTCCCTCAAATCCACTCTAAACCCCCTGCCCCTTACTTTGAATCTATGCCCCTTGTTATTGACCCCTCTGCTAAGGGGAAAAGTTCCTTTCTATCTACCCTATCTATGTCCCTCATAATTTTGTACACCTCAGTCAGGTCCCCCCTCAACCTTCTCTGCTCCACGGAAACAACCCCAGCCTGTGCAGTCTATCTTCATAGCTGAAGCGCTCCAGCCCAGGTAACACCTGGTAAATCTCCTCTGCACCCTCTCCAAAGCAATCACATCCTTCCTATAGTGTGGCGACCAGAACTGCACACAGTACTCCAGCTGTGGCCTTAACAGCGTTTAGTACAGCTCCATCATAACTTCCCTGCTCTTATATTATATGCCTCGGCTAATGAAGGCAAGCATCCCATATGCCTTTTTAACCACCTTATCCACCTGTTTTGCTGCCTTCAGGGATCTATGTACATGCACACCAAGGTCCTCTGATCCTCTGTCTTTCCTAGGGTCTTACCATTCATTGTGTATCCCTTGCCTTGTTAGTCCATCCAAAGTGCATTACCTCATACTTTCAGGGTTAAATTCCATTTGCCACTGTTCCGCCCATCTGACCAACCCATCTATATCGTCCTGCAGCCTGAGGCTTCCCTCCTTGCTATTTACCACCCCACCAATTTTTGTGTCATCTGCGAACTTACCTGATCATACCCTTTACATTCACATCCAAATCATTAATGTAGACCACAAACAGCAAGGGACCCAGCACCGATCCCTGCGGTACCCCACTGGACACTGGCTTCCAGTCACCAAACACACCTTTTCTCCATCACCCTCTGCCTTCTGCCACTAAGCCAGTTTTGGATCCAACGTGCCAAGGCATCCTGGATCCCATGGGATCTTACCTTCCTGACCAGTCTCCTATCCGGGACTTTATCAAAAGCCTTATTGAAATCCATGTAAACCACATCCACTGCACTACCCTCATCCACACACCTTAGTCATCCCCTCGAAAAATTCAATCAAATTGGTCAGACATGACCTTCCCTTGACAAAGCCATGCTGGCTATCCCTAATTAATCCTTGCCTCTACAAGTGGAGTCAAAATTCTGTCCTCAGAATTTTTTCCAATAACTTCCCTACCACTGATGTTAGGCTCACTGCCTGTAATTCCCTGGTTTATCCCTACTACCCTTCTAGAATAATGGCACTACGTTAGCTGTTCTCCAGTCCTCTGGCACATCCCCTGTGGCCAGAGAGGTTCTGAGAGTGGCGGGAAAGTGACTAGTGGGGTACTGCACGGATTGTTCCTGGGACCCCCAGCTATTTGCAATATATATAAATGATCTAGACGAGGGAATTGAATGTAATACCTCCAGGTTTGCAGACGACACAAAGCTGGTGGGAGTGTGTGCTGTAAGGAGGATGCTGAGAAACTCCAGTATGATTGGGACACGTTGGGTGATTGGGCAGAAGCATGCAGATGCAATATTATGTGGAGAAATGCGAGGTTATCCACTTCGGTGTCAAAAACAGGGAGGCAGATTATTATCTGAATGGCAATAGATTGGGAGAAGGGGAAGTGCAACGAGACCTAGGTGTCCCTTGTGCACCAGTCGCTGAAGTTTAGCATATAGGTGCAGCAGGCGGTTAAGCAGGCAAATGGTATGTTGGCTTCGTAGTGAGAGGGTTCGAGTACAGGAACAAGGATGTCTTGATGCAGTTGTACAGGCCTTGGTGCGACCACACCTGGAGTATTGTGTGCTGTTTGGTCGCCTTATCTGAGGAGGAATGTTCTTGCCATGGAGGGAGTTCAGCGAAGATTCACCAGGCTGATACCTGGATGGCAGGAATGACGTACGAGGAGAGATTGGATCGATTGCGCTTATACTCGCTGGAATTTAGATGAATGAGAGGGGATCTCAATGAAACTTCTAAAATACTAACAGGACTAGATAGACTGGATTCAGGAGGATGATCCCGATGGCCAGGGAAGCCAGAACCAGGGGTCACAGTCTAACGATAAGGGTAAGCCATTTAGGACTGAGATGAGGAGGAATTTCTTCACCCAGAGGAGTGGTGAACCGTGGAATTCTCTAGCACAGAAGGCAGTACAGGCCAATTCTTAAATATATTTAAGAAGGAGTTAGATATATTTCTTACGGCTAAAGGGATCAAGGGATTTGGGGAGAAGCCAGGGGCAGGGTACTGAATTTGGATGATAAGCCATGATCACATTGAATGGTGGAGCAGGCTCGAGGGCCGAATTGCCTACTCCTGCTCCTATCTTCTATATTTCTGTGAAAGACTAAAAACAGTGGGGTCCATGTACATATTTTATTAAAATGTCATAGGCAGGTACAGAACATAATCTAACAAGTCTAATGGAATGCTGGTATTTATAACTAGATGACTACAATATAAAGCGGAGAAGATACGCTGCAGTTATACAAACCCTGGTTAGATGGTGTTCAGCACAGTTCACCACACCTTAGGAAGGATGTATTAGCCTTGGAGTGCAGCGTAGATTTACCAGAATGATAAATAGAATCCAGGGATTAAATTACGTAGCGAGATTGCAGAATAGTGTGTTTTATTTCCTGAGATTTCGAAGCTTAAGGAGTGATTTGATTGAAGTATTCGGATATTAAGCGAACTGATAGGGTAGATAGAGAGAAACTATTTCCGATGTTGGCGAGTCTAGGAATAGGTGACATAACCTAAACATTAGAGCCAGGTTTTTCAGGAGTGAATGTAGGAAACAATTCTACATGCAATAGGTGGTAGAAAATTTGAACTCACTTCCGCAAACAGCAGTTGATGCTGGGTAAATTATTAATTTTAAACCTGAGAATGATCGTTCTTTGTTAACCTAAAGTTTATAGGACAAAGGGATATAAACGGATTTGCACAGATCTCAATGATGTAATTCAACAGCCAAAGAGGCTCGAGGGGTAAATGGCTCACTACTGTTCCCATCAGAATTGTTAAATGCTCCTGTGCATGATACTGCACGAATATGGAGATGAGAATCACGATTTAAAGCAAAGCCTGAAAATGGACGAGAACCCTTGACCCTCAGGTTAAAAGTCTGATGTTCCACTGACTGAGCTATCTGGAATCTGGTAGTAAAAGGGCCACACAAGGACCTTCACTGGCTGACCTGCTGCATTACTCTATAAATTGCATTAATTGCCCAATAAACTCGGCTATTCAGCGCATTTCACTCAGACTGAAATCCAGACTTACAGCCTCAAACCGGCTTCACTTCAGGAATAGTCTTCCTCCCACAAACGATGCGCTCTTTAACAGTGGCGTCATCTCTATATATTTAAAAGGATCATCTGTCTGTCTGTCTGTCTGTCTGTCTGTCGTTCCGTGTGTCTGTCCGGCTATAAACTCTAAAGTTATAGAGCGTACCTACACGTGCGTTACATCAAAAGAAAGCTTACGATTCTGGAATGGTCATAAGCGTATTTACGTTTCGGTGAGACAAACATTGCACCCGCGGTATCCAAAAAAACGTCAAATTCCGTTCATTCTCTGCTCATTAGCATAGGTGACATTAGGATCGACCAATCGTACGGTCGAGTGACCCGGACGGTGGACCAATCGCTGCGTGGCGGGGGCGGGTTCGTTGCGCGTGCGGGCGGGCCCATCTAGAAGTCGAGCAACAGGACGATTGACCAATCCTACACTTCGGTGACATGACGGTCGACCAATCGGTGCGTGTGTGGGCGGGCCTTATCGTTCTGAACCGAGGTGAGCGCCCGCCATCTTGATTCCAAACTGTTCATTTCTTTTTCCTGCTTTCTGCGTGTTTCTTTTCAAATCTACATTTCTAGCAAAAAAAAATTGCTTTTCTTAAATTGTTTTTAAAAAAAGTTAATTCATTTGTAAATATTTTCTCTAACCTGATGATTCTTTTTCCTACCTTTTCCGTTTTTCTAAGGCCTCAAAGCCTAGGCCTCAAACCCTGGGCCTCTCCTGCCCAGCCACGTCCGAGCTAGTTAATTGTCCCACGGCTTGTGGTAAGCTCCTTCCCCCTAGTCACGTTACCCGGGGCAACGGCGTCGGCGGCGAGGGACACGGGACAGGCACAGGGTGCGCGCGCAGCAAGCAACACACAGAAGCCAGCAGGTCAGATGTGGCGTCTCTCTCTCTTCCCCACTCGGTGGTCTTGAAGCTGGCTCGGGCGGGGGGGGGCGGGGCTCGGAGAGCGGGAAGGGTTACACCGGCAACCGGGCCCGCTGGCCGTCTCTCACAGCTGCAATCTGTGGTCTTGAAGCCAGCTCAGGACGGCGGGGCCATGTCAGTGCGTGGGGTGGCACAGAGCTCCGTGGAAACATCGCTGGTGCTGGGCTCGGGTGCTTTGTGGCCTGCGGCCGAACGGCAGCTGCGGAGCTCGAGCTGACCGGGGCGCTGGACTCATCTGGGCCATGTCAGTGCGGGTGTTCGCCTCTGCCAACGGCATCAGGGTGATGGCCGAGGCCGCCAAAAGCGTCCAAGGGAACGCGTTCATCCAGGTGCCGAGGCCCGGGCCCCAGGGTGGAAAGTGGGATTGGAGCGGGGGATGAGGGCTCGGGCAGGGGAGAGGGAGGAGGGAGGGAGAGGAGGGAGAGCGGGGAGAGGGAGGGAGGGGGAGGGGACAGGAGAGAGGGGGAGGGGAGGGGGAGAGGGAGGAACGGGGGAGGGTGGAGGGAGGGAGGAAGGAGGGAGGGAGAAGGGGAGAGGAGGGGGAGAGGGAGGAAGGGGGAGGGAGGGAGGGAGGGGAGATGGAGGAGGGGAGAGGGAGGAGGGGGAGGAGGGAGGAGAGGGAGGGGGAGGGGAGGGGAGGGGGGAGGGAGGAGAGGGCGGGGAGGAGAGGGGTAGGAGGGGCGGAAGGAGGGGTGTAAGAGGTGGGAGGGGGGAAGAGGTAGGAGGGGGAGGGGGAAGAGGTAGGAGGGGGAGGGGGAAGAGGTAGGAGGGGGAGGGGGAAGAGGTAGGGGAGGGAGGAGGGGAAGAGGCAGGAGGGGGGGAAGAGGGGGTGGGAGTCGGCGTTTCATCAATTAGGGGCATTTCCTAATTAAGAAAAAGTCACAGAAACGGATACAGATTTATTGGCATCATTCGAACAACCAGCAAAGGTTCAGCATCAAACTATGTCTGAGTTTCTGCAACGTAAGACTACAAGCATTACTAACTACACCCTGGATCCCAAATATTAACCAGAATTCTATTCAATGTTAGAAGTATTTTAAATTACATAAAATTTAAATGTGGAACAAGTAACAGTATTTTGAAATTATTAAATCGCAGATTAAAAGCCTTAGGAAGTGGCTCCTGATTCCTCCAGTCAGAGGGTAGCTGCTTCATTATCCTATCACACAGTCATCGCAATATAACCCACGGTCACCACAGCTGGGCTCTAAGTCCAAGCCCTTCCCCGTGGTCTCAACCATCCCACCGACCTCACAAAATGGCGGCCACTCTTCACCCACCGGGCTCTGAGTCCAGCCCCTTCCCTCACACTCACCTTCCCTCTCTCTCTCTCTCTCTCTCTCCTTCCCACTCTCTCTTTCTCTCCTTCCCCCTCTCTCTCTCTCCTTCCCCCAGTCTCTCTCTCTCTCTCTCTCCTTCCTCCTCGTCTCTCTCTCGCTTATTCTTTCCCCCCAGTCTCTCTCTCACTCTCTCCTTCCCCCAAGTCTCTCTCTCCCTTCCCCCAGGCGCTCTCTCTCTTCCCCCCATTCGCTCTCTCTTTTCCCCCCAGTTGCTCTCTCTCTCTCTTCCAACAACAACATGCCCTCGAAAAAGCCTCAGCACCGCCGGGCACTCCAGCTAGTATATATATAAAGCGGTTGGTTTGTCTGTCTGTTTGTCTGTCTGTTTGTCTGTCCGGCTATACAATCAAAAGTTATAGTGCATACCTACACATATTATTATATGTTATATCAAAAGAAAGCTTATCATTAGGGGAGTCTAATAGGCATATTTACTTTTTGGTCGGACAAAAATTCTTCGTACAGTATACAAAAAAGCTTCAAAGAACGGCAGCATTCCGCTCATTAGCGTTGAGTGACGTGATGGTTGACCAATCATACAGGGGAGAAACCTGATGGTTGACCAATTGGTGCATCATGGGGGGGGTTTCATTGCATGTGTGGGTGGGCCTAATCCTTCTGAGCTGAGGTGAGTGGCCGCCATCTAGATTCCTAACTATTTATTTATTTTTCCCACTTTCTGTGTGTTTATTTTGAAATATAGATTTCCAGCAAAAAAAAAGTTGGTTTTAAAAGAAAGAAAAACTCCTTTTGCAACGGGGACTCGGGCTTTCCCCCCCTCGATGGTGGATGAGCTGCCTGCAGGCCTCAAGCCTCGAAGCCTCGGCCTCTCCTCGCCAGCCACGCCCGAGCTAGGCACCGCCCATCCCTCTGGGCCTGCCCCGCGATCGTCGCCATCTAGGTAAAGGCTGGCAGGGCAGGAGACAGCACGTGCGTGAACGTCGGCAGCGGCGTGAGTCTGGCCGGTCCTCACGCACTAGGCCGTGCACCGGCCGGCCCTGAGGGGGTGATACGCACATGGGGGCTTCGGGTCACCACGTCCGGGCTCTGAGGAAAGGGAGTGAGAGACGGGGAGGGATGGAGAGGAAATCAGGGAGAGACAGGGTGAGGGAGAGTAGAGGGGGAGGGAGAGGAGAGGGGGGAGGGACAGGAGAGGGGGGAGGGAGACGAGAGGGGGAGGGATGGAGAGGAGAGGGGGGGAGGGAGAGGAGAGGGGGAGGGAGGGAGAGGAGAGGGGGAGGGAGAGGAGAGGAGAGGAGAGGGGGAGGGAGGGAGAGGAGAGGGGGAGGGAGGGAGAGGAGAGGGGGAGGGGGAGAGGGGAGGGAGAGGGGAGGGAGGGAGAGAGAGTAAAGCAGGGGGAGGGAGAGAGAGCGGGGAGGGAGAGAGGGGGAGGGAGAGAGAGGGGGAGGGAGGGAGATGAGAGAGGGAGGGAGAGGATAGTGGGAGGGTGGGAGTGAGAGGAGAGGGGAGGGAGGGTGAGGAGAGGGGCAGGGAGGGAGAGGGGAGGGGAGGGAGGGAGAGAGAGTAAAGCAGGGAGAGACAGGGGGAGGGAGAGAGAGAGGGTGAGGGAGGGAAAGAGTGAGGGGGTGGGAGAGGGAGGGAGAGCTCACCTTCTTCCTTCCTTCCTTCACAGGGGTCCATCAGCCCAGGCCTGAGGTGTTCCTTCCCCCCTCTCTCTCCAGGCTAATCCCGAATTAAATCCAGCAGTCTCTCGCTCTCTCTTCCCCCACCCCCGTCTCTCTCTTCTCCCCACAGTCTCTCTCTCTCTCTCTCTCTCTCTCTCTCTCTCTCTTCCCCCCGTCTCTCTCTTCCCCCTGTCTCTCTCTTCCCCGCCCCCCCCGGCTCTCTCTTCACCCCCCAGTCTCTTTCTCTCTCACTCCCCATCTCTATCTCTCTCTCGTCCCCCCAGTCTCACTCTTTCTCTTCCCCCCAGTCTCTCTCTCTTTCTCTCTCTTCCCCCCAGTCGCGCTCTCCCTCCCAGTCATTCTCTTCTCCCCCAGTCTCTCTCTCTCTCTCTTCCAACAACAACATGCCCTCAAAAAACCCTCGGCACCGCCGGGCACTCCAGCTAATATTAAATAAATGAGGGCATCTGGCGTTTCTGTCCCTGACACTGGGGAGCGAGTTAGACAGACTTTATAGCAAGCTTCTGTTTATTGTGAAAAAGCAATGTAAATATTTTTCCGGAATTATCCAGATGCAAATCAATGCTAAAAACAGTCCTGACTCCCACGTGATTTGTACATGCAGCCTTCTGATCCCGCACTACCGTTGCGCTTTTAGGACATCCCGGCACTTAGGAATAAAGTGGAAGCTGCTCGAAATACACAACAGGTTGAGCAGCTTCCGTAAAAGATAAACATTTGGCATGTAGACAGTAGTTAGAACTACAAAAAAGACTGTGTGAAAATATAAACTGTGGGTGTATATATAGAATGACAAAAAGTTACAGGACAGGGGGAGGCCATTAGACGTTTCTGGCCTGTGCTGGATTAGAAAGAGCAGCTGGGCTTAGTCTCACACACCTCCGCTTTCTGTCCGAAACCCTGTAAGTACCTCATCCTCAAGAACCTGTCCAACTCCCTTTAACATTATTGATGGAATCAGCTTCCACCATCTGTTCAGGTAGAGCTGTCCAGGTCCTGACAACTCTAAGAGTGAAGAAATTCTACTCATCCCCCCTCTAGTTCTTTTGGCAATGATTTGAATCCTATGACCTCTGGTTATTGAACCACTCGCCCGAGGAATAGTTTTTCTCTACCTACTCTATCAAAACATTTATTAGGTCGCCTCTTAACCTTCTCTGTTCCAAAGAGAACACTACTAACTTTTCCAACCTTCCCTCGTAACTGAAGCCCCTCATCCCTGGTAAACCTCCCCTGTAGCCTTTCTAAGGCCTTTACATTTTTCTTGAAGTGTGTTACCCAGAATTTTCTGAATACTCCAGCTGAGGCCTAAACCGTGATTTATTTCTCTTTATTTTTATATTCTATGCCTTTACTTATAAACCGAAGTAACCCATATGTTTCTTTGACAACCTTACTAACTTGCCCTGCCACCGTTAAGAATTTGTGTATAAGGACACCAAGATCTCTCTGTTCATCTACACTTTTCACAATCGTGCCATTTATAGTGTACTGCCTTTCCATATCAGTCCCCCGAAAGTTCATCACTTCAAATTTCTCCACATTGAACTCTATCTGCAATGCATCAGCCCATTTCACTCTTCTGTCTGTGTCATCCTGAAGTCTACAACTATCCTCATCATTATTTATATAAGGCGCCACGTTTCGTGACAACTGCAAACCTTATGATGCTGTTTGAGTCTAGTTCGCTAATAAAAAATGAAAAGAGTAACGGGCCCAAAACAGACCGTTGGGGAACACCTATGCAAAACTCCTCTCCGTCTCAAATATATCCGTCCAGCAACGCACTTTGTTTCATGTCACTGAGCCAATTCCGTTTCCATACCATCCACTTTTCTCTTAATTCCATGAGCTTCCATCTTCTAAAAAAGCCTCCTGTGTGTGTGTGATAGTTATATATAAATTTACTGTTTATGTGATGATTACGATGCTTTATATGTGCTTCAGTTTAAATTTATTTTGTAAAACTATAATCCTACATAAAAATATAAATGTATGTAATTGCAACTGTGATATTTCTAAATGTGCTTCGGTCTACCTGTGTACTAGTTATAATAATACGTGTGTGTAACTGTTTATTGTTTATCTTTGTATCTTGTGTCTGATTTACGTGTAAATGTACTTGTGTGTTATTTATCATTGAATTTGTGTTATTTTTCTTTGCATTTGTGTGTGTCTGTGTTATGTATAAATGTATTTGTTTGTAATTTAAAAGCACCATATTGAGAAATAAATACTTACAATGTACGTTTGGAATGAACATAGATGGCCCCCAATAAACGAATAAATATTACAGATACATGAAAATACATTTGTAAGCAGCAGCAGAGTCAAAAATAAATTTGTATCCAAAACGGATCGATCTCAATGACCCATATTTTCCATTGGGTGTGTGGGAGCTGTGTACACAGCCGTAGGGACATTGGAAATGCCTCTGCGGGTGCAGGGTTCGGCTTTCTGCAGAACCTCCACCCACTGAAAAACCTTAGAAATCTTACGTCTGGTAAAAGCCAGCGGGAGGCCAGCTTTTATAAACATAAGAGTGTAAAAAATAAAAATTATATATATGTTCACTCATTTATAATTTTAAAATACTTTAAAAAAAATGTAAGTTTATTTTTAGACCCGTTAAAAGCTTTAATATTTTTTCAAAAAATTAAATATTTGTTATAGGTATTTAATTTAATATAATATTTAATCGTTTTAAAACATGATTTAAAACAATTATTTAATGTTTTGCAGTCTTTTTTCAGTGCTCCCCATTCATACTTATCACGGGTCTATCTGTCAAAAGTATGAAGGAGGATTCCCTTCTCCCATTGGATCGCCTGGCCCACGTGATCCCAGGGATGCTTGCGAACTGCCTGCGCCCGTGGGATACGTGGGTCCTGCGCATTTCGACTGTGGAGAGGCCCAGGATCGGAAATGGCCGGACCTCGGGAGCCCTCAGGTATGGGCATAGACTTTTTTCCTATAGGAGGCATCCGCACGCAGGAAGCCACCTATCGGAAATTACGGGCCATTGTATTTAAAATTATTGCACCGTTTTAATTCAGCCAGTCTACTGGTTAGAATTCGAAGCTCTCACCGCAGCGACCGATTTCATCATAGGAATAACTTTATTTATTCAACGATTTTTTTATGATATTAAAGTGATTTTACTAAATTACTTACGTGCATCTACTATGAATAAAGAATTGCTTTAATCGCCACTGATTAACCGATAGCATTCGTTTTCAGGATGACAGAAATGGTAACTGAGGGAGAATCGGTACTTCAATATGTTGCTTGTGGGACCTTGCTGTGCATAAAATTGTTCCTAATTACAACTGTTAGCTTTTACTAGAAAGACTCTGCCAAAACAATTGAACAAGTATTTTACTGACTGTAACGCACTTTGTGACATCCTGAGGTCGAGAAAGGCGCGCTATGAATGGAAATATTTCATTCTTGTTTTCGTGCAAATGGAAAAAAACTTACTGCTTGTGAAATAGTTTATAGACAATCTGAAAATGGAAACTATAATCTGAGCGGGAGAGAATTGTGCAGTGCAATGTTAGCGAAAGGCCAGCGGTTAGATGTGGAAATGTTATGTACCAGGGCGGTGGGTATCTTTGTTCTCCAGTTGCAGGAACAGTGTGACAGTTTAGTCACAGCTGGGGCAGAGCAGGAGGAGTCCTCAGGGTCTCGGTCTGATTCAGCCAGCATGAATTAGCGGCTCTAACTGAGGAGGACCAGGCTAGAGAGGGTTGGAGAATTGCACCAAAACCACAGCTCAAAGTGGGTCAGGTTGTAAGCTTGATCTGATTTGGGCCTCACGAACTATTTATTTACCTCCAACAGAAGATTGTGATAACACGAGATCAGTAGGCAGCCGCTCCGTGCTTATGATCATGAGCACTGATTAGATGCAACAAACGAGGACACTTTGTAACATTGGTTGTCTTTTGGAGACTGTGCATTATCAAAGTAAATTACTTTCGAACCAATATTTTTGCATCACCGTGTTTAACTCCAGCCACGAAAAACCGATTACTGCAGGCGCTGCTGTCTGAACATAGAAGGAATGAGAGTTCGGCAATTCTGAGTTCCCTTGTGTGTTATAACTCTACACAATTACTTCCCCAGCTGGAATTCGACGCAGACCGCGCAGGGAACGCAGGCAGAAGCGGGGTAAGAGGGCCGGTATCTAAAACAGGCTGAAGAGGGCCCCACACAAACCCTCCCTCCCAAGCATTTTCCTGGCCAACGTCAGGTCACTGGAAAACAAAATGGATGAGATCAAACTGGATCTCTCCACACAGAAAAGGACAAAGGAATGCTGCACCATGATCTTCACAGAGGCCTGGCTGAACAACGGCTTCCCTGACACCACCATCCAACTAGAAGGACGCACGGTCTTCCGCGCCAACAGAACTGCAGACTCCGGTAAGGGCAAGGGAGGCAGTTTGTGCATTTACACTAACAATGCCTGGTGCACTAACACTGACATAATCGATAGATCCTGCTCGGCTGATTTGGAATTCCTCATGGAAAGGTGCAGACCCTTCTACCTGCCTTGGGAATTCACGGCTGTTATCATCACTGCGGTCTACATCCCACCACATGCTAATGCCAAACTAGCACTGACGGACCTCTACAGGGCCATCAGCGAACTACAAACTGCGCACCCAGACGGAGCTTTTATCGTCGCGGGGGACTTCAGTCACATAAACCTAAAAACTGTACTACCGAAATTCCACCAGAATGTTTCCTGCCCCACAAGAGGGGAGAACACTCTGGATCAAGTCTACACGAGCATTGTAGACGCTTATAAGGCCATTCCCTGCCCCCACCTTGGGAAGTCTGACCACCTCTCCCTGTTTCTAGCCCCGGCATACAAACCACTCATCAAAAGAGGGAGAACATCAGTGAGAGCAGTGAAAGTATGGCCAGAGGGGGCAGTATCGGAGCTTCAGGATTGCTTCGAACGCAATGATTGGGGCATGTTTGCCCATAACAACATCGAGGAATATGCATCGACTGTGCATTTCTACATTAACAGCTGCGTTGAGGTCGTCACGACCCATAAAAATATCAGGACATACCCCAACCAGAAACCCTGGATGAATGGAGAGGTCCACTCACTATTGAAAGCACGCAAGGCAGCATTTAAATCTGGCGACACGGCGGCTTACAGTGCAGCTAGGACCAACCTAAAAATGGGGATCAGGACTGCCAAAAGGAAACAGGCACTGCGGGTAGAGGATAACTTCCGCAACAACCCGGACTCCTGGCGCATGTGGCAAGGCATCCAGTCCATCACTGACTACAAGGGCAAAAACACCAGCTCCCCGGTTAGCGATGCCTCCCTTCCAGAGGAGCTTAACAACTTCTACGCTCGCTTCGACAGGGGCAACAGGGAGCCGGCTACCAAAGCCTTGCCACCCCCAGAAGACCAGGTGCTCACTCTGTCGACCTCTGACGTAAGGGGTGTTCTACGCGGAGTGAACTCACGTAAGGCTGCTGGACCGGATAGCATCCCTGGACGGGTACTCAAGGAATGTGCTGATCAGCTGGCTGATGTCTTCACCACCATCTTCAATCTGTCATTGGCCCAGGCAGTAGTCCCTACATGCTTCAAGACCGCTACCATTATTCCTGTGCCAAAAAAAACGGCTGTGACGTGCCTGAATGACTATCGACTTGTTGCACTCACACCCATCATAATGAAGTGTTTCGAGAGACTGGTCCTGGCTCACATCAAAGCCAGTGTTCCTGCCTCTCTTGACCAACACCAGTTTGCCTATCGTGCAAACAGATCAATGGAAGATGCAATCACAACTGCCCTACACTCGGCACTGAATCACGTAGATGGTAAGGAGACCTACATCAGAATGCTGTTCATGGACTACAGCTCAGCATTCAACACTATCGTCCCCAACAAGCTGGCCACCAAACTCCAAACTCTTGGCCTGAACACTTCCCTCTGCAACTGGACCCTGGACTTCCTAACAAACAGACCCCAGTCTGTCAAATTAGGTAACAACACCTCCCCCCTAACCCTGAACACGGGGGCCCCACACGGATGTGTGCTGAGCCCCCTCCTCTACTCCCTCTTCACCCACGTCTGTGTGGCTTTTAATGGTTCCAACACCATCATCAAGTTTGCGGATGATACCACGGTAGTAGGCCAGATCACCAACAACGATGAGTCAGCCTACAGGGAGGAGGTCCAGCATCTCGTGAAGTGGTGCACCAATAACAACCTGGCCCTTAACATCACGAAAACCAAAGAAATGATTGTGGACTTCAGGAAGTCTAAAGGCGGTCGTCACACCCCCATCCACATCAATGGGGCTGTGGTGGAAAGGGTGGACAGCTTTAAGTTCCTCGGAGTCCACATCACGGAAGACCTCTCCTGGTCCCTCAATACCTCTTCTCTGGTGAAGAAGGCCCAGCAGCGCCTATATTTCCTAAGGAGGCTGAAGGGATGTAACCTGTCACCCCTGATCCTCTCTACCTTTTACCGCTGCACAATAGAGAGCATCCTGACAAACTGTATCACAGTATGGTATGGCAGCTGTAGCTACTATGACCGGAAAGCCCTGCAGCGGGTAGTCAAAACTGCCCAATGCATTACCGGCACCCGGCTACCGACCATAGAGCACATATACCAGAAACGCTGTCTACGGAGGTCACGGTCCATCATCAAAGACCCTACACACCCCAGCCACAGTCTGTTCACCCTCCTGCCATCTGGGAGACGCTACAGATGCATTCGCACCCGTACGACCAGATTTAGGAACAGCTTCTTTCCCAGGGCTGTCATCCTACTGAACTCCACAAATAAACTCTAAAGCCTGCACATCTGCCAATGCACTTTATAATGGTTATGTTTATGTTAATGTATGTGGAATGTTTAAATGTCTTAATCTAAATGTACACTCTCGGGAGCCGCAAGCCTACATTTCATTGTACTGCACTTGTGCACTAACAATGACAATAAAAGTTGATTTGATTTGATTTGATTTGGTTTGATTTGATTTGAATCACCAACAGGCTGGTTTCCAACTACCGAGGGCTTCTGACGGCCTCAGCTGCACAGATCCAGTAATAGCTGTAATATCAATGCTTGGGACGAATGATCATGAGAAGCCAGGCATCTTTCCGGGCAACACCCAGACCCAGTCAGTGCTGTTATTTCCATCAGCAGCAGGTGAATGAAGTCACTCAAGTACAGTGGGTAAGGCTGACATCAAGGATGTAAAGAGCAGCAATCCGAAAGAGTGAGAATCCATTTTCGAGAATGCACTTCAGTGCTGCGACAACACCGTAACTGCAGGGAAAGGCAATGCATTTGCACCTTTTGCTCATAATACGTTCCATGGTCCAATGTATTGGCTCTAAGAACTGTTAGGAATAATGGCAGATGTTAGCGATACTGGGATAAGGAAAAATGAAAAGCTTGCATTTATACAGCACTGTTCACTATCTCACGACGTCCCCAAGCACTTTTTAGTCAATAATATAATTTTTAATGTAGCCATTGTTGTAATACAGGAGAAGCGGCAGCCAATTTCCGTACAAGTTCCCAAAAACAGCAACGAGATAATGAACAGATAACCTGTTGTCTGGTGATGTTGTTTGAGGGATAACAATTGACCTGGACACTGAAGGAAACTCCCAAGCCCTTCTTAGGTAAGTGTCATTGGCTGATTAGCATCCACACGAGAGGGGAGGTAGGACCTGATTTTAACATCTCGCTGAAAGACAGCACACCTGACAGTTCAGCGGAAAGATCATGTTCGCAAGTCTCTGCAGTAAGGCTTGAGCTCAGGACCTTCTTAATCAAAGGGAGGAGTTGTACCGTAATGAGCCAAGAGTGACATACAGCAGGCGGCAGCGAATTGTGGAACTCGTGACGGGCCAGGTTCAAGTCTAAGCATTTTAACGCATTCACAGCAGATTCTGCTTTATACTCATGGAGGTAATTAACCATTAAAATAAACAGGTGAATCCTCGTGTTAAAAGAGAATGAACGCACTCAAGATCTTTGTGACACATCACAATTGGAACTCCGGCAAATGGCAGTTCTACTCTCCCTCTCCACAACTATGTCCAAACTTGGATCCTGGTTCCTGGGCACTTTAAACTGGCTCCATCCTGCCAAAATGGCATATTGTGGTCTCCCTGTCCACAACTATCTCCAATCTTGGATCCTGGTCCCTGGCCACTTCAAGCTGACTCCACCCTGTCTATAGGGTAGATTGTGGTCTTCCCTCTCCACATCTATTTACAAACTTGGATCATCGTTCCTGGCCACTTCAAGCTGATTCCACCCAGTCTACAGGGTAGATTGAGTTCTTCCCTCACAGCTCCGTTTGTCTTCTATTCTTTGCATTCAGTGCCCTCCCTAAACCTCACCTCCAATTTTTCCTCTGGATAAACTCGGCTACACATATTCACATATTCACAGCCAAGCCCCTTGAAATCGCCACCAGCCGTGACCACTCTACTCCCATAGTCTGCATCACAGACAATGCCATCTCTGATCACTTCCTTATATCCCTCACCACTCACACCACTACCCTCTTTCACCACCACTTGCTTCACAGACCCTCATGTCATGTAGAACCCGAATTTCAACTCACAACTGCGTTGTATTTGGTTTACTATTCACCGCATGCTTCTGCAATCATCGATCCACCACTCCCTCAGCTTTACCTTCGATGCACTGTCCCCAGTAGAAACGTAATGGTCACACATCCAGTGTTAAACAATGGCTGCACTTCCTCCCCCTACGTCATTAACTCCAAAGTTGCGCAAAAAACTAATCTCACCCCTTCTTAATCAACCACACTTCTTTCTGCGTCTCCTAACTCAAAACTTCAATTTCTGCTGCAAGCTGCGCAGCCTTTGACCCTCTATTCACCACAATGGTTCTGCAGCCGTCGATCTCAACTTGTCCCTCACCTTCACCATTGTTGTCCTTTTACCAAGCAAAAGCTTTACTTTCCCCCATCACCGTCTTTCGTCCTTGTATGGCACTTCAATCTAAGGGGCGCTGCCTGAAGCATATCTGATGCCATCGCCAGATCTCGCTGGATGACATATTGCTGTAAACAACAACAGCAAGTTACATTTATTTAGTGCCTTTAACTTAGTAAATCGTCGAAACAGGGAGATCATCAGGCAAAATTTGGCACCGAGACACATAACGAGATATTAGGAAAGATGGCCAAAAATTAGGTCAACGAATTAGGTTGTAAAGAGCATTGTAAAGGATGAGTGCAATGTACACAGGTGTAGAAGTTTAGGAAGGAAATTGCAGAGATGAGGGCCTAGTCAGCTGAAGGTACGGCCGCCAATGGAGGGACGGAGGAAGTGGTGGATGCACAGAAGGCCAGAATTTGAGCATCGCAGAGATCTTGGAGGTTTGCATTGTTGGAGAAGGTTACAGTGATCGTGAAATACATGGTCATGTACGGATTTGAGAAAAAGGATTTGCCAGGAAGCAATGTAGGTTAGCGAGTACATGGGTGATGGTTGAACGGGACTTGGTGTGCGTTAGAATACGGGCCGCAGAGTTTTGGATAAAATGAAATTTACCGAGGATGGTAGATAGGATGCTGGCCAGGAGTCCGTTCCCCTCTGCAAAACCAGTCACTACGCCAGGATTATCCTAAAAAGCAAAAATAACCCCGACTTAATTTCTCCACTACCAACCGCCTACATAAAACAATCTCCTCTGCCCTCACAACCCTCACCTCCAACCACAAATGTGAGCAGCTCACAGACGTCTGTGTCACTAAGATTGAAACCCTCCGTTCAAATGCCTCTGCTGCCTCCCCATCTTTCTTGCCCACCAACCCAAACCTGACCCAGTCTCCACCTGCCCTAGCCCTGAAAGCAAGTCTTTGTCTGATTTTTCTTCTTTCTCCTATAATGCCATTTCCGAACTCATCCTGTTATGTTCCCCTGACCCCATTCCCAATAGGCTGCTGACCACCCAATTTCCCGTGCTAGCCCTCATGCTAGCTGACATTGTAAATGGTTCCCTCTCCTCAGCTACTGTCCCTCCTTTTCAGGCCCATTAGGTTATAACTCACGGAGGAACTCTCCCTTATGTAGGATACTATATAACATAACAGGAAAAAGAGCTTAAGAATGCAGAAGTCAGTATTAATTTCTTTATTTATGAGAATGTATTCTGTGTAATAGAGAGTAATAAATGTTCTAGACTAAGTTGTTAGAATTTCGCAGGGAATGTGAAGCAAGTAGGAGATACTAGGATAATGCAATTTAAGAAGCATTGGAGAGTTTGTGTTAGAATTGTAGCCAGTTTGGAGCCGACATGTCTATGTTTCAGCTGTTATCATTTTGTTAAACATTATCTTATCGTCTACAGAAACGAAGCCACAGTCCAGTGAGCATGGAGTGGATGTGGTGCGACATTGCCATTTACTGCTGTCGTAGTACATGACACGTTACAATATTTTATGAATTGATAGGTTTACAGCGAGTCATCTGACATTGTCCATCCATGTGTATAAATAAGGTCACTTTCAGTAATCCTTTATATTCTGTGCTGAGTACTGGCATTGTTTCCTCAATAGTTCGCACAATCCGAGGAATATCCTACTAGTAAGAGTACGGACGTAAAACTTGTACTTTCTGTCGAAGATAATAAACTCAACAAGTTGATTTTCTCTGGCATCCGAACCAATATAATTTGGATTAATGTTCTTGCACCAAATAACACCTTCACCTCATTACTAACCTCCCTTTCCTCTTAAGTTTATGACTGTGTTATGACCTCCCAAATCCGTGCGCATGTTTCCCGCAACTTCCTGTTTTAATCAGGTGCCCGTTGTTGCTGCAACAGGATGGCATTCCTTGTGTCTGTATGTGATGTGGTGGATTTTCCCTCCTCAACATTTCCGCAGCCTTTGTCATGGTAGAACACACCATCCTCCTTCAACGCTTCCCCTCCACTGTCACTTGGTTTCATTCTTATGCATCTAACCTCCAGCAATATCTTCTCTTCCTTCCCATGTGCTATTATGCAGAAGTCCCCGAATGATCTATCCTCGCCCCCTCCTTTTCCTAGACTACATGCTGCACCTTGTGACATCATCCACAGAGAAAGGTTCACTTTCCACATGGACATTCACACTCCGTTCAACGTCTCTCTTCACCGCTCCACCGCCTCTGCGTTGTCAGGCTGCTTCTCTAATATTCGGTCTTGGATGAGCCACAACTTCTTTCAGTGAAACATTGGGAAGACCAAACCTTCCTTCTTCAGCCCCAGCCTCTAAAATACTTAACCATGCTACAGAATCCATCCATGTTCGAGGTAAATATCTCACACTGAACCAAATAGTTTGCAACCTCGGCATCCTAATCGAACCCTAGCCGCATGTCTAACTCCATATCCTCTCCATCACAAAGACTGTCTGATACCACCTCTACAAGATCAGAGGCCCCGCCTCTGCTTCAGTCACTTTACTGCTGGAACATATCTCCAATTACCTGTTACCTCCAGGGTAGACTGTGCCAAAGCTCTGTTGATCAGCTTTCCATCACCCACCCGTCGTAAACTTCAGCTCCTTCGCAACTCTTCTGCCCGTTTCCTATCCCGCTGCAGGTTCCTCTCACACATCACCCTTATCCTCGTTGATCTAACATGGCTACCATTCGCCCAAAGCCTCCATTGAAACTTCCAAGCTCGTCTTTATATCCCCTCATAGCTTTCCTCCATTTCTATTGATGTAACCTCATCCGGCCCAACAACCTTCACCCCAAAATCACCAATTTTCCTTTTCCTAACCTTGTGTGCTTGGTCCACCGTTTTCCCCACTATTGGCAGCCGTGCCTTCAGCCACTGAGGCCCCGCCATGTGAATTTCAGCTCACCGGCTGACCATTTTGGCTGCTGATAGAGGAAGGTCACCTAGAAGAGCCTGCTGACTCCACCAAGGTGCAACTTCAAAAGAAGCAAGTTCTAGCCGGAAGAGGCTGTTACCCTGCAGGATGTGTTTGGTTTTCACCCGGGCTCTCTTTGGTTTTAGGAGAGATTGCCATGCTGCAGCTTGGAGAAATGTCACAGAAGACTTTGGCACTTTGCTGGGCATTGTACAACAACAAGCCTGCATTTAAATGGCACCATTAATGTAGACAACCGCCACAAGGCGTTTCACAGAGGTGTAATTTTAAAAAAAAAGACAGTGTGACAGCGAAGGAGTTGTTATGAGGGGTTGGAATAAATTGTTCAAAAGTGTGTATAAAGAAGGCTTTTAAAGAAGGGGAGGTGGAGAGGCGGAGAGGTTTAAATGTCAATTGCAAAGTGTAGGTTGTGGGTGGCTGAAGGCGGAGTGAGCCAAGTTGTATGGCAGGAGAAAGTTACAGAGACATGAATGGATTCAAGCAAAAATTGAGAATTTTCATTTTTCAGCAATAGAGACCGGAAAGAGACAGAAGCAACATTCTTCTGGTGAGAACCAGAGATTGAATAGTAAGAACGGGCAGCACGCAACAGGCGCATCAGATTCAAATAGTTAATCCATCCTTTCTCCCCTCAGATTGCACACTGACCGAGTGTGTATTTGCAGCATTTTCTGCCAGAGTGGAGCAGAGTGCACTGCGCTCCATGTGGTGATCTGCGTGTACTGCAGTACAGCGGGTTGCCACAACTTCAGTAAACATTCAGTAAATGTTCGTGCTGATGGGGAAGAAATGTTCACTCCATTCCCCGGAGCTATTGGCAGAATTGTATCGGCCAAACACAGGTTACAGCGAATGTGGTGCTAAGAAAGGGGCTGAGATGTGTCCTAGTTTGCACACTATGGACTGAGAAAACCATTTTGTTGAGTGTTCAGTCACTTTATTAAAGATGACTGATCCAGTCGCCAGGAGCAAAAAAAGAGAAAGATTTTAAATTATATCGAACCTTTCACGACACAGGATGTCCCAAAGCACTTTACAGCCAATGAAGTATATTTCTCAAGTGTAGCCACTGTTGTAGTATAGGAAAGGCGGCAGCCAATTTTTGCACAGCAAATTCCCACAAGGAACAACCTACTAAAGGTCAGATAATCTGTTTTTGTTGATGTTGAATGAGGGATAAACAATGGCTTGGACACGGGGGATAACTCCGTTACTCTTCAAAGTAGTGCCATGGGATCATTTACACTCACCAGGGAGCAGATGGGGCCTCGGTTCAAAGACTCATTCGAAAGTCGGCTCCCCTGACGGTGCAGCCCTCCCTCAGTACTACACTGTGGTGTCAGCTTAGAGTTTTGTGTTCTAGTCTCTGGAGCGAGACTTGAAAACCCACAACCTTCAGACTCAGCGGCATGGGTGCTATAAACTGAGCCACAGCTGAGCCAAGGAGCAGTTACAAATAATTGAAAATTTCACCCTTCAGATGGCAAAAACCGGAAACAATGATGGTGCATTTTCTTAATTAAAGTGTAACTTCCAAAAGCTCTTCTAATAATTTGTCCTTGACTACACAAACCACTCTGTGTACAGCTATATTGTGTATAAGTAATAACAACAGAAAATGCTGGAAAAGCTCAGCAGGCCAGGCAACATCCGTGGAGAGAAAATAGAGTCAACGTTTCGGGTCAAACCCTTTGTCAAGAATGGGAAGGCGCAGGAAATAAAATACATTGAAAGACCAGGCTGGGAGAGAACAAAAGAGAAGTGAAGAGACATTAAGAGTTATTCAAAATGAGACGAGATGGTGATAGGACTAGTGGAGACAAAAGACGGCTCTAGATTAGGTGTGAAATGTGCCTAATCTACAAGGAAGTAATACTTAACAAGGAGATAGTCACAGTCTTGTTTGTTTGAGCCCCCGTCTTGCCTCCGTGCGACTGTGGTGCCGTCTCTTTCGTCTCTTGCTGTTTTCTCTCGACTGAAGCTCCTTCTCTGGTTTCTTGCTATGTTCTGTTGACTGAAGCTCCTTCAAATCTTGTTTGCGCTGCCTTCAGTGTTCAAAATCCGTATCTTTATACACCTTTTTCCCTCTTCCTATGTGACTGCAAACAGCTATCCGACACCTAGTACATGTTTTACGGCATTGTTGATCCCACTAGATCAGCTATATGCATATCAAAGGGCCCTTTCCAAAAAACATTTCCCAAGATGTCGGTTAAACAATCTGTCCATTTTATAGTAGTATCACTGAGGGGTGCTTTTCTTGTCTCGCTCTCTTCTCCAAATCTTATCACTTTTCTATCACATTACTGAATAACACGTTCATTATAGTCCCCATACACTTAGCATTGCATTCCATTACTTCAGTAATTGAAAACAGAGCGAGGTTCAGTCAGGTTGGCATATTTTCCCATCCTGCTTTTCTCTCAGCCATTCGCCATTTTATACAGGCTCTTAGGCGTTTAACATATAATTTCACATACTATAGTTATGCAAAAATGTTTTACTATATCATCAAAATACACCCTATCCTTCAAAACCCTATCTTGATGGTGAGGTATTTGCCAACCCCTCAAAACTTTTTCTTACATATGGATTAATTCCCTTTCGTTCATGTAACTCTAATTTATTTTGGGCTGGGATCATATTTAAATGTGATTGGGTATAAGCATCAGGTGTTTCAAGTAGCAGGTGTACAGTAGTAAGCATATTAGTACTATGAGTTGGGCTATGACCAGTACATGGGAAATTATTCTAATCCAAGGAGAAATTCCTATATGTGTTCCTGTATCCCACTAGTGGGTCTGAATCTCAATCTCTGGAATTTCTTCAGCTATGTCTTTATTTCCTTGCACCAACGTATAACAATGGCGTTGAGAGGTGCTCACTTTACTTAATACCACGGTTAATGCTTCAGCTAACTCAGGGATGTCAGATCTGAATCGTGTGACATAATCTACTAGATTTATTTTTAAATCATCGTCTACTTGTAGTACTCTTTGGCCATGTGAGACTATTACAAGGAGAATTCTTCCTCCTATTACCGTAGTCTTTGTAGGGGTAATGAAATAGGTCCCTGAGGTCATTCAACATTCAAGTGTTCCATGACTATAGGAGTTTTCTAAAGTGGTAAAACAATACCTCCCTTCTCATACATAGGCTGTTTTAGATCTTACATCTGAGGGGCCTGTCACTTCCATGGTACAGTTTAACTTTTCTTCATTCCAACCATATCCACAGGTATCCTTTGAATGTTCATATAAACTGTATGGACAGACAAAGGCATCCTCATTTGGATTGCATCCCTGGAGTTTTGGTTCAATCCATGTTAGTTTTCCTAATTGTACTAACCATTGTTATGCCATGAGTAATCGGGTAATAGTATTCCCTTGTACTACTCCTATATTTTCTATCCGAAATAAGGGGTTAGGTCTAGTTCGATCCATTAGACTAGGAATTTGTAGTATTAGTCCCATCAACCTTTGACACCCTGCATCGTGTCATTCGTGTTTGACAGGGTGGATCCTAATCAAACTCCTGGTCTTACATAGTTCTGCATCATCGTAATAACTGGATAGCCCTGATAAGGGTTTATTAGTGACCCAAGTGGGGAGGCATCCCTTATTGATGGTCTGAAAGTTTTCCCTAGTTTGTTCAATCAGCCAATTCCCTGCATAACGCATACGTCATTATGAGCTGCTTGATCAGAGGCATTTAAGTTGTCTTTAATCAGTTCATTAACTATTTTGGCATGATCCTCTATTTCATGTATGATGTCCCCCAGGCGTATGGTCATTACATGGTCCTCCCTTAGCTCCTCCCTTAATATCTTGCTTTCCCTACTAAATATCTCCTTCAACTTTTCCCTTACCATGTGTAATTGCTTTTGTAAACCTGCGGAGTCCATTGAGTTAATTACCGATGTTACTCTGTTGAAACCTGTGAGTCCATTGTTTATCAATCCTCTTTTCTGTCGACTCTTTCCCTGGCTGCTCTCTTTAGTGGTACTAAACTCATGACGGAAGGTCCCTTCCGTTTTCTCTATACTTATCGTAAAGGGCGCCTTTTCCCAGTACTGATTAAAAACCTGCTGCAGCATTCTTTGAGTTAGTTGTGCTGTTTTGTCAGGGCACCACTTTGTTAGTATTAGTTCTGTTGAATTTAGGATAACAGGGGCCATTTCCGGTATTACTTGATGATACACTGCTTTATAGGTGGGTATAATTACAAGACCGTTCCCAGGTCCTGCTGTTAGTTGGAGCAAATGTTTCTCAGGTACATCCATTCGTGGTTCTGAATTATTTGCTTTCTCATAGGGTGTAAGCTTAACACTATAGATATACCCATCGTCCCCTACACATCCCTTTATTGCATTTTCGAATTCTATAATGCTGTTATATTTATTCCCAAATTCCCTATAATTTCTCCAATGCTTAAAAATCATCATAAAGGGTTTATGTTCCGCCGCGGTGATCTCTATATCGTCTCTGAGAATCTCATATTCTCCTGAGGTAATCTTTACATCATATTCGGGAATAGGAGACCAATCATCATCCTGATTTTTAAAGCCCATGATAATATTCGACCCAATAGAAGAATACTGGCCGGTATGTTTCTTCCACCACCAAGGCCAGCATAATTGTATATATCCCTTACTTTCCGAAGCTACTGGTCCCTGATTTGATTCTTGTATCTCTTCCCTGATTCCATTCGTTTTCTTCAGGAATTTCCACACATTTGTGTTTTTCCTGTTCCTTATCCAGCACCTGATACACACACCATGTCCTTCTTTTATTTGCCAATTATACACATTTTTTGTAATGCACCACAACCCGTTACATATGGTGTTGTTATATTATCTTTTGCACTATTTCTGATCCAAAGTGGAACATCCCCCTCATATATCTTGGATGATCCGTTATAGTTCTTTGATTGTTTATGTCCGCCAACAATTCAATGTTCCGTTCCATAGATGGGGAGTAGGGTGCATTTGCCTCCTTCGTCCAGTGTACAGATGTTAATGGTAATGTCAAAAGCTTCTGTTACCTCCGGAGAGCTCACTGCACATCCAATTATCAGTATCAGCATACAGAGCCATATCTTTAACCTGTGGGTAAACCGAAATGTAACATCTTAATTCTTAACAGTTTTCATCCGGTTGATATGGAACCATTTCAGTTGAGGTTCTCCCTTCGGATCATATGGGACAGTCAGTAGATACACAGCTGGAATTAATTTATCTACTATGGTATGAGGGCCCGTCCATTTTATCTCGAATGAGTTTTTTTTGGAGAGAAATTTCGTAACATTACTCGGTTGCCAACATCATACTAAAATGGTTTTACCCTATTATCATAATATCGCTTGATTTGTTCACGCAATTTGCCTATGTTAATGGCCAGCCATTTGTTCACCTCGTCCATATAATCTATCAAGGATTGTACCCATTGTTGGCTATATGGCTGTAGTTTTAATGGTGTGTTATTTCCCAATATTACATGTCCTGTTATCCGCATTTGTCTCCCAGTCAAAGCCTCATATGGACATACCCTCGTAGCCCTGTTGGGGTAGAGTGTACTGCCATTAGACATAAAGGCAACATGTCAGTCCAGTGAGAGGAGTGTTCTGGACAGAACATCTGCAACAATGTCTTTAATGATCGATTTCCCCTCTCTACAATCCCTGATGATTGTGGATGGTGTGCAATGTGCAATTTATGTTTCGTCTGTAACATTTCTTGCAGAGTTCTGAAAACTGCCCCCATAAAGTGTGAGCCCTGGTCGCTATCCACTTGTAATGGCAATCCCCACCTACAGAACACCTCACTCAGGAGAATTCGAGCTGCGGTGCGTGCTGTGTTATGTCTTAGAACATAAGACATAAGAACATAAGAAATAGGAGCAGGAGTAGGCCAATCGGCCCCTCGAGCCTGCGCCGTCCTTCAATAAGATCATGGCTGATCTGATCCTAACTGCCAATCCACTATCACAGAATCATCTCCTGCATCTAACAGAATTAGACACACGAAATAGGAGCAGGATCAGGCTACACGGCCCCTGGGCCCGCTCCACTACCCACAGGGCCATGACCAATCCGAACCTAGACTCATGTCCAAATTCCTGCCCACTCCCCGTAACCCTTAATTCCCTTTACTTCTAGGAAACTGTCTATTTCTGTTTTAAATTTATGTAATGATGTAGCTTCTACAGTTTTTTGGGGCAGCATATTCCATGGACCTACCACCCTCTGAGTGAAGTAGTTCCTCCTCATCTCAGTTTTGAAAGAGCAGCCCCTTATTCTAAGACTATGCCCCCTAGTTCTAGTTTCACCCATCATCGGGAACATCTTCCCTGCATCCACCCGATCCAACCCCTTCACAATCTTATATGTTTCAATAAGATCGCCTCTCATTCTTCTGAACTCCAATGAGTAGAATTCCAATCTGCTCAACCTCTCCTCATATGTCCATCCCCTCATCCCCGGGATTAACCGAGTGAACCTTCTTTGTACTGACTCGAGAGCAAGTATGTCCTTTCTTAAGTATGGACACCAAAACTGTACGCAGTATTCCAGGTGCGGTCTCACCAATACCTTGTACAACTGAAGCAATACCTCCCTATTTTTATATTCTATCCCCCTAGCAATGAAAGCCAACATTCCATTGGCCTTCTTAATCACTTGCTGCACCTGCATACTAACCTTTTGAGTTTCGTGCAACAGGATCGCCAGATCCCTTTGTACTTCAGTACTTTCAAGTTTCTTGCCATTAAGATAATAACTTGCTCTACGATTTTTCCTGCCAAAGTGCATAACCTCACACTTTCCAGTATTGTATTCCACCTGCCAAATCTCTGCCCACTTACTTAGCCTGTCTATGTCCCCTTGAAGGTTTTTTATGTCCTTCTCACTCACTACTTTCCTCCCCATCTTAGTATCATCTGAAAACTTTGATATGTTACACTCGGTCCTCTCCTCCAAATCGTTAATATAGATTGTAAAGAGTTGGGGACCCAGCACTGACCCCTGCGGAACACCACTAGTTACTGATTGCCAGTCTGAGAATGAACCATTTATCCCAATTCTCTGCCTTCTGTTAAATAGCCAATCCTCTATCCATGCCAGAATATTACACCCAATTCCGTGATTTTTTATCTTAAGCAATAATCTTTTGTGTGGCACCTTGTCAAATGCCTTTTGGAAGTCTAAGTACACTACGTCCACTGGTTCCCCTTTATCCACCCTATATGTTACTTCCTCAAAGAACTCCAGCAAATTTGTCAAACATGACTTCCCCTTCATAAAACCATGCTGACGTTGTCCTATTAAATTATGATTATCCAAATGTCCTGTTACTGTCTCCTTAATAATGGACTCCAAAATTTTACCTGCCACAGATGTTAGGCTAACCGGTCTATAGTTTCCAGCCTTCTGTCTACTGCCCTTTTTAAATAAGGGTGTTACATTAGCAGTTTTCCAGTCTGCCGGGACCATTGCCGATTCCAGGGAGTTTTGGAAAATTATTACCAATGCATCCACAATCCCTACCGCCACTTCCCTCAAGACCCGAGGATGTAAGCCATCAGGTCCAGGTGATTTATCCACCTTGAGTCCCATTTTTGTACCGAGGAGCACTTCCTTAGTGATTTTGATCGTGTTTAGCTCCTCATCCCCTTTAGCCCCCTGTTTGTCCAGTGTTGGGATATTCTTAGTGTCTTCTACTGTAAAGACTGATGTAAAATATTGATTCAGTGTTTTTGCCATCTCCATATTTCCCACCATTAATTACCCGGTCTCATCCTCTAAGGGACCAACATGTACTTTAGCCACCCTTTTTCTTTTTATATAACTATAAAAACTCTTACTATCTGTTTTTATATTTTTTGCTAATTTACTTTCATAATCTATCTTCCCTTTCTTAATCAATCTTTTTGTTATCTTTTGCTGTCTTTTAAAGTTTTCCCAATCCTCTATCCTCCCGCTAGATTTGGCTACCTTATATGCCCTTGCTTTTAGTCGAATACTATCCTTAATTTCTTTACTTAGCCACGGATGGCTGTCTTTTCTTTTACACCCTTTTCTTCTCAGTGCAATATATATTTATTGGAAGTTGTAAAATAACTCCTTAAATGTACACCACTGATCATGTATCGTCTTACCCTTTAATCTATTTTCCCAATCCACTCTACTCAATTCCGCACTCATACCTTCATAGTCTCCTTTATTCAAGCTTAGCACGCTTGTTTGAGATCCAACCTTCTCACCCTCTAACTGAATATGGAATTCAACCATTTTATGGTCACTCATTCCAAGGGGATCCTTTACTAGGACATTTTTAATTAATCCTGTCTCGTTACACAGAACCAGATCTAAGGTTGCCTGCCCCCTGGTCAGTTCAGTTACATACTGCTCAAGAAAACCATCCCTAATACACTCAATGAACTCATCCTCAAGGCAGCCCTGCCCAATTTGATTTGTTCAATTAATATGATAGTTAAAATCCCCCATAATTATAGATTTTCCCTTATTACAAGCCTCAACTATTTCCTGATTGGTACTCCGTCCAACAGAGTTGCCACAGTTCGGAGGCCTATAGACTACGCCCACTAGTGTTTTTTTCCCCTTATTATTCCTTACCTCCACCCAAACTGTTTCATTGTCCTGATCTTTTGACCCAATATCATTTCTCTGTATTACAGTGATTCCTTCCTTTATTAACATAGCCACCCCACCTCCCCTTCCTTCCTGCCTGTCCTTCCTGATCGTTAAATAACCTGGTATGATTAATTCCCAGGCATTGTCACCCTGCAGCCATGTTTCTGTAATGGCCACAAGATCATACCCATATGCAGTTATTTGTGACATTAACTCATCTATTTTCTTACGAATGCTACGTGCATTCAGATAGAGAACTTTCAAAGATGTTTTGTGACACTTAGTTCCTGCTTTTGCCCTTTTTATTACTTTACCTTTTACTCCATACCTTCTGCCCCTTCCTGACATGCTCTGGTTTTTAATTTCCCCACTGCTACCTAAATCTATTACCTTCTCTGTTGTCATTTGTATTATTTGCTCTCTAGGAACCTCCCCCCCACAAGTTAGTTTAAAGCCCTCTTTACAGCCCTAGTTATATGATCCGCCAGGACTCTAGTCCCAGCACTAGCCAAGTGAAGCCCGTCCCAATCGAACAGCTCCCTCCTGCCCCAGTACTGGTGCCAGTGTCCCAGGAAGCAAAACCCATTTCTCCCACACCAGTCTTTGAGCCACGCATTTAACTCTCTAATTTTATTTGTCCTAGCCAAATTCGCTCGTGGCTCAGGTAATAATCCAGAGATTATTACCCTTGTGGTTCTGCTTTTTAATTTGGCCCCTAGCTGCTCATACTTCCTCAGCAGAACCTCCTTCCTTGTCCTATCTATGTCGTTGGTACCAACATGTACCACGACAACTGGATCCTCCCCCTCCCACTTCAAGTTTCTATCCAGTCCAGAGGAGATGTCCTTAACCCTGGCACCGGGCAGGCAACACCGCCTTCGGGACTCTCACTCTCGGCTGCAGAGAACTCTATCTATCCCCCTAACGATACTATCCCCTACCACTACAACATTTCTTTCAACTCCCCCCACTTGAATGGCCCCCCGCTCCACGGTGCTGTGGCCAGGTTGCTCATCCTCCCCAAAGCCCCTGATCCTATCCTCACAGGGAGTAAGAGCCTCGAACCTGTTGGACAAGTGCAAGGGCTGCGGCTCCTCCAACACTACCTTATGGATCCCCGTACCTGCCTCACTTCTAGTCACACCATCCTGACCCTGGCCACGGACTACATCTGAATTAATTAATCTAATTGGTGTGACTACCTCCTGATACACAGAGTCCAGGTAACTCTCCCCCTCCCTGATGTGTCTCAGTGTTTGAAGCTCGGACTCCAGCTCTTCAACACGGAGCCGGAATTCCTCGAGCAGCCAACACTTACTGTAAATGTGAGCACCGTGAGCATTAATGCTGTCCACCAGCTCCCACATATTGCAGCATCAACACATCGCCTGATCTCCCATTCTACGTAATTAATTAAATTTATTAATATTATTCTTAAATACACTCTGCCTCGATTCTAGATGGTGAATATCACACCTTAGAAACTATAAACCAAGGAGATTTAAGCTTCGTGGTGACGTCACACCTTGAATACTTCTTACTTCTCTCCTTCCCTGAGATTGGAGATTGGTACGCCTACCTGAGCCTCTGGGGCCTCTTGTAGTCGCTCTGCCGCTCAGCTCCGCCAACACCCGCTGCCGGTGCCACACTGGGGCCTACCTGAGCCTCTGGGGCCTCTTGTAGTCGCTCTGCCACTCAGCTTGTCGGAAAAGCCTCTATCCATAGAGTGAACTGATCGATTATCACAAGTGCGTACTCATAGTTGCCCTAGGATTTTGTTAGTGGACCAATAATTTCAATCTGTAAGTCTGTCCATGGTCCCTCAGGATGGGGCTGTGACCTGAGTAAAGCGTGATTTTAACATGAATGTGGGTTTGTCTGTAAGCATGTGTAGGGTTTGAAAATCCACAACCACGTTTTATTGGAGCCCTCTGAGGGCAAGGTGACCAAAATTGGATTGACCTATACAGTTTAAAACCAACATTTTCGGCCAATGCAGTGGTCCCGAAAAGCAGGCTGGGATATCTGAATACAGGTGACTGTGGCTCAGAAGTGAGCCATAGATGTCGGCCAATCAAAACAAGGTGCATTGTCAAAGGCCAATCAGGGGACTGAGTCGGGCCTGAAGCAAGGAAATCCCCGGCCAATGGGGACTACCTGGCCCAGGTTTGAATATGTGACTCACCTGTAATCGAGCTATGAGTACAGGCCATCATCACCTTATTCAACTCGGACTAGCGACAATAGTTTTGGGATCACTACAGTTAAGAGGTGGCCCAAAATAACCAAGTCCCAGGACTGACACAATGGGACAGCAGACTTGGAGGAGCCAATGTGCACTCAAAGCAATACCCCTGCCCTCACAGTTGTAAACATCAATTTAATTGGGCGTGAAGATGCCAAAATGGAATTGGGTATAAAATACAGAACCAAGAGATTATTAGGTGACCAGAAGAAAGAGCAGGAGAGCGAGTTAAGAAGCTGAGGGAGAGACGAGTTGGGGCGAGCTACCATCTAAAGAAGTCCAACCACGCTGAGGAAAAGATCCACCATCAGGCCCCAGATTCAATCGGCATGCTGAAAGTTTATTCTGCCAGCAGACAGCGCAACATCACCGCAAGAAACCGCACCATATACTGACTCCCGTCCCGGAGACATCAACAAAAAGACACCAACGACCGAAGTGGCTGTGGCAGACGGCATTCACTCCCGCTATTTCGGGAGCCTTTTCCATCAAGCACAAACCAACCAACAACAGCAACAACCCAACAACCGCACTCAAAATAGGCTGTGAGTATAATCCTAGGGCCTGCAACTGTCAGTCTAGTCTTGGTAGGAAAGTGGGTTGGTGGGATTGGACTTGGTAAAGTTAAAACCGTGTAAAACATTTTCGTTATGTCCGATCTCTCCCATATTTTATTTATAGTTATAGAGTCATAGAGTCATAGAGTCATAGAGTTTTACAGCACAGAAAGAGGCCCTTCGGCCCATCGTGTCTGCGCCGCCCATCCATCCCTGTCCAGTCTAATCCCATTTTCCAGCATTTGGTCCATAGCCTTGTATGCAATGGCATTTCAAGTGCTCATCCAAATGCTTCTTGAATGTTGTGAGGGTTCCTGCCTCCACCACCCTTTTAGCCATTGAGTTCCACATTCCAACCACCCTCTGGGTGAAAAAGTTCCTCCTCAAATCCCCTCTAAATCTCCTGCCCCTTACCCTGAATCTATGCCCCCTTGTTATTGACCCCCCACTAAGGGGAAAAGTTCCTCTTTATCTACCCTATCTATGCCCCTCATTATTTTGTACACCTCAATCAGGTCCCCCCTCAGCCTTCTCTGCTCCAAGGAAAACAACTCCAGCCTGTCCAGCCTCTCTTCATAGCTGAGGCGCTCCATCCCAGGTAACATCCTGGTGAATCTTCTCTGCACTCTCTCCAAAGCAATCACATCCTTCCTATAGTGAGGCGACCAGAACTGCACACAGTACTCCAGCTGTGGCCTCACCAGCGTTTTGTACAGCTCCATCATAACCTCCCTGGTCTTATATTCTATGCCTCGGCTAATGAAGGCAAGTATCCCATATGCCTTTTTAACCACCTTATCTACCTGCTCCGCTGCCTTCAGGGATCTATGTACATGTACACCAACGTCCCTCTGACACTCTGTACTTCCTAGGGTCCTACCACTCATTGTGTATTCCCTTGCCTTATTTGTCCGTCCAAAATGCATCACCTCGCACTTTTCAGGGTTAAATTCCATTTGCCACTTTTCCGCCCATCTGACCAACCCGTTTATATCGTTCTGTAGCCGGAGGCTTTCCTCCTCGCAATTTACCACCCCACCAATTTTCGTGTCATCTGCGAACTTACTGATCATACCTTTTACATTTTCATCCAAATCATTTATGTAGATCACAAACAATAAGGGAACCAGCACCGATCCCTGAGGTACCCCACTGGACACAGGCTTCCAGTCACAAAAGCAACCTTCGACCATCACCCTCTGCCTCCTGCCACTCAGCCAGTTTAGGATCCAACGTGCCAAGGCACCCTGGATCCCATGGGCTCTTACATTCTTGACCAGTCTCCTATGCGGGACTTTGTCAAAAGCTTTACTGAAGTCCATGTACACCACATCCACAGCATTTCCCTCATCCACCCCACTAGTCACCCCCTCGAAAAATTCGATCAGATTTGTTAGACATGATTTACCCTTGACAAAGCCATGCTGACTTTCCCCGATTAATCCTTCCCTCTCCAAGTGGAGATTAATTTTGTCCCTCAGAATTTTTTCCAATAATTTCCCCACCACAGATGTTAGACTCACTGGCCTGTAATTCCCTGGTTTATCCCTGCTACCATTCTTGAATAATGGTACTATGTTAGCTGTTCTCCAGTCCTCTGGTACATCCCCTGTGGCAAGAGAGGTTCTGAAAATTAGTGTCAGAGCCCCTGCAATCTACTCCCTTGCCTCCCACAGCAGCCTGGGATACATCTCGTCCGGGCCTGGGGATTTATCAGCTTTTTGGCCCGCTAAAACCGCTAGAACCTCCTCCCTCTCGATGCTAATATGTTCAAGTATGTCACAGTCCCCTTGCCCGATTTCTATGTCTGCATCGTCTTTCTCCATAGTGAACACAGATGCAAAAAATTCATTTAAAACCCCGCCTACATCCTCTGGCTCTCCACACAGATTGCCACTTTGGTCCCTAATGGGCCCTACCCTTTCCCTGGTTATCCTCTTGCCCTTAATATAATTATAAAACATCTTAGGATTTTCCTTTATTTTGCTCGCCAGTGTTATTTCATGGCCCCTCCTCGCCCTCCTAATTTCTTTTTTAAGTATGCCCCTGCACTTTTTATACTCCTCTAGGGCTTCTTCTGTCTTTAGTCTTTTGTAACTGCCAAAAGCCCCCCTCTTATTTCTAATGCATTTTTGTATATCCCTTGTCATCCAAGGTTCCCTTTGCTTGTTGGTCCCACCCTTGACCTTTACAGGAACATGTTGGCGTTGTACTCTCTCTATTTCCCTTCTGAAAATCTCCCACTGTTTTGATGTGGATTTTCCTATAAGCAGCTGCTCCCAGTCCACTTTGGCCAGATCCTGCCTTATCATATTAAAATCGGCCTTCCCCCAATTTAGAACCCTTATTTCCGGGCCGTCTTTGTCTTTTTCCATGACCACCTTAAATCTCACCGAATTATGGTCACTGTCGCCAAAATGCTCTCCTACTGACACTTCCACCACTTGCCCGGCTACATTCCCCAGAATTAGGTCCAGTACCGCCCCCTCTCTTGTAGGACTTTCTACATGTTGGCTCAAAAAGCTCTCCTGGATGCACTTTAAGAATTCTGCACCCTCTAAGCCTTTCACACTCTGACTGTCCCAATTTATATTGGGGAAGTTGAAATCCCCCACTATTATTACCCTATTATTTTCGCACTTCTCGGAGATTTGCCTACATATCTGTTCCTCTATCTCCCCCTGACTGTTTGGGGGCCTATAGTACACTCCCAGCAAAGTGCTTGCCCCCTTTTTGTTTTTAAGTTCTACCCATATGGCCTCATTAGAGGAACCCGCTAATATATCATCCCTCCTTACAGCAGTAATTGACTCCTTAATTAATATTGCAACACCCCCTCCCCTTTTACACCCCCCTCTGTCTCGCCTGAAGATTCTATACCCCGGAATATTGAGCTGCCAGTCCTGACTCTCCCTCAACCATGTCTCCGTGATAGCAACAATATCGTACTCCCATGTGTTCAACAACAACTTCAGTTCATCCACCTTATTTGCAAGACTACTTGCATTAAAATAAATGCCTTCCAGCCCTGCCATATTCTCTTTTGCCTTCACATATTTGCTCTGCCTTCCCAGCTGACTTGTTTTTCCCTCTGTATTTGGCCGTAAATCACCCCCTACTATAGCTCCACTCTGTACCCCAACCCCCTGCCAAGTTAGTTTAAACCCTCCCCAGCAGTGCTAGCAAACCTCCCCGCAAGGATATTGGTTCCCCCCTGGTTCAGGTGTAAACCGTCCGACTTGTACAAGTCCCACCTTTCCCAGAAGCAGACCCAGTGATCCAGGAAACTAAAGCCCTCCCCCTTGCACCATCCCTTTAGCCACGCATTCATCTGTTCTATCTTCCTATTCCTATACTTACTAGCACGTGGCACCGGGAGTAATCCAGAGATTACAACCTTTGAGGTCCTGCTTCTTAATCCTTCACCTAGCTCCCTAAATTCTTGCTGCAGGACCTCATCCCTCTTTTTACCTATGTCGTTGGTACCAATGTGGACCACGACCACTGGCTGTTCTCCCTCCCCCTCCAGAATGCCCTGCAGCCGCTCAGTGACATCCTTGACCCTGGCACCAGGGAGGCAACAAACCATCCTGGATTCACGTCTATGGCCACAGAAACGCCTATCTGTTCCCCTTACTATAGAATCCCCTACCACTATTGCTCTCCCACTCTTTTTCCCCCCTTCCTGGGCAGCAGGAGCACCCCCAGTGCCAGGAAGTTGGCCGCTGCTGCCTTCCCCTGGTGAGTCATCCCCCTCAACAGTATCCAAAGCGGTATACTTGTTTGAAAGGGGGATGTCCGCAGGGGTTCCCTGCACTACCTGCCTGCCTTTGTTGCTCCGCCTGATGGTCACCCCCTGTGCTGCCCTACCCTGAGGCGTGCACAACTCGCTAAACGTGTTATCCACGAGCCTTCCAGCATCGCGCATGCTCCAAAATTCATCCACCCGCAGCTCGAGCGCCGCAATGCGGTCTACAAGTAGCTGCAGCTGGATGCATTTCCTGCACACATGGTCATCAGGGACACTGGCAGCATCCCTGACTTCCCACATAGAGCAGGAGGAGCAGAGCACGGGTCTGAACTCTCCTGCCATGACTTACCCCTTTAATTTCTTTAAAAATGTATTCAATACCCCAGTTACAGGTATGCTCTAGGGCGCTTTATTTACCAACTATCCCCACTACACCACAGAAATTTAACACCACAGAATTCAAGCTTGTATTGAAAAAAGAGAAATACTCACCAACCAATCACCTACCTGCTCTCTGGTGACGTCACACACTGATTACTTTTTACCTCTCTCCCCGCTGCTGAGTTGCTGTGCCTCGCCTCTCTCCGGGTTTTATACCGGTCTCACCACACTGCTCCCAACTGGTCTCGGGCCTCGCTGGTCGCCGGGTTTTCTCCCGAGCTCCTCCTCGCTGCTCCCGCTGGTCCCGACTGGTCTCGGGCCTCGCCTCTCTCCGGTTTTTATACCGGTCTCACCACACTGCTCCCGACTGGTCTCGGGCCTCGCTGGTCGCCGGGTTTTCTCCCGAGCTCCTCCTCGCTGCTCCCGCTGGTCCCGACTGGTCTCGGGCCTCGCCTCTCTCCAGTTTTTATACCGGTCTCACCACACTGCTCCCGACTGGTCTCGGGCCTCGCTGGTCGCCGGGTTTTCTCCCGAGCTCCTCCTCGCTGCTCCCGCTGGTCCCGACTGGTCTCGGGCCTCGCCTCTCTCCGGTTTTTATACCGGTCTCACCACACTGCTCCCGACTGGTCTTGGGCCTCGCTGGTCGCCGGGTTTTCTCCCGAGCTCCTCCTCGCTGCTCCCGCTGGTCCCGACTGGTCTCGGGCCTCGCCTCTCTCCGGTTTTTATACCGGTCTCACCACACTGCTCCCGACTGGTCTCGGGCCTCGCTGGTCGCCGGGTTTTCTCCCGAGCTCCTCCTCGCTGCTCCCGCTGGTCCCGACTGGTCCCGAGTGTGTGTTTATTACGTTTGTGGTAGAAGCAAATATAATTGGTTGTCACCTGTTTTTCCAAGGACTACTTGTCTCCGAGTGTCTATTTAAAGTGCATCGTTCTCCATCCAAATTCTGGAGTTAGAACCAGATAGGGGCATTAGGGCGCTTCGAACCCGCCAAACAAGGGAACAGCAGGCTAGGGAAAAAGAGAGAGTACTATAGGAGCCCTTGGGCTCAGGAGTACCCCGCAGATTAGGTATAAACTGTGCGGGTTGACACCATATTCTAGTCCTCCTCTATAAGCTGTTGTTCTCTATCTCCTTAGAGGGTGTTTAGTGACACCCGACCTGCAGGCTAACATAAGCTGCAAGGGTATAAAGGATACAGAGGCCCAATACATTAACAGGCACTAAAGACCCCTGTAATTGGGCAGAGAAAAACCCCCTACACAATGGCGACCGTGGCAGGACACCAGTGGGTGAATGAATGCACGACCTCGGAACAGTGGTTTTTGGTAAATCTAAGTTGGAGAAGAGAATCTCTGCCTATGTAATTTCCAAGGTAAACTTCACAAAGGAATGGGTACAGAACCAAAGCAGGGCGCCACATCCCGTGGACGCGGCGGCCCAGTGGACGGCAGGATCAAAGCAAAATAAGAAGATAGAAAATGCAATTTGGCTCATATGTCTGACAAGGCAGGTCCGGGCATCGAACTGCGAGATAGCCAGGCTTAGCGAGGAGCTGCGAGAGCTGCTGCTCACCTCAGAGGTTAGGGAGGCTACAGGGCAGAGGATCATGTTGGAGCTGTTTGAGGAAAGGGAAATAAGGGCCAAAGAGGAGGAAGCCTCCCGCAGCCAGCAACAGTACCAGCAGGGGCAGGTGACCGAGGCTAAGATTGGGGAGCGCAAGGTTAAGAAGTTGAACATGACTTATGCGCAGAAAATCGAAGAGCTGGAAGGCCAGCTGAAAGATTTGCAGGCGGCATATAGAGTTAACTGCAAGGAGGGTTTTGAGAAAGCCGATCACGGGCCTTGCAAATAACGGGTTTAGTCATTGCTCCAATCTTTTGCCCAGGCGAAGGGCACGATCTGTTTGTTAGAGCCAAAGAGGGCTGACAAAAGTTCGGAGTATTGGGGAATAGTAGAGGACCTGGCTGCGAAGGACAGCCAACCGCTTCCCAAAGCACCGGTAGGTCCGGTTGAGCCACGGGAGGATACAAGGGTGCAGACCAGGGAGCCCACAGGGCGGGGTACTGGACAGGGAGGTCCGGCCCAGCCCAAGGGGTATGGGTCACCCACAGAAGGAGTTGGGTCTGTCGGATCGCAATCCGAGGCAGAGGAATAGGAGGTAGAGGAAATAGGGACCCCAGCTATGGAGTCTGCGGCGGGACCTATGTGTCCAGTGGTCCAGAAAAAGTATGGGCCTGCACATGGGGCACAGGCTCGTGGGCCACTGGACAGTGAGTTTGTAGTCCCGCACGCAGCTCCAGCTCTGAAGGCCATGATTGCACATATCCCCATGCTCACCAGAGGCGGGGGAGATCCATCTGTACATTTCTCTAACATCGCGCAGGCGGTGGAAATGAACAATTGTGATGACCAAGAAGCAGTAAAGATGCTGCTATTCTCAATAGAGGGGAGGGTGTACCAGGCCCTCCCAACAGCCTGTAGAATGGGGCAGGTTACCCCAGAGCGGTTACAACGGGCCATCTTAGAAGCCCTGGGGTGTAACGATGGGAACCCCCTTGACAGGCTCAACAAGATCAGCCAGTTACCTGGGGAAGCCCCGCAGGTATACGTGGACAGGCTGTGGATGGAGTACCGTGCAGCCTGTGGAAATATCCTCGAAAGAAGGGCTCTTACAGCGGACCAGCGTGAAGCTTGGTTCCGGATGATTGTCGCAAACAGTCTGCCTTGTATTAAGACCCAGGCAGATCTCTGGTTCAACCCCAGAGACCCTAACCTCACCGAAGAGGCGGTGGCGGAATGGATGTTGGTTACCCAGCGTAACGGGGAAACCCCAGATGAAAAGCTGCATAAACCCACAAAGGAGCGAGTGCACGAAGCGCACTCAAACCCTAATCCAAAAAGGGAATGTTATCAGGAGGGCAAGCACCCGTCTGTTAAGAGGGGAGTGTGTTACGGGTGTGGGAAGCCCGGCCACTACCGAATTAGTTGTAGGAGCAATCCACCCCAGGCGCAGGAAGGAAGGAACCCTCCCGCGACTGCCCAGTCCGGAGGAAAGAAAGGACAGGCAAAATTTTTGAAAATGCAGTGGTAGCATTCCGACAGCTGATGGCAGGGATGGGATGCATAGATGTAGCCGTAGGAAAGGAAATCCCCACGGCGCCACAACCACAGGAACAATGACTAGAGCCCACGCAGCCTGCTTACTTGTGCCACTAGATTATGACTCATTGGGTAGACCGTGGGTGAAGATGGAGGTAGAGGGATCACGGGGTACCTACCTGTTGGACACAGGTGCCTCCAGCACCATCGTCCATGCGGAGGATGCGGGGGCTTCACCTCTATCCAGCGGGATGCCCTATGAACTAGTGGGATTCACGGGGAATGAGAAGACAGGGTACCTCTCACTCCCACTTATGCTTCAGTTAGGCGCACTTACTGCGAAGTGGAAGTGTGTTCTGATGAAGTGGGAGCAGGCTGACAAGGGGATACTGGGGGCTGACTTTGTAATCGCCCACCAGATCCTGGTGGACTTGCGGAGCCATTGTCTGTGGGGAACCGTAGACCCGGGGACCAAGAAGGGAGTTATGATGATTGACAAGGTGCAGGATAAGGGGGCTCTCTGTACAGTGAAGCCAAAAGGGGGCTACGACCTGGAGCTTCTGGCCAGTGGCACCCCAGCCGAGTACAGGGCCTATGTGCGAGCCAATCTCGCAGCATTTGCCACCCACAAGCACGACTGTGGGAGAGTCACAAGGGTGGAGGTCAGAATAGATGGGGATCCCATGTCTAGGCCCCAAAGACAATACAACTTCCCGAGAGAGGCGGAAGCCGATTTAGAGGTGGCGCTGGGTTCGCTAGTCGAGCAGGGTGTTCTGAGGCCCTTAGCCACCCACGTAAACTCTCCCCTTTGGCCGGTTAGGAAACCGGACAATTCATGGAGAGCCACGGTGGACTATCGGGTGCTCAACAAGAACATCCCAGCTTGCGCTCCCACGGTGGCGGCGGTTGCAGACCTGATCTGAGAGATCCCTGCTTCCGCCACCACATTTACGGTGCTAGACATTTCAAACGGCTTCTGGTCGATCCCTGTGAGGAGAGAAGACCAATACAAGTTTGCTTTCACGTTCTAGAAGCAACAGTATACTTGGATCTGCCTCCCACAGGGATTCCACAATAGCCCTAGCATACTTCACCAGTGCATGGCCAATTGTCTAAAGGGTTTCAGCCTGCCAGGACAGCAAGTGCAGTACGTGGACGACCTGCTGCTCTTCACAGAGAGCAGGGAGCAACACGGGCAACTGCTGGCTGAGCTGTTGGCTGTGCTGAAAGACGGCGGGTTTAAAATAAACCCCAAGAAGGCCCAGATAGGGTTGAGGGAAGTCAAGTTCCTGGGTTTAACCTTAAGGGCAGGAGAAAGGGGCATTGATGAGGCCCGAAGGCGGACAGTGCAGGAACTCCCGATACCGACCAACGTGTCCGGAGTTCGACCCTTTCTGTGGATCACGGGCTATTGCAGGGACTTCATCGAGGATTATGCAGCCACGGCAGCCCCCCTGCTCAGGCTCCTCCACAAGGGGGTTGAGTGGCAATGGGACGACGGCTGTCAGGCAGCATTCCTTCGAGTGAAGCAAGATTTGCAAAAAGCACCTGCACTGGGGGCAATTGATGGGGGTGAGGATTTCTTTTTGGAGGTGGCAGCCAGCGGGGACAGCCTGAGTGCCGTGCTTTTACAGGAAAGGCACAGACGGCTGAGGCCGGTGGTGCACTCCTCTAGAGTCCTCACGGATGTGGAGAAGGGTTACTCGAACTGTGAGAGACATCTGTTGGCTACTCACTGGGCAGTGAAGAGGTCACTGGTCTTCACAGGAGTATCCACTATCACACTCCTCACCCATCATACCCCGACCCAGATGCTGCTTGATGGGAGGATAAAAGATGTGATGGTCAGCAGTGCAAGGATCACTCACTGGACCCTCCTCCTCTCCCAGATGGCGATCAGGGTCAGAGGCCTCTGTGAGCCAAAGTTCGCAGCCAAACTTACTTATGCAGGGAAACCGCACAAATGCTCAGTAGAGGGGGTGTGGGACGTCGACTTCGGATTTCGGGCAGGGATACATCCCACAGGCCGCGAGATCTACGTCGATGGGTCAAGTTCAGTGTCCGCGGGTACAAGACTCACGGGCTGCGGAGTTTGGGACCCCAAGGCAGGCATAGCCTTGGCACTTAAACTCCCCAGCACCCTGAGCACCCAGCAGGCTGAACTCTCAGCGGTGATGTACGTGGTCACTCACCCCGAGGAATTCCCCAACCCGTACACGATTTGCTCGGAGAGTATGTTCACATGCAATTCATGTACGGAGTATCTGGCGATTTGGCCCCGCAGGGGGTACACCTCCGTGGATGGGAGACCCCTGGTCACCAAGCCCCTGCTAGTGAGGATAGTGGCAGCCGTAGAGAGTAGTAGGGACGTCTACATCCATAAAGTAAAAGCCCACTCTAAGACCGAGCCACGGGCAGAGGGTAACCAGCGAGCCGACTTGCTGGCCAGAGAGGGAGCACAGACCGGTCGCTTCAGGGACCCGTATGAGAAAGGCAGTGTAGTAGCTGTCAGAGGCCAGCCAAGGACACGAGGGAGCGCAGGGGTAGGATTGGCCCCGGACCTCAGAATGGTCCAGTCGCAGGATCCCGTCCTCAAGGCGGCCATAACAACCATCCTCGGTGGAGGAAAAGCAGAGGGCCCGCATGATACTATGGACGTAGCTGTGAAGAAAGGGATGCTGTTTAAGGGGGACAAGTGGGTGGCCCCAGTGCAACACCAGCGGGTGTTCCTACAACTGGCCCATGAGGGCCCAGGTGCAGGACATCCCGGGCCAGAGTCCACCTGGCAGAAGGTGGAACATGCAGTGTGGTGGCCAGATCTCCGGACCGACGTCCGTGACTTCTCTGCAGCCTGCCTGGTGTGTGCAGCAAACAACCCAGACCCCCAGAAAAGAAAGGCATCCATGGGGCACATAAGGCGGTTAGAGGGACCATGGCAGTCGATCCATGTCGACTACATAGGACCCCTACCTACCGCCTAGGGAGGATACAAGAACTGCCTGGTGTTGGTAGACGTATTCTCCAATTGGGTGGAGGCCTTCCCTTGCCGAACAGCCACCGCAATAGGGACGGCCAGGATCCTGGTCAGGGTTGTGTTTTCTAGGTGGGGACTGCCACAGTTTGTGGAGTCCGACCAGGGGAGGCACTTCACTGGCCAGGTGATGCAGGCCACCCTAAAGATACTAGGAATTAGGGCAAAATGGCATGTTGCCCACAACCCCCAGTCCTCAGGTCTAGTGGAACGCCTGAACCACACCATTAAAGAAAGATTCCGCAAGGAGACTGGGGACTCACCGAACAAATGGGTAGACGTCTTGCCTCTGGTCCTCATGGGAATTCGGGCCAGTCAGTCGAAGAGCACCAGACACAGGGGGACAGATGAAGGAGGTCCTCCTGCAAGCCCTACGAAAGGGGGTATCTCGATCCCCTGGGCAAGGTCGACAGGATGACCAGGAAAGGGCAGGCAGTTATAGAGACTGACCTGGCCACCCGGAGACGGGTGGCGTTGTACATAGCACTGGTTTTTTTTTTGAAAGATAGTTGCGGTGATGTCACAGTGTTTTGGTTAAGCAAGGAAACAAAACTTGGTGCTACTCCAGTCGAGCCTGAAGAAGTGTCACACAAGACTGTGTTTTTCAATTTGTGTTCCAGAAGATGCTCCGCACCATTGTGATGATACTCACCTACCTGGGGACCTGCGCCAGATGCCGAGGGGACAGCGAGGATTCCCTGGTGTACGGGTGTGCCGGGAGCAGGGCGCCAACCATAACCACGGGAGAAGGGATCATGGAGGCAGAAGACCAGGCCACCTACTTCCACGAGGGAAGATGGCCTGGGTGGTTGGGCTCGAATTCCACCCGGTATTCGAGCCACAAAAGCTTTACTTATGGAGAAACCTCCATCCCCTGTCCGAACATCGAGGTGGCCACTTCCCGGGTTAGGGTGACAGAGGGGAAAAGGGTGTGTATGACATGTAAGGGGGACGTGCCTTTAGGACACTGGTGGTGGCTCAGGAAATTGAGCACGGATATCGAGGACAGGAGCTCAGACTGGGAACGTCTGAGCAATGATATCTACCGGACCATCACGGAGTCACCGGGGGACGTCACAGTGTGTTGGGAAAAATGGTGGGACTATGACGAAGGGATGTATGTATGCCTATGGGGATCGGCCCAAGAATGCCCAGCGGGGCTGTCCATCGCCCTTGTCAGGTGGTGGCAGGACACAGGGTACGGGTTGGAGTGGGATAGAAGCGGGGAAGCTTGCGTCACCCCTCGCATCCGAGAGCCCATCAATGCCACCGAGCTCCTGGCTCAGGTGAGGAAACCCCTACCCACGCCCAAACACACTGACGCCCATGGATGTCCGACTACCACTAAGGGACCTGGGAATGGATTGGTATTAGTACCGACGGGTAAGTTAGTGTACCAGGGAGTGCACTATGCAGTTGCATCTGTGGTCCTTAACCTAACAGAAGTTCGCCTACCTGCGTTCTGCCCCCGGAAAACCGAGTTGCTGTATCAGGCTCTGCTGAGGGAGATGTTCCGAAGCTTCTATGAGCTGGACTTCGGGGACATCAGTGTGGCAGACCTGTACACAAAAGAAGACACGACCGAGAGGGGCAGACAGTGCAGGGGGGTTTTGAACGATGTTTTCACTGGGTTTAATACCGGGGCCTCAGTTATGAACAGCCTGGATGATGTGCAGCTGGCCCTACAGATTAATGGGCTAAAGTCTCAGCTGTGCAGCATCCTAGGGAAAGAGAATGATGTTTTGGGCTCCACGCTTCACGAGGGGGTGGCTATGACAGTGCACCTGAAGGAGATTGTCGCCCAGCTAGAGGCTCATGCTCGGACAGTAAACACCTTGATTAAGGAGGACCGGCTGGCCTCTGATCAGGCGGCACAGAATGAGGTGCGTGTGCTCTAAGAGGCCTGGTTGCTGGGAGAGGGCCGCTGTAACTTGGAAGACCTTAGGCAAGGTCGGGTCCCCTCCTGGATCAGCAACCAGCACTTGGATGCACTGCACCCCTAGAGCCACACCCTCAGCCCATGCCAGCTCCGAGTGGCATCGGAGGCCTATCCTGTCCCGGTTGACTGTGTGAAATCCAACCACACTATTATGGGTGTGGTTGTGCGAATGCCAGTGATGGGGTCATCCGCAAACCAGCACCCCTGTATCATGTGGAGAATGTCGGGGTCATTCGTGGGGGGCTACACGTCCATTTTGTGGGAGCACACAGTGACGGATACTGACCTGTCTGGTTGCCGTAGCTGGGGAGCACAGGTGATACTGTGTCCCCAGCACTTGAACGCCTTCAGGAGGTCACAATGCGGGTTTAGCACTGCTGGGGCAGAACCTATAAATTGCACGATGGAGTTAATGGCACCTGGCCATGTACCTCCACAGATAGCATATGTGGGTGGTGGGACATCTTGTGTCGCCATGACTGCCCGCCAGTATAGGCACGGCCCGAGTGAGTGGTGTGATATACCAGACAGCAGCTTTTGCTTTAAACCTAGGGCAGAAGTTCAAGTGGCCCAGGAAAGGATCATTCCAATCCCGGAACCCTCCACAATTCACCTCACGGTACAGTACAATGTAAGTGATCTGCAGAACTATGTTGCCCGGTTTGCGTACTCTATACCACTCTTACCTGAGAAACTCACTGCCTTTTTGAAGGCAGTGGACCTCAGTCAAAATCATTACTTCACCCTTGAACAGAAAAACATAGACATAGCTCTTGGGATCGCCGACATACAGTCACCCGTGTGCTGGGAATGGGGAACGAGGGTAGATATCCCTGTCGGGCTTCGCATGGCCTCCCACACGCTGGTAATTGTACAACTGGTCATTGTAGTGTATCTCATTATAAACACCTGCAAAGCCAGAAGAGCCCTCAAAGCACACCGGTATCTGAAATTATTCAACAAGCAGCAACAGAAGGACAGCCCAGTATAACCATGAGAAGAATGCCCTTTTGTTTCCAGGTATTTTTCCCTCGTCGGAAACAAAGGACCATTCTGATGCACTGTATCACAGCACTACTCGCACCCGGAAGCTGGCTAATACCATACACTATGTAAGCTGTCAAAACTTATATACGGCAAAGTTGTACGAACTTACACCATCACGGATGGATAGGGTGAAAGCTGTACAACTTTGCGGGAAAGGACGCAAGGAACACACGCGGCATGGGGTATTTCTTATGCTCTATGTAATGGGAAAATGTAGTACCTTGTTTTGATGTATACCTGAAAGGGGATATGATTATTGTACCCTTTTCTTTAAGGAAAATGATATTGTTTGGTACACACTAACTTTGTCAGGGTTATTAGTTAGAGTAAACAACGGGGATGACTGACACTTGGTAGGCCTTTGGATTTTCTTACATGTCAATTGACACATCCCAGTTACATCTGGTTGTGTCAAAATGGGGGACTATGGTTTGAAAATCCACAACCACGTTTTATTGGAGCTCTCTAAGTGCAAGGTGACCAAAATTGGATTGCCCTATACAGTTTAAAACCAACATTTTCGGCCACTGCAGTGGTCCCCAAAAGCAGGCTGGGATATCTGAATACAGGGGACTGTGGCTCAGAAGCGAGCCATAGATGTCGGCAAATCAAAACAAAGTGCATTCTCAAAGGCCAATCAGGGGACTGAGTCGGGCCTGAAGCAAGGAAATCCCCGGCCAATGGGGACTACCTGGCCCAGGTTTGAATATGTGACTCACCCCTAATCATCACCTTAATCAACTCGGACTAGGGACAATAGTTTTGGGATCACTACATTTAAGAGGTGGCCCAAAATAATCAAGTCCCAGGACTGACACAATGGGACAGCAGACTTGGAAGAGCCGATGTGCACTCAAAACAATACCCCTGCCCTCACACTTGTAAACACCAATTTAATTGGGCGCGAAGAGGCCGAAATGGAATTGGGTATAAAATACAGAACCAAGAGATTATTAGGTGACCAGAAGAAAGAGCAGGAGAGCGAGTTAAGAAGCTGAGGGAGAGACGAGCTGGGGCGAACTACCATCTAAAGAAGTCCAACCACGCTGATGTGAAGATCCACCATCAGGCCCCAGACTCAATCGGCATACTGAAAGTTTACTCCGCTACCAGACGGCGCAACATCACCGCAAGAAACTGCACCGTATACCGACTCTCGTCCTGGAGACATCAACAAGAAGACACCAACGACCGAAGCGGCTGTGGAAGACGGCATTCACTCCCGCTATTTTGGGAGCCTTTTCCATCAAGCACAAACCAACCAACAACAGCAACAACCCAACAACCACACTCAAAATAAGCTGTGAGTATAATCCAAGGGCCTGCAACTGTCAGTCTAGTCTAGGTAGGAAAGTGGGTTGGTGGGATTGGACTTGGTAAAGTTAAAACATTTTTGTTATGTCCGTTCTCTCCCATATTGTATTTATAGTTATAGAGTGTGTGTGTTTATTACGTTTGTGGTAGAACCAAATAAAATTGGTTGTCACCTGTTTTTTCCAAGGACTACTTGTCTCCGAGTGTCTATTTGAAGTGCATCATTCTCCATCCAAATTCTGGAGTTAGAACCAGATAGGGGCATTAGGGCGCTTTGAACCCGCCAAACAAGGGGACAGCAGGCTAGGGAAATAGAGAGAGGACTATAGGAGCCCTTGGGCTCAGGAGTATCCCGCAGATTAGGTATAAACTGTGCGGGTCATCACCGTATTCTAGTCTTCCTCTAGAAGCTGTTGTTCTCTATCTCCTTAGAGGGTGTTTAGTGACACCCGACCTGCAGGCTAAAATAAGCTGCAAGGGTATAAAGGAGACAGAGGCCCAATACATTAACAGGCACTAAAGACCCCTGTAATTGGGCAGAGCAAAACCCCCTACACATGGCAGGCAACGATTGTTCCAATTACTGTTCCATTCCAGGCCACCAGCAAAGAGGTAAAAAAATTGTAGTGTAGAGGCCGCTGAGTAATGTCATGCCTTCGGGTGAGAATGAAGGAGAGCTAGAATGTCTTCCTTTAACTGAGGAGGAATACAAACAACTAGATCTCCCTCTTTCTTCCTGATCATTAGTAGGGGAGTGTTTTTATCTACACCCTGTTGCATTAAAGTGGAGTCTACCCATAGGGTGGGTGCTGGTAGCGGGCATCCCTGTTGCTGCCAGCCTATTACCTGTGCACAAGTAGCATATGAATCCTGTTTGAACAAAAGATCAATGATTTTAGTCTTAGTATCTCTTCCGTATCACCCTTTAAAAGATCATACAAAGGTTTAGCCAAGTCTGCAAAGTTCGGAATAAAATTTCGCTGTCATCTGACGAAATATAAAAAGGATCGCAATGCAGTCTTTGAAAATGGTAATGGGGATTACTGAATAGTCCCTATCTTCTTGTGGTCTGGACTAAGGCCAGTCTCTGAAATTTTTACTCCCAGAAAGATAACCTCATCTTTCTCCAGCTGAACATTTTTTGGATTTATTTTCAGCCCTGCCTTTTGTACTAGTCCTATCAGCTCATCTAGGAGTTCTAGGTGTTCTTCCATTGTTTCAGTAGCCTAAAGTAGATCGTCAACATACTGTAGAAGGGCTGAAGACTTACAAAAGTCTTTAACTGCTCGTGCCATATACTGATGAAAGATCGATGGCGAGTTATGAAACCATTGCGGTAGACATGTAACTGTGTAGCCGTGCCCTTCAAACGTGAAATCAAATTTGTACAGGTCCTGCTGAGCAACTGCAATACTCGAAAAAACATTCGCTATGTCTAAGGATGAGAAGACAGTGGCCTTGGGGGGTAAGGATGTCAGTAACGAAGTGGCTTGATTAATAGTCAGGCTTTGATATGGGGCAGCTTTATTTAAGGCACTGTAATCAATAGTAAGCCTCCAAGATACATCCGGCTTCCTAACTGGCCATGCAGGGAAATTGGTATAAGAAAACAACCCTTGCGCAGTACCCTCTGTTCTTCCAATGAGACAATGACTGTTCGCAAATACGGAATACTTTCTCGGGGAATCAGATATTGTTTACATGCACGATGGAGTGACCCATTATTTTCCGTCTCCTTTCCATCCTCCCACAGCCATGTTAGATTTAGCAAAGGCTGCTGCATGTTTAGTCACTAAGGAGTTAACAGCAGGCAGAGAATTTTTCGGCAGTGGTACCTGCTCAGGCTTCTTTATAGCCAACACAGAGTGAGCGTCTGAGATTTGCACTACATCTCCCGGTTTAGATGCAACCCATAAACAATTGTGATATCATTCCCAAGTATACCCATTCTGTTTGTCATACACATGCACAATGGATCGGTAATTTTTACGGGGAAATCCTCGAGGGAAATATTAAGTTCCTCCCCTGGATATACGGGTGCTTGTGCCCCGGTGGCTCCCGTTATGATGAAGCTACTTTTGCCTATATCCAGTTGGACTTCCGGGTCTGGGGAATGCAGGGTTGTAACAGATGACCCAGTGTCTATTATTATAGTCTGCTGTCGATCCCCAGGCAGCAAAGCTGAGTCAACTGGTCCACCATGGCCGTCTCGTCTGAACCCCACTTCAGACCAGGCCGGTGGGGCCGGATCCCGTCATTGTGGGCCATTGTGTTTTTGCAGTGGTGGGGGCGGGAATAATGAGCTCATAGGGGAGTCGGATTTGAACTCATAGTTGGGGCCACAGGACTCCCCGACATCTGGATTCCTGTAAGTGCCTGCATCATACATGACATCCTTTCAATACATGAGTCCATAGCGTCCAAGCTGCTTTCACTGGATGAGGTGAACCATATCGCGGGCAATTTTTGTTATTCCTCCCACCTCCCGAGCCTGTTTGTCTAGGACTTAGGCAATCTTTCGCAAAGTGTCCCCTCTTGCCGCAGTTGTAACACATGAACCATTGTCTACAGGGGTTTGATACTAGAGAAGCCTGGGGTCCCTCAACTAGACTTACTGGCGTTTCTGTTGTTGATGCCTGGACTTGAGATTTAGCATTGGCCCATGCAGAAGTAGCGTCTCTTAAAAGGGCTGTCCATTGCAAGTTGTGGCTGACCAGGTGCCCTAAAGCTGCTCGCAGTGACGTCTGAATATTCTTTAAATATATTTTCCTAAATAACGCTTCATCCTTCCCGTTGAATGCATTAGCATTGGGGCGTGCTTGCGTCTTTTCATAAATATTGTACAACCGATCTCCAAAAGCAGCAGGGGTCTCATGAGGCCCTTGTTGGGTCTGGTTTAATTTCTGAACCAAATCAATAGTATCCAAGTCTAAAGCTGTTTGTATATATGTGATTAAGATATTCAGGTTGTTCCCCACATTAAAGGCCACGAAGGGGAGACTAGTCCATATATCCGGTGTCAGGGCAGACAGTGCAACATTCTTCATATCATTGTCCTCAAAATTAGGATGGTAATTCCGGAATGCGACTATACTTTGCCTTACCTCTATAGGGCATGTTTGTGGGTTAACTGGTCCGAATTGTTGGACACATGCCTAGAGTTTTGCATATTTTAGGGGCTGGGGCCTTTCATAAGTACCTGCCCACAGTATCCCTGGAGGTGCCGCTGGTTGTGCTCCTGCTTCTGCCTGGTCCCGCTCAACAGCTGGTGAGTTTGTTAGGAATCGCTTGGGATCGCATCAGGACATTAACTCGGAGCTCTAACGGGCGCAAGTTGGTCCGCTGAGAGTTTGATGATATTTTTATTAGCATAGGCTGGTGATCTTTCAGCCAGGTCGATGGTGGCATATCAGACGGGGGCCTCACGGGAAGGAAATATCAAGGGAGAATATAGCTCCCCGCTTAACCCCTCGCATTGTTTAACATAACTGGTGGCGGGGGGGGTTGGTCTACTCCCGTGACTGCCGCTATTACAGCCCATTTTTTACCCAACAGATTTCTAACTGTTCTTTAGTATTCTGACATTGCTTGTGGTGTAAATCCCTGTGGGGACGCTGAAGAGGGTCTCTCAGGGTCCCTCGTGAATCAATTAAATGGCTGTTCAGACGGTCATTATCTTTTGTTAAGAAGGCTTATTGGCTTTTAGCCTCCTCAAAATTCAATATTGCAGCGCCGGCATCAACTGCATTAATAGTCTGCTGTTGTATGATTGCTGTTGCAGCACCGATTTGTCCTCGAAGGACTTCTTGTTTATTGTTTAATTCTACAACTTCTTTTTCCCATTTTAATTTCTCAGCCTGTAACGTTAGATTCTCTTCTATAAGTCGTTCTAATTACGACTTTTCACCCTGTAACGTTATTCTTCTATAAGCCGCTCTAATTTTGACATTTCACCCTGTAACGTTAGATTCTCTTCTATAAGCCGTTCTAATTTCGACTTTTCGCCCTGTAACGTTATCTTCTATAAGCCGCTCTAATTTTGACTTTTCACCCTGTAACGTTAGAGTCTCTTCTATAAGCCGCTCTAATTTTGACTTTTCACCCTGTAACGTTAGATTCTCTTCTATAAGCTGCTCTAATTTTGACTTTTCACCCTGTAACGTTAGATTATCTTCTATAAGCTGCTCTAATTTTGACTTTTCACCCTGTAACGTTAGATTCTCTTCTATAAGCCGTTCTAATTTTGACTTTTCACCCTTTAACGTTAGATTCTCTTCTATAAGCTGCTCTAATTTTGACTTTTCTCCCTGTAACGTTAGATTCTCTTCTATAAGCTGCTCTAATTTTGACTTTTCACACTGTAACGTTAGATTCTCTTCTATAACCTGCTCTAATTTTGACTTTTCACACTGTAACGTTAGATTCTCGTCTATAAGCTGCTTTAATTTTGACTTTTCACACTGTAACGTTAGATTTTCTTCTATAAGCCGCTCTAATTTTGACTTTTCACACTGTAATGTTAGATTCTCTTCTATAAGCCGTAGTTTGTCTTTTTCTAATTTAAACTGTTCATCTTCCATCTCTAGGAAGGTTTCTTTAGCTTGTTCTACACAATACACTGCGGCATAGGCCATTAGCTGTGCTGCCCTATCCTGCTTCCATTTCTTTTCTTTAACTTGTCTGTTAATGAACGCCGCAACGCCCTCGAAAAGTACCTTCCCATCCTTTGTTAGACATTCTGCTAACAACTGTAACTGTGCCTCATCGCACTTCTTCATTTACTTCGCTTTATAATCTACAAGAAAATTCTCAGTCAACATACTTTTGTACGTTAAAGTGTCATAGTGTCATAGAGATAGGAACAGGAGTAGGCCATTCGGCCCTTCGAGCCTGCTCCGCCATTCAATGAGATCATGGCTGATCTTCGTCTGAGATCATAGCTGATCTTACCAGTTCAGTACCCCGTCCCCGCCTTTTCTCCGTAACCCTTAATCCCCTTAGCCTTCAGAAATATATCCAATTCTCTCTTGAAAATATTTATTGAATTAGCCTTCACAGCCCTCTGTGGCAGGGAATTCCACAGGCTCACCACTCTTTGAGTGAAGAAATTCTTCCTCATCTCTGTTTTAAATGATTTGCCCGCTATTTTTATACTGTGGCCCCTGGTTCTGTGCTCCCCGGCCATTGGAAACATTATCTCTGAATTCAGCCTGTCCAGGCCTGCCATAATTTTATATGTTTCGATGAGATCCCCTCTCAATCTTCTAAACTCCAGTGAGTACAAGCCCAAACTATTTAATCTCTCTTCGTAGGTCATTCCCGCCATTCCAGGTATCAGCCTGGTGAATCGCCGTTGCACTCTTTCCATGGCAAGAACATCCTTCCGCAGATGGGGCGACCAAAACTGTACACAATACTCCAGATGCGGTCTCACCAGCACCTTGTACAGCTGTAGTAAGGTATCCCTATTCCTATACTCGAACCCCCTTGATATGAAGGCCAACATACCATTTGCCTTCTTGATCGCCTGTTGCACCTGCATGCTCTCCTTCAGTGACTGGTGCACAAGAACACCCAGGTCCCTCTGCACTTCCCCATCTCCCAATCTATTGCCATTTAGATAATAATCTACCCTCCTGTTTTTACCCCCAAAGTGGATAACCTCGCATTTATCCACATTATAGTGCATCTGCCATGTATCTGCCCATTCCCCCAACCTGTCCAAATCGCACTGTAGCCTCCTGACATCCTCATCAGAGCCCAACCCTCCTCCTAGTTTAGTGTCGTCAGCGAATTTGGAAATATTGCATCCAATTCCCTGATCCAGATCATTTATATATATTGTGAACAGCTGGGGTCCCAGGACAGATCCTTGCGGCACCCCGCTGGTCACTGCCTGCCACTCCGAAAACGAGCCGTTTATTCCAACTCTCTGTTTTCTATCCGCCAGCCAGTTCTCTATCCACGTTAATACTTTGCCCCCAATCCCATGAGCCTTAATTTTGCATGATAATCTTTTGTGTGGAACCTTATCGAAGGCTTTCTGGAAGTCAAGGTACACCACATCCACTGGCTCTCCCCCATCTATTTTACCAGTTACTTCCTCAAAAAATTCCAGCAGATTAGTCAAACACGATTTACCCTTTGTAAATCCATGTTGACTCTGTCCGATCCTTTCCCCATTTGTCAAGTGCTCCGCTATTTTATCCTTAATAATGGACTCTAGCATTTTGCCCACAACCGATGTAAGGCTTACTGGTCTATAATTCCCTGCTTTAAAGAGGCACTATCTGTTAGAAAACCTTCTTTCCAGGAGGATACTCGTTGATCAGAGGAAAATCGAAGCGAAAATTCAAACGCCTGCTTTGTGCACAATAGACCTGGTTTCAGTTAATAGTCACAACCTCACGTTGGGCGCTAAACTGTAGCTTCCAAAAGCTCTTATAATAGTTTGTCCTTGACTACACAAACCTTTAAGGGTACAGGTATATTGTTTATCAGTAAAACAGGTTTATTAAGCATTAAACATCCAGTACAAAGAAATAATCCTTAACAAGGAGAAAGTCACAGTCTTGTTCGTTTCAGCATCGGCGTTGCTTCCGAGTGACTGTGACGTGGTCTCTTTCTTCTCTTGCTGTTTTCTCTCGACTGAAGCTCCTTCTCTGGCTTCTTGCTGTGTTCTGTCGACTGAAACTTCTTCAAGTCTGGTTCCCGCTGCCTTCAGTGTCAATATCCGTAGCTTTATACACCTTTTTTCGCTCTTCCTACGTGACTGCAAACAGCTATCCGACACCTGGTACATGGTTTACAATCTTGTTGATCCGACTCGGACTCACTTTGTGCATACCAATGGCCCTTTTAACTTTAGATATTCTCTTTCCAAAAACCATTTCCCAAGATGTTGTATAAACAATTCGCCCCTTTTATAATAGTTATCACTGAGGGCTGCTTCTCTTATCTCTCTCTCTTCTCCAACACTTATCTGTTTTCTATCACATTACAGAATACCAACTCTCTGATAGTCTCCATAAATTAGCATTACCATCCATTACTTCAGTAATTGCAAACAGAGCGACTTTCAGTCAGGTTAGCACAATTTCCCATCATGCTTTTTTCTCGGCCATTCGCCATTTTGTACAGGCTTTTAGGCTTTTAACATACTATTTGACATATTATAGTAATCCAAATATGTTTTACTAAATCATACAAATACACCCTACCTACACCAGGCGGTTCTGACCTGATTGACTGATGCTGTCCAGCACGCTTCTTGTGGGACTGAGGCGGCAGTTCCTTAGATTTGGTGGCAGGTTGTTTCCCATTTCAGAAAAAAAAGCAGAAAGTGAAGCAGCTCTGCTTGGCTTCATCTGGAATGTAACCCAGCGGCCAAAAAGCGGTCCTTAATGTGGATGATTACAGGGGCAGAAAGCAGACAATAAGCGTCATGTGAGTCTTCCACTGATTTCCGACATGTCAGATTGAATGAAGGCCTGTTGGGAAAGGACGGGGTAGGCTGAAGGGTATTGAGGCTCCTCCTGCACTTTGCTATCCAGCTCTTCTGGTGATCAATGAAATGAGGCCCGCGGACTGGCAATGGTGATCATGGTTATTATAGCGCACTGTTACATGGGGCACTGACTCATGTTGCCTTGGCTGCTACGAAGAGTTCACTGAAATTATTCCGCCTTTCAGTAGCCAAGCAGGGATTGCTGGAGGTGACACTCACTGCCAAGGTCAACCTGCTCCCACTGGGCTGGGACCGTACCCTCCGCAGGCCTCCTGCCCTCAGGATCATGAAGCCGGATGGTCCTTGGTTGTATTTCACACAATAAGAACAAGCTGAAGAGTCTGTGAGTGTGAGGGCACAGTATGTGAGGAACCAGCATCCTGAGTCACTGCTGCGATCCAGATAGTTTCACAAACTAAAGCCTGCATTACCCTTCCCATTGCTGCAGCGAGTTTGGCACAAATTTCATGTTCCGCCCCAACCCAAGGCGGGATCCCAATATCGGGCGGTAAATGGGCCGTTTGACTCTGCTAGCTATTTGATTGGGGAAACTGGGGAAAGCTCTGCCGGGGTCATGGCAGCATCACTCAGATGGGTGTAAATTCCGATCGCAGTGTACTTGGGTGGTTTATGAGCCAGGGAATGAAATCCAGACCCCGGGATAGATATTTGTCTTTACGCACTCGGGAGTAAAGTGGCGATTACACAGAGCGCACAGAGCAAAACAGGGTGAGGAGGATCCGCATAGAAGAAGAAAATTCGCGCCATGTTCCCTGCATCATTTTTCTCTCTGCGCACGGTCCAGGTGATCCTCTACTACCCAGCACTACGAGGGCTCATCCGCCCTCGGGGACTCTCCCTGCCGTGAGGTCAGCGTACCCGACTCGGGCTGGCGCGGCCCTCCGACGCCCACTTCTGCCCCGCTAGACATTGTAAGATTGGTAGTTAAGAACCTTTATTTTGTCCGCTCACCACATCCTCCCAGCCCGACGGCCACCGACTCAATGCAAATGTCATTGTATTCTTTGGACTACAGGAAAGACTACGATGCCTTGCTCTGACTTTTATGGATCCACTGCCAATGGACTGGGCTCTAGCGACTGAATTGGGAACGTTATGTCACCAAATGTGATTGATCAGTAAAACGGGGACTCGGTTTGTTAACCACCAGGTGGGCTTTCAGTGTAAACTCTTTCTATCCCCATGACCGGTGAAGAGCATGCGCTCTTTATACAGAACAGTCGGATATTCAGCATAACTGCGCGAGCCGGAGCTGGCCTTATCCAAAGGCTGGAGTGTTCTCCACATCTGGATCGTTCTCATCACGCTCCCATTTGTGGTCAGGACTCGCATTGCTAAAGTGATCAATCAGGAGGTTATTCTCTTCCAGCAAAGTGGATAATCTGCACTGTGGAATATTAAAGTGAGACGTCTCATCTCTCCCTCTCGATTTTTGCACTACCACAAACTTTTCGGAGCCATCAAATACCGAAATCCCTACAGCACAGAACGAGTCTGGCCTGACATGGCAAACTCTGTAGGAAGCAGTTGAGGGTCCATTATTTGAGAACAATCACTGAGCTGTGAGACTCTGCCCTACTGCTGGTTACATGAGAATGCATTGTGAATCGGGATTGAATTCCTTTCCTGTGCTGAACCAGTAGACTGTGATGATCAGCGATTCAGTACAATTAATGGATTCATTCTAACCCAACCCCACTGATCATTGTAAATGGGCCGAACCACCTGGGTGCATGTGGCTGATCGGACTGGCCAGGATGTATTGATCATTATAATAGATTGATCACTGCAGCCCGATCCCACTGATCATTATGCATAGACCGCAGATGTAGTTACATGTGGAAAAGGGGATTGGCAAAGATGCTCAGTACAACAACAATAACCTTCATTTACATACTGCATTTAACTTAGTAAAACGCCCAAGGGGCTTCACATTAGCGGAATCAGACAAAACAGGATACCGAACCAAAGAAGGAGGTTTTAGGACAGGTGACCAAAAGTTTGGTCAAAGACGTAGGGTTTAAGGTTTTTTTTATAGAAGGAGAGATAAGCGGAAAGGTTAATGGAGCGAATTCCAGAGATTAGGGCCTAGAGAGCCGAAGGCACCGCCGCCAAAAGTGGGGAGAAGAAAGTAAGCGGTGAACAAGCGGCCACAGTTGGATATGGGCAGCAGAGATTTGGGTAAGATTATGTTTATGGAGGGTGGGAGATGGGAGGCCAGACAGGATGACATTGGATAGTCAAGTCTGGAGATGGAACGTTCTGGTGGCCGAAGCTGGGGTTGTTACGCAGTCTTTAAGAGGGAGAAGATAGGTTATCAGAAGCTGAGCTGGTGCGCCGAGTTTGCGACACGCTGGTTCAGCCTGAGACTTTGACCATGGAAGTAAATTGAATTGGTGGCATAGTGGTTAGCACTGTTGTCTCACAGCGCCAGGGACCTGGGTTCGAATCCGGCCTCGGGCGACTGTCTGTGTGGAGTTTGCATATTCTCCCCGTGTTTGCGTGGGTTTTCTCCGGGTGCTCCGGTTTCCTCCCACAGTCCAAAGATGTGCAGGTTAGGTTGATTGGCTATGATAAATTGACCCTTAGTGTTAGGGGGATTAAATACGTGGGGTTACGGGGATAGGGTGGGATATGTGTTGGTGTAGGGGTTACGGGGATCGGGTGGGATATGTGTCGGTGCCGGCTCGATGGGTCGAAATGGCCTCTATCTGCACTGTGGGGTTTCTGTGAGTTCTGTGAGTTCTGTGAGAAAGGAATTTGTCGCTGGGACCAATGGCAATGGATTCAGTCTGGACAATGTGTAATTGAAGGCTCATCCACGACTGCAGGTCAGACAAGTGGTTTGAAAACACAGAGGCAGTGGAGGGTTCGGGAGCGGTGGTTGTGAGGGAGAACACTGTGTCGTCAGGATACATGTGGAATCATTCACGCCCTATACCACTGGCGTGTGATTTTTGGAAATATATTGGGCTGGATATTCCGATCCCTACAGGCATTGTTAACCCACCCGTAGGGACATCAGAAATGCCGGTTTCAGGCATGCGCTGAAAACCAGCATTTCTGATCTCTCAAGAATGGTCGTGACAGATCCTTTGGCTGCCCTGGAGAAGGGCCTCTGCGGGCGGATAGCTCCGCTTTTTGGTGACCCTCCGCCCACAGAAAACCCTTACAATTCTTCTGCCTGGTAAAAACAGGATAAGAGTAGAAAAAAGGTTTTTAAAAATTTTCTCTGATTTATCTTTTACAAATACATTAAAAAAGTAAGTTTATTTTTAGTCCCATGAAACAATTTAATTATTTTTATCAAAAAATTAAATTTTTGTTTAAAATAATTAATTTATTGTAATTTCAAGTCCTTTTAAAAATGTGATGGGTTTTTTCTAACTTTATTTAAAGATTTACTGTGTTTTATCATTGATCTCCATTCATATATTTGACAGGTCTTCCTTTCAAATGTGTGAAGGGAGATTTCCTCCTGTGATTGGCTCCCCATGGCCCACTTGATCTCCGGGACGCTATGAACTACATACCCCTCCGGGATACGTGGGCCCTACGCTCCTTGGAGTTTGGTGAGGCCCAGCAGCAGAAGCGTGTGCTTTCCCCGGAGCCCTCAGTTGAGGGCGCACATTTTACCAGATCACAGGCTTCCGCCCGAGGGAGGCCTGCAATCGGAAAATACCGGCCAATACCTTTCTCTTCATCGTCGCTGGGTCAAAGTCCTAGAAATCCCCACCTAACAGGAATGTGGGAGTACCTTCATGAACCGGACTGCAAGGGTTCAAGAAGGCAGAACTTGCAGGGGATGGTGATATTGTTACATTGTTACTGGCTATTGTATGATTGGCTCCTCCCTCCTTTATAATGTTAGGATGGTGTGTGACTTCGAGGTCGTGGTGTTCCCATGTGCCTGCTGCCCTTGTCCTTCTCAGTGGTGTAGTGATCAATAGCATGTCATTCTATAGTGGACACTAGGTGGAGCCGTAGAGCTGCATATAGCTGTATGTATAAGACTACACTATCGAGCTATATATTTTATTAAGACTACATTACCCATGAGGCTAGGCTACCCAGAAGGCAGCAGTCAAGATGGAAGCCTCTACAAGATGCTGTACAAGTCCACATGTGCTCAATAAAAGTAAGTAGCAAAAGCTAGCTGTGTTCATAATAAGAATGTCTATTTATTAATGAACATAAGATGGTACCAGGGTGGTGAAGATCTGCTGAAATTTGTGAAAAGCGACATGGAGAATTTGAAGCCACCAGAGCGTTTGAATCTCACAGAAAAAATCGACTACAATTGGCAGACTTTAAAACAGCAATTCAAACTTTACATTGCAGCCATCGGATTCGGTATGAAGCCAGACGCAAGGAAGATAGCGTTGCTGCTTATGGTTGCAGGTCCACAGGTGATAGAGGTATTTAAAACATTTGTATTTAATCCAGATGAGAACAGAAAAAAATTAGAAGATGTGCTAAAAAAATTTGATGCACATTGCTCTCCCAAAAAGAATGAGACCTATGAAAGATACATCTGCTCTTCTCGGACACAGCAGCAACATGAGACTTTTGATAGCTTTATAACTGATCTGAAACTGAAAGCACAGACATGTAATTTCTCTGAGCTCAAAGCATCCATGATTCGTGACCAGATTGTGTTTGGTATTCATGATAAAAAAAAGTCAGGGAACGTCTGTTGAGAGAAACCGAACTAAATTTGGAAAATGCGGTGAAAATATGCCAAGCCAGTGAGCTAGCTCGAAAGCACGTGCAGACTTTCAGTGAAATCAATAATGATGCGATTGTAATGAGTGTAATTGCTGCTGTCGGTGCTGTGTCCTACTAGGGGAAGAAACGTGGGCAGAACAGAAATGAAAAGCAATCGGAGGATGACATTTTTAATTATAAATGCTGTGGTTAAATACACCAGTTAAGACAATGCCCAGCGTTTGGAAAAATGTGCACAAAGTGTAATGGAAAGAATCACTTTGCCAAACAATGCTTTTCAAAAGTACAAACTAAGAAAGGGCAACGAGTTAATGTAATTGAGGACACTGATTTAAGTGAGACATTTTTTGTAGGAATGGTGTCATATGACAATATCAAAAAGGATACAGAAAATGTGCAGCCCTCAGAAATGGACAATGCTGAACATAAAGTTAATGCAGTAAAAGAGGACAAATGGATGATCCCACTGCAGGTAAATGGAGCATTAATTACCTTGAAACTAGACACTGGGGCAAAAGCAAACTTAATCAGTATGAGTGACATTAACAATATGAAAGAAAAGCCCAAAATACAGAAAAAGTCAGTACTACTGAAGAACTATAATGGACAGAAAATAGATAGCTTAGGTGTATGCAGACTTAAAGTGACAGTCAAAGACAAAGTGCATCATCTCATGTTTTCTGTTGCGGCTGAAAGACTTGATTCGATACTAGCTGACAAAGCTTGTGAAGACTTAGAACTGGTCAAGAGAGTCTACCGTATAAACTGTGCCATAAGCAGACCAGATGACTCAGGTGATGAAGCAGAGAGCCCATCAAGGATGAAAAGGCCAAAGGGTATCCATGTCTTCAAAAAGCCTAGTTTCTCCAAGAAGAAACAAAAAGACTTTAAGGTCAAAGAGAAGCCAAATGAAGAAAAGCACAAAGAGAAAAAACACAAGGAGAAAAAGTCCAAAGATATAACCGCAGCAGATGTTGTTAAGCAGTGGAAAGAGAAAAAGTAAAAGAAGAAGCCTGCACCAGAGGAGGAAGCAGTTCCGGTGGATACTCCTTCTTCCCTCAGGCCAATCTTTGGTGTTCCATTAGCCGAGGCTGCTGAGAGGACTATGCTGTATGATGGGATCCAGCTGCCAGCAGTTTTTCGAGAGTGCATTGACTACATTGAGAGTTATGGCATGAAGTGTGAAGGAAACACTGAAACCCTCTCCAAGCAAAGATCGCAGGGAGACCTCGATCTATACAAGAGCAGATTGATGACAATGCCGCAACTGCATCTTGTCATTCACCGCCAGAACAATCTCATGAAGACACATCAGACTTACCCGTGTTGAGAAGATCCACACGTGAAGTAAAAGATAGACTTAATCTTTGAGTACAATGTAAAGCTTTGAAAATGTGTTGACTGTTTTGAAAATGTTTATGTTTATAGAGCACTAACAAAAATGTTACTGATATTATCTTTATTGTTTTCTTGAAAGTTGATTGATATTGATTTTGTTAAACCTCAAAGAAAGGGGGATGTAGTGATCAATAGCATGTCATTCTATAGTGGACACTAGGTGGAGCCGTAGAGCTGCATATAGCTGTATGTGTAGGACTACACTACCCAGCTATATATTATATTAAGACTACATTACCCATGAGGCTAGGCTACCCACAAGGCAGCAGTCAAGATGGAAGCCTCTACAAGATGCTGTACAAGTCCACATGTGCTCAATAAAAGTAACTAGCAAAAGCTAGCTGTGTTCATAATAAGAATGTCTATTTATTAATGAACATAAGAAGTGGTAGAGGTCGCGTGTTTGGGAGGTGCTGCCGAAGAAGCCTTGGCGAGTTGCTGCAGTGCCTCTCGTAGATGGTACACCCTGCAGCCACGCTACGCCAGTGGTGGAGAGAGTAATTGTTCATGGTGGTGGATGGGGTGCCAATCAAGGGGGCTGCTTTTTCCAGATTGTGCAGAGCTTCTTGAGTGGTGTTGGAGCTACGCTCATCCAATCAAGTGGAGATTATTCCATCCTAATCCTGACTTGTGACCTGTAGATATTTTAAAGCTGAGATTTTTGTTAACCAAAGGTATTAAGGGACCTGGAGCAATGGGATGCCAAAGGAGTTAGGTCGCAGTGCTCATTGAATGTCAGAAAGGCTCGCAGAGTTAAATGGCCTGCCCCATTACTATTCTCATTGTCAGATGTTCAGAGGACGGATGTGGAGAAGAGATTCGCGATTTTACAGGAGCAGCCGAGCAGGGACTTGAAACCTGGACACTCCTAATAAAAGTCTGCTGCTTTATCTGACTGAGCTATCCGGGCTTTGGTTGGCAAAAGGTCATAAAAGGACTTTCAGTGGCTGCTGTGCAGCATTGCACCCTTTACAAATTCAATATTATTTTCCTGTAATCCAGCCTGCACTGCGCATTTCTCTCATGAATCCAGACTGACTGCCTCAAACCGGCTTAATTTCAGAAATATTCTCCCTCCCACAAACGACTCGCTCTTTAGCAGCAGTGTCAGATGTGAGAAGTGTGGTCCTCCAGATATCTGTATTGGATCTGAAACTTTTCACTCTCTTTATTATTGACCTGGATGGAGCAGTAGATCACTGTAGATCGAAGTGTGAAGATCGGACTAAGTTAGGAAGCACGTTAATAGAGCAAATGGGAACGGGACGTAACCAAAGGGACAGAGACAAACTAAGTACGGGGACATCAAATCGAGTTCACTGAGTGCAAGTGTGACACCATCCACCATCCAGTTTGGAGTATTTTCTAAATAATGGGAAGCTATTAGCTGTCGAGGAGCAAAGAGGTTTGTGAGTCCCAGTTCAGAAATCATTATCAGCTAGTAAACATGGAGCAACAGACATTGATCAAGTCCCACATAAGGGATTGTTAGGTAAAGTTGAAGCTCATGGAATTGAAGGTATATTATTGCCATGGTTAGGAAATTAGTTGAGCGACAGGAGACACAGTGTACTGATAATGGACAGGTACGTTAATTTGCAGGATATGACTAGTCGTGTCCCTGAGAGATCTATTTTGTGGCCTCAACTATTCACCATTTTTATTAAAGATTGGTGGGATTGAGAGACACATATCCAACTTTGACGATTTCACAAAGATAGGAGGCATTATAATCAGTTTAGATGCAAGCAAGAAGTTAGAACAGATATTAATAGATTAAGTGAATGGGCAAAACAGTGGCAAGTTCATTAAATATTAGCAAGCATGAGGTCATCCACTTCGGCACTAAAAAGGAGAGATCAGAATACATTCTAAACGCTGAAGAGTTGGAACCAGTGGCTGTCCATTGAGACTTAAGTGTCTTGTACATTTATCATTAAATTGTCATGGGCAGGAACAGAAAAGAATCAACAAGGCTAACTGAATGATGGTATTTATGTCTACAGGATTACAATATACGGAGGAGAAATTAAGCTACAGCTATACAAAGCACTGGTTAGACAACAGCTGGAGTACGGCGTACAATTCTGGACAGCAGACCTTAGGAAGGTAGTATTAGGTTTAAAGAGTGAAGTGTAGATTTACCAGAATGATACAAGGGATAAATTAAAAGGGAAGATTGTAATCACTGGAATTTAGAAACTTAAGGGGTGATTTGATTGAAGTATTCACGATATTAAGGGGAACTGATAGGATAGATACAGAGAAGCTATTGACGATGATTGGCGAGTCTAGGACCACGGGGCACAGCCTAAACATTAGATGCAAGCCTTTCAGGAGTGAAGTTAGGAAAGACTCCAACATGGAATTGGGTGGTAGAAATTTGTAACTCACTTCCACAAACAGCAGTTAATGTATGGTCAATTGTTAATATTAAACCTGAGATTGATAAATTTTTGTTAACCAAAGGTATTAAGGAATCTGGATCAAACAGAATTAGGTCACAGATCTCATTGAATATCAAAAAGGCTCGAGGTGTTAAGTGGCCTACTCCTGTTACTATTCTCATTGTTAAAGGATCAGAGCACGAATGTGGAGATGAGAATCGCGATTTAAAAGCAACGCTCAAACAGGGAATTGATTCCTGAACCCTCAGGCTAAAAGTCTGATGCTCAACCGACTGAGATATCCGGGTTTACAAAAGAACTTTCACTGGCTGCCGTACGTCATTGCACCCCCTACAAATTCCAAGTTCTTTCCAGTAATCTAGCCTATACAGCGCATTTCTCTCACAAATCGCCCTGCTAGGGCTCCCGTATACAGTTCTTCAAATCTAGGGATCGCAGATTTGATCATATCTGGCACAGAACTGGCTTATCCACCCATCGCCAGAACTGATTGGACCACTTCAACTGCTATTCGCTATCACTCTCCTCTGCCAACACCCAAAACTAGTACAAAATCATCCTGGAGGTCCATAATATCACAAAGCCTTCTTCGCCACTACCACCCATCTCCTTAAACCTAGCTCCCTTACCCACCAAGCCAAACCTTTCCCCAGGCTCCCTTTATCACAGCTGGGAAACCGAGTGTTTCTTGTTTCTCTCCTATTTGCTCTAAGCCCTTTATGAGAGCGTCTTGTCCACGAGAGCCATCTCTTGCTCCCTGGACGCCATTCCCCCGAAACGGCTGACGATTTAACTTCCTTTCCTGAATTGCAAGTAAGCTGTCATTGTAAATGGTTCCATCTCCTCAGGTGCATTTCTTCCAACCCCTTTCAAAGCCGCCATTTTCAACCCTCCTTATAATAAATACCCTTGATTCCTCTGTCCCAGCACATTACTGCCCCAGCTCCAACATTCCTTTGCTCTCCAAAGTTCTAGAACACCTTGTCGCCTCTCAAATCAATTCTCATCATTCCTGAAACACCATTTTTGACTCTCTCCAATCAGCTTTCCATGTCTGGCACAAGACCCAAATGGCCCAAATCAAATTCACAAAGGACAGCCTCTGTGGCTGACCACAAAGCATTACCCGTCCTTTTCTTCCTCCTTCAAAATCTCTCCTCACTTGTCCAGCTCAGTGGGACTTCCCTCTGTGGAACAACCCAACCTGTCCGATTGCAGCCAGAGCGCATCCTGCAAAGTTTTATCCTATCAAACCCAGCACCTTCTGAAGCCCCCAAGGATCGATTCTTAATCCCTTGTCTGCCCTTTCGCGACATCATCCGCAGACATGGCTCACCTTCTACATGTATGCCAACGATACTCAGCTCCATCTCTACAATACCTCTCTCGACCTCACCACTGGCACTGTGCTGTCAGAAGGCTTGTCCGCCAAGTTGATGTTTCACATTTTGACCCTGTCACAGTACTGATTTCCAGCCTTTACTTAGTCTTCTTGTGAACAATGGCAGGGAGCAACAACATGGCTATAACCCCAAAACATGACTAGGGCGCCCGGCAGACAGCTGCACTGAGTGCATTGCCACGGTGATTTATTTTCATTAATCGCACGAAACAAACATAGGGTGCAACAATAAAAGTAACATGGGGGTGACATTATGAGCACCAAATTCACCCTCATTGTGTCTATCAAGCCAGCTTCTTTAGAAATATGCTAAATCAGCTCATGAATGCGACATCAAAGAGAACAAAAGAAGCAGTAACTGTGAGAAACCAGTGTCAGGCGGAACCCACAACCTTTTCAGCAAAACTGATGAAGAGATTCTGATAAAAACTTCAGTAAAGTTTCACAGTTTCTTGCACTTCGAGCAACCACACCTCACAACGTTAAATCATTGAAGGGTTCAGAGGTGCTCACCACAAGCCTCACCAGGGCTTGGGCTTTTGCCCTTAAGCCCCTCGCTCTCTCCTCCCACTCCACTCTGCTTTATATCACGAAATATATCACCAAACAAGCAATTGTTGAAAGTCAGGTGAGACCCCTCAGAGGAGAAGATTGTTAATTTGTTTAGGGTGATCAAAAATAGAGGGGTTTAAGAAGTACTTCGAATTGATTCGATAAAGAGAAGGGCATCAGAGAGGCGACGAATTCTGCTGTACTTGAGAGCGAGATGAGTGATGTTATGATGGGTAAAATAAATATTTTAGATAATTAAAAAGAATTTAGTCAAAGAGCCAGGGCCCGACGGGAAATATCCTACAATAATGGCGGATTTGACTAAAGCAATAGCGAAGGGTACAGAAGTTATATCTTTCGGCTCTACTGAGCGTGGGTGTGTGCCAGAGGACTGGTGTGCAGCCAATGTAGTACCATATTAATACAGGGAAACAGAGCTAATCCAGGTAACTACAGACCCATTAGCTTAACATCTGTGCTAGGATAACTTTAAGAGTCTCTAATTAGGATTGACATTACCATGTATCTAGATGAAATGTTAGTTAGTTAGAAGTAGCCTGCGCCGAATTCAAAAGGGACAATCACGCTTGACAAAGATCAGTGAATTCTTTGAGGATAGACCAGCCATGGGGATTTGAGTGTAAGATTAAAGAAGTCTTACAGCAATTATATAGGGCCCTGGTGAGTCCACACCTGGAGTATTATAAACAGTTTTGGTCTCCTTACTTAAGGAAGGATATACATGCAAAAGAGGGAGTGCAACAAAGGTTCACCAGACTGGTTCCTGGGATAGAGGGATTGTCCTATAAGGAGAGATTGTGTCTAGGCTTAGATTCTCTCGAGTTTAGAAGAATGAGTGGTGATCTCATTGAAACATACAAAATTCTTACAGGTCTTGACAGGGTAGATGCAGAGAGGATGTTTCCCCTGGCTGGGGAGTATAGAACCAAGGGTCGCAGTCTCAGGATAAGGAATCAGCCATTTTGGACTGAGATGAGGAGAAATTTCTTAAGTCAGGGAGTGGTGAATCTTTGGAATGCTCTACCCCAGAGGGCTGTGGAGGCTCAGCTTTTGAGTATATTTAAGGCAGAGGTGGATAGATTTTTAAATATTAAGGGAATCAAGGGATATGGGGATAGTGCAGGAAAGTGCAAATGAGGTAGAAGATCAGCCATGATCTTATTGAATGGCGGAGCAGGCTCGAAGGGCCAAATGTCCTACTCCTGCTCCTTTTTTTTATGTTCTTATTGTGGATGGAATGTTATATTCCCATAAACTTTACATCAGTCTTTGACAAGGTACCACATGGTAGATTACTAGAGAAGATAAAGTGTGTTGAATTAGGGGGGGACACCAAACTGACAGGCAAGGCCACATATTTCTGTGTTTGGTGGGGTGTGGGGCTGACAAACCAAACCAGCCAATTTAAAGTTAGAGCCTGACACACAGGAGCTAGATTTCTATTTCATGCTGTGTAAACTGTTTGCAGTCAGACTGTGATGCGCCATCAATTCCTCAAAAGACTGAGGTTAAGCGAGTAACAACCAGGCTTTTATTAACTAAAGAATGAAGGTCTAGTCTCGAGTGGTCGACCCATCCAGAATACTATGGGACTGGGAGGTAGTCACTTATATACCTGGAATAGTGGGAGGAGTCAGCCGAGGCATGTCCAGACCTGTACCTAGTGGAATACACATACACATACAGACAGGTATCACAGTGGTTTGCCACATTCACCCCTTGTTTAAAAATGAGTCCAGCGGGGTGAAGTGTATTTAAAAGTTCGTGTATTGGGGTCTCTCCGGAGGTCTTGTCTGCCACTGTGTTCGACGTGGCGATGGCAGGGGTGGTGGAGCTTCCGGCGTCGCGTCCCGTGTAGGCTGGGGCACTGGAGTGTAGTCCTCATGGGTGATGGTCCAAGGCGAGCCGGCTGCTGGGGTTGGATATCGGGTCGTGCGGGGGGGTGGTAATGGGTAGTGGGTTACAGCGGTCCCCGAGGGTGTCGTGGGGGGGGTGGTAATGGGTAGTGGGTTACGGCGGTCCCCGAGGGTGCGAGGTCTCGTATGGAGACTGTGTCCTCCCGCCCGTCCGGGTACACAATGTAAGCGTACTGGGGGTTGGCGTGGAGGAGGTCGACCCTCTCGAACAGGGGGTCCGTTTTATTGGTCCTCACGTGTCTTCTCAGTAGTACCGGCCCGGGGGACGTCAGCCATGGTGGTAACACTGTCCCCGATGTGGACTTCCTTGGGAAGACAAACATTTTCCCGTGAGGGGTGGCATTGGTGGCAGTGCAGAGCAGTGACCGAATCGAGTGGAGCGCATCGGGGAGCACCTCCTGCCAGCGGGAGGTCGGAAGGCCCCTAGCCTTTAAGGCTAGTAGGGCGGCCTTCCAAACTGTTGCATTCTCTCTTTCCACCTGTCCGTTCCCCCGGGGGGTGTAACTGGTGGTCCTGCTTTTGGCTATACCCCTAGCGAGCAGGTACTGGTGGAGTTCGTTGCTCATAAACGTTGAGCCCCGGTCGCTATGGATATAGCTGGGGAAACCGAACAGGGTGAAGAGGCTGTTCAGACATTTAATGACCGTGGCACTGGTCATGTCCGGGCAGGGGATAGCGAACGGGAAACGGGAGTACTCATCAATGATGTTGAGGAAGTACACATTGCTGTCGGAGGAGGGGAGAGGCCCTTTAAAATCGATGCTCAGGCATTCGAAAGGGCGAGTGGCTTTTACCAGGTGGGCTCTGTCTGGTGTATAAAAGTGCGGTTTGCATTTAGCGCAGACTTGGCAGTTCTTGGTCATGGTCCTGACCTCCTCAATGGAGTAAGGCAGGTTGCGGGCCTTGATGAAGTGGAAGAACCTGGTGACCCCCGGGTGGCAGAGGTCATTGTGGTGGGCCCTCAGCCTATCGATCTGCGCGCTGGTGCAGGTGCCACGCGATAGGGCATCTGGGGGTTCATTGAGCTTCCCAGGCCGGTACAAGATCTCGTAATTGTAGGTGGAAAGTTCGATTCTCCACCTCAAGATCTTGTCATTTTTGATTTTGCCCCTCTGCTTGTTGTAGAACATAAAAGCAACTGAACGCTGGTCAGTGAGCAGGGTAAATCGTTTTCCGGCCAGGTAGTGCCTACAATGACGCACAGCCTCCACAATAGCCTGGGCCTCCTTCTTGACTGCGGAGTGTCTGGTCTCCGGGCCCTGGAGGGTTCGTGAGAAGAATGCCACAGGTCTCCCCGCCTGATTAAGGGTGGCGGCCAGAGCGAAGTCGGACGCATCACTTTCCACCTGGAAGGGGATGGATTCGTCCACTGCATGCATGGTGGCTTTGGGAATGTCCTCCTTGATACGGTGGAAGGCCGAGCGGGCCTCTGCCATCAGGGGAAAAGAGGTGGATTTGATCTGTGGACGGGCTTTGTCGGCATAGTAGGGGACCCACTGGGCTTAGTAGGAAAAAAACCCTAGGCACCTCTTCAGAGCTTTTAGGCAGTGGGGCAGTAGGAGTTCCATAAGGGGACGCATCCGGTCCGGGTCGGGACCGATGACCCCGTGTTCCACAACACAGCCAAGGATGGCGAGGTGGTCTGTGCGGAATATGCACTTCTCCTTGTTATATGTCAGGTTCAGGTGTTGGGCGGTGCGAAGGAATTTCTCGAGGTTTGCGTCATGGTCCTGCAAGTCACGGCCACAGATGGTCACATTGTCTAGGTAAGGGAAAGTGGCCTGCAGCGCGTTTGGATCTACCATCCGGTCCATCTCCCTTTGGAAGACGGAGACCCCGTTGGTAACGCCAAAGGGAACCCTAAAGAAGTGATAGAGGCGGCCGTTTGCCTCAAAAGCAGTATACTGGCGGTCTTCGGGGTGGATGGGGAGCTGGTGGTACGCTGATTTCAGGTCAATGGTTGAAAAGACGCGGTACTGCACAATCTGGTTGACCATGTCAGCTATGCGGGGGAGTGGGTAGGCATCCAGCAGGGTGTAGCGGTTTATTGTTTGGCTGTAGTCGATGACCAGCCGTTGTTTCTCGCCGGTCTTAATGACCACAACCTGGGCTCACCAGGGGCTGGAGCTGCCCTCAATAATCCCATCCTTCAGGAGCAGCTCCACTTCAGTTTTGATGAAAACCCTGTCCCCGGCACTGTATCGCCTGCTCTTTGTGGCGATGGGCTTACAGTCGGGGGTGAGGTTAGCAAACAGTGGGGGGGGTGGGACTCTCAGTGTGGAGGGGTTGCATCTGGTGCGCGGCGGGCAATTTGGAGGCTGCTGGCTGCGGACTGTGAGTGGGGGGAGGGGGCCACCGTACGCCAACGTTATGCTTTTGAGCTGGCACTGGAAATCCAACCCCAGTAGAACGGCAGCGCAAAGTTGGGGCCGGACCAGGAGTTTAAAATTATTGAACACAGTCCCATCTACTACTAGTGTCACCATGCAGTAGCCGCCAATGTCCGCTGACTGGGACTCGGCGGCCATAGAAATCCGCTGGTGCACAGGCAGGACTGGGAGAGAGCAACGCCGCACCGTGTCGGGGTGGATGAAGCTCTCTGTGCTCCCGGAGTCAAAAAGGCAGTTTATTGCATGGCCGTTTACCTTAACGTCCATTTTGGACTGAGCTAGTTGGTGCAGTCTCGTTTGGTCCAGCGTAACAGAGGCCAGCGTAGAGGTCGGTGTGTCGCTGCGGTTATCAGATAGGGGGGGTTGGCGGCCTGCTGCGTCCTGGCTGGTGTCCAAGATGGCGGCGTCCATGATTCCCATGTGGCTGGAGTCGTCCAAGATGGCTGCTGCTGCGGTGGTTCGCACATGGCTGGGGAGGCCCAAGATGGCGGCCTGCACGGCCCACACGTGGCGCTGTTGGGGGCCCAAGATGGCAGCTCGCACGGCCCACACGCGGCGCTGCTGGCGTTCGGGGTGGCTTTGGCCTTGCAGATGCTAGCGTAGTGTCCCTTTTTCCCGCAGCCCGAGCAGGTCGTATTCTACGCCGGGCAGCGCGCTCTGGAGTGTTTGGCCTGGCCACAGAAGTAGCATTTCTGGCCTTGGGATACTGCTGACTGGCTTTGGGACACTGCTGCGGTGGTTGGGCCGTTGTTGGGCTGTGGCTGGGGTGGCACGGTGCTATGGGGCTGTCCTACCGTGTCCCAGGTTGTCGTTCCCCGCGGCGTCCATGGTGCAGAGGAGTAGGCATCCATGCCCCGGTAGGCTGCGTCCAGCATTAGTGCGATTTTGGAGGCTTTGTCGAGGGTGTAGTTGGACCTGTGGCCCGCTACGAAGGCATCCTGGATCAGTTCCTCTGTGTACTTAGTGGGCATTACCGCCTTACACCCACAGGCCCGGCCAAGCACGGACAGTGCTTGGAGGTATTCCTCAGTCGATTCCCCAGGTTGTTGCTTGCAACTCCCCAGGAGTCATTCACAGGGCGTGTGTACTGGGTCTTGAGGAGGTGGAGGGCGGCTGTGTACGAGGTCGCGTCCCGGATGACTGAGTACACTCAGTGGTTCACCTTGGAGATCAGGACAGACAGTTTGTTCACATCCGTTCCGACCACAGTGGAGGCAGTCAGGAATGCCTCGAAGCACATGAGCCAGTGAGCAAACTTGGTGGAAGCATCTGTTTCCCGACTGTCCAGGTCCAGGCATGCTGGTGTGAGGATCTTCTCCATTATAAAAAATTTAGTTAATAAAATTGATGCGCCATCAATTACTCAAAAGACTGAGGTTAAGCGAGTAACAACCAGGCTTTTATTAACTAAAGAATGAAGGTCTAGTCTCGAGTGGTCGACCCGTCCAGAATACTATGGGACTGGGAGGTAGTCACTTATATACCTGGAATAGTGGGAGGAGTCAGCCGAGGCATGTCCAGACCTGTACCTAGTGGAATACACATACACATACAGACAGGTATCACAGTGGTTTACCACAGACTGTAACCATCAATTTCTCTTGAACGCAATGAAAAATTATTGCACACCAAAATTAACCGTACAATAAATTACAAACTTTAGCATCAGCAATAATTAAACAGTAACTGTTACAAAGCAACCAGAGAGATTTTTATTCGAGGGACATTCCATTGTCTGCGGCTGCTGAAAGTCCTGTCACATGGGCCCGGATTTTGAGGTGGGTATGATTGTTTAATCTGAGACTACATCATCAGGGCGTGGTCTCAGAGTACACCCTCATACCCACCTCAAGCATGCTACAAGTTCGGGTTTTCCACACATGCGCTAAATCCTGATCTTGCGATCTTGCCTTGACAAATCCTCCACACCGCCTGAGAAAAACCAATTGTTGCACAGAGTTGGGCTGTTTGCCCACCAATACCGAGCAATTACGGAGGTGTTCATCCTGGTTGGTGAAAGCAAGTGAAGGAGCCTGTTTCACATCGTAAAAGAAGATCTGCAGTGGAAAACTCAACATTTTCATTTCCCTGATAAAAAGACAAACAAAGGATAGCGCCGTTTACAATTTGCTCAACTAATTTTGATTGGAAAATGATTAGTTCGCCCTTAAATGTCTTCTTAACAATGCTACAAATCAATTTTAGGAAAAATTACACTGAGAAATCATCTGTCCTTTGCAATAAAACAGGTTCATGAATAGTGGTGGAGAAAATGTAGCAAACAGACTCCTCCCTTAAAAGTAGCTGACTGCAGAGCTGTTTGAACTGATTTGATGCAGATACAGAGGACAATAATCTCATTCCTCCTGTGAGGTTTCTATGATGAATAAAGCTTTTTAGAACAAAGAACCCAGCACACAGACGTTTAGATGGGTGGAGGCTGATTTATTAATAGCAGATCTACATTGTGCAGGTTTAGGTGGAGGAGACGTTTTAACGTCGACCGAGTTTCATGTTAATTACTTGGGATGTTGAATGGAATATTTAATATAGTGAACATCTGTCAGATTTCAGCGACCAGTTCTGTCCCTTCAACTAAAAAATGAACAAGATAACAAACAATATAATGCATCAATAACAAGGAAAAGATTTTTCTCTATTAACTCTATAAATGACATATTTTAATACCGAAAATTAACATTGAATATATGGCTGGGAATCGCTTTCGGAATTTCAGCCACATTACTTCTCGGAGGAATAAAACATTGTTAGTCCTTTAGTGAGCATCAAATCTGGAAATTGTGTACATAGGGACTAATAAATTGTGCGTTTGATGAAAAAACAACTGCTGATTGATGAAATAAGTCCAATAGCAGTTTACTTAGAAGGTTTAAAACGGCTTCGCTCTTCCCAATAGTTAGTTGCAGGAAATTTCTGTTCATGCAGTACTGGATGTCGAACAAACTGTCTGACAGTTTAGAGACCGTGCCTATTTGATGCAAATAATGAATCATAAAAGGGCAGCATTTCTATTGTAGCTCTTTTGGTGGAAGCAGTAAACACATAAACTGTAACTTAACAAGAAACGTTAAAGGAAACTTAACAACTTAAATTAAAATGCTGTTGCCAGGGGTGATGATGCACTCCAGTCCTTGCGGTGTCCACCGCTCGCGGGAGGCCTCGTGTGTGCCAGCGGACACCGCGTGCTCCATCTCCAGGGCCAACTGGGGGTGAACGTGGCTGTGGAAGAGAGGCTGGCAGTCGGGCCGAACGAACACCTCGTCGCCCGCTGCCTGGACCAGTTGATGGTCACTTTGGCCAGGCCCAGCTGAAGTGCAGCCAAAAATCGAGCAGCAGGCCCGTCAAATAATGGAAGAGAGACTGCAACCTCTCACGTTCTATATAAATATGGAACACAGACTCCACCAGGCAGCATTTCTGTTGTATTGAGAATAGTGTGAAAAACTAATTGCAAAACATCTCATTAGAAAAACAATTTCACAAACTTCTGCTGTATTTACAACCAATTTGGCCATAGATAGTTCGTCCACTCACCGTGGACTTTACAGTGAAATTAAAGCTAACAACTTTCCTATATCAAGTTATTGTGCAAGCGCTGACTAACTCTCACTAACTCCCAATAAAAAGCACACAGTTTGTGCGCTCAATGTGAATCGCATCACTGGAGCGCTCCTTCAGTCTGGAACCAGACGAGCACGGCTGGATTCAGGCAGCGATCAAAGATTTTTCTTTGCATCTCCGCCGAACTGATTCCAACTCAACCTTGATAAAAATAAATACATTGGAAACGACCAGAAAGCATTTCAAATCCCAGAATTCTGCAATTTCACTTGAATAATTAATCACTGAGGCAGTCTGCAGCGATAGAACTTGAATCATCAGTTATTATACAGTCAATAGCGATCTCGTCTCGAATTGCATTGAAATTGATACTAAATGAGTTTCTAAAAGGTCCTGAATCTACAACAGGCCATCCATGTACTTGGGATTCCAGGCGGTGCAAGCTTGGCTGCTACCGGGGCCTCACACAAATAACCTCCCTCGGTTGGGGCGCGGATTCTTCCACTATTCTGATACAGAAGCAAAACACTGCGGAGGCTGGAAATATGAAATATGAACAGAAAATGCTGGAAACACTCAGCAGGTCAGGCAGCATCTGTAGAGAGAGAAGCAGTGTTAAAGTTTCAGGTCAATGACAATTTGTCCGAACAGGAAAAAGTTAGAGATGTAACAGATTTATAAGCAAGTATAGGGGCAGGGACAGGGGGGAGGGGAGGAAAGAACAAAAGGGAAGGTCTGTGATAGATGGAAGGCAAGAGATTTTAATAAAAACAAATGGGATGATGGTGCAATTCAAGGAGATGGTAATGGGACAAGGTAAATAACAAAAGATGAGTTTAGATGAGATGTAAATGTCAATGACAGAATCATCAACAGCTGCCATGTGAGCGAGAAATAAAAATTGGGGCCGAGGTTATGGCCTGAAATTGTTGAACTCGATGTTGAGTCCAGAAGGCTGTAAAGGGTCAAATCGAAAGATGAGATGCTGTTCCCGGAGCTTACGTTGAGCTTCATTGCAAAAGTGTAAGAGGCCGAGTACAATGGCAACATGTTCCCGTAAAGGTCAAGAGTGGGACCAACAAGCCCAGGGAACCTTGGATGTCAAGGGATATACGAGAATGGATTCGGAAAAAAGGAGGGCTTTTTGCGGATACAAAGGACTAAAGACAGAGGAAGCCCTAGAGGTGTATAAAAAGTGCAGAGGGATACTTAAAAAAGAAATTAGGAGAGCGAGGAGGGGCCATGAAATAACACTAGCGAGCAAAATAAACGAAAATCCTAAGGTGTTTTATAAGCATATTAAGGGTAAGAGGATAACTAGGGAAAGAGTAGGGCCCATTAGGGACCAAAGTGGCAATCTGTGTGTGGAGCCAGAAGATGTAGGTGGGGTTTTAAATGAATTTTTTGCATCTGTGTTCACTATGGAGAAGGACGATGCAGACATAGAAATCGGGCAGGGGGACTGTGATATACTTGAACATATTAGCATCGAGAGGGAGGAGGTACTGGCGTTTTTAGCAGGCTTAAAAGTGGATAAATCCCCAGGCCCGGACGAGATGTATCCCAGGCTGCTGTGTGAGGCAAAGGAGGAGATTGCAGGGGCTCTGACACAAATTTTCAGAACCTCTCTGGTCACAGGGAATGTGCCAGAGGACTGGAGAACAGCTAACGTAGTACCATTATTCAAGAAGGGTAGTAGGGATAAACCAGGGAATTACAGGCCAGTGAGCCGAACATCAGTGGTAGGGAAATTATTGGAAAACATTCTGAGGGACAGAATTAGTCTCCACTTGGAGAGGCAAGGATTAATCAGGAATAGTCAGCATGGCTTTGTCAAGGGAGGATCATATCTGACTACCTCGATTGAATTTTTCGAGGGGGTGACGAGGTGTGTTGGTGAGGGTAGTGCAGTGGATGTGGTATACATGGATTTCAGTAAGGCTTTCGATAAAGTCCCGCATAGGAGACTGGTCAAGAAGGTAAGAGCACATAGGATCCAGGGTGCCTTGGCATATTGGATCCAAAACTGGCTTAGTGGCAGAAGGCAGAGGGTGATGGTCGAAGGTTGTTTTTGTGACTGGAAGCCTGCGGTCAGTGGTGTACCGCAGGGATCGGTGCTGCATCCCTTGCTGTTTGTGGTCTACATTAATGATTTGGATGTGAATGTGAAAGGTATGATCAGTAAGTTCGCAGATGACACGAAAATTGGTGGGTTGGTAAATAGCGAGGAGGGTAGCCTCAGTCTGCAGGACGATATAGATGGGTTGGTCAGATGGGCAGATCAGTGGCAAATGGAATTTAACCCTGAAAAGTGTGAGGTGATGCATTTTGGAGGGACTAACAAGGCAAGGGAATACACAATGAATGGTAAGAACCTAGGAAAGACAGAGGATCAGAGGGACCTTGGTGTGCATGTACACAGTTCCCTGAAGGCAGCAGAACAGGTGGATAAGGTGGTTAAAAAGGCATATGGGATACTTGCCTTCATTTGCCGATGCATAGAATATAAGAGCAGGGAGGTTATGATGGAGCTGTACAAAACGTTGCTTAGGCCACAGCTGGAATACTGTGTGCAGTTCTGGTCGCCGCACTATAGGAAGGATGTGATTGCTTTGGAGAGGGTGCAGAGGAGATTCACCAGGATGTTACCTGGGCTGGAGCGCTTCAGCAATGAAGAAAGACTGGACAGGCTGGGGTTGTTTTCCTTGGAGCAGAGAAGGCTGAGGGGGGACCTGATTGAGGTGTACAAGGTTATGAGGGGCATAGATAGGGTAGATAGAAATGAACATTTTCCCTTAGTGGAGGTGTCAATAAGAAGGGGGCATAGATTCAAGGTAAGGGGCAGGAGGTTTAGAGGGAATTTGAGGAAGAACTTTTTCACCCAGAGGGTGGTTGGAATCTGGTACTCACTGCCTGAAATGGTGGTAGAGCAGGAACCCTCACAATATTCAAGAAGCATTTGGATGAGCACTTGAAATGCCATAGCATACAAGGCTACAGACTAAATGCTGGAAAATGGGATTATATTAGACAGGGCTTGATGGCCGGTGCGGACGCGATGGGCCGAAGGGCCTCTTTCCATGCTGTATAACTCTATGACTCTATGTCTCTATGAGATCAGGATAGGAGTGGAGCGGAGAATTAAAGTGACTGGCGACCAGAAGCTCAGGGCCATCCTTACGGACTGAACGGAGATGTTCCGCAAAGCAGTCTTCCCATCTGCCTTTGGTCTCCCCAGTGTAGAGGAGACCGCATCGTGAGCAGCGAATAGAGTATACTAAATTGCAAGAAGTACAACCTCGAGTGGGAGGAGATCGAGCTTCTGTGCAACATTTGCCTTGGCTGCTCTGTGATTGGCTCCTGGCACATCTGTAATGTCACCTGGAGACAGGTTTCCAGCCCTGGTTAAACAGCTTCAGTGGAATATTATTGTGGGCGGAGTTGGAGCTGGCAACGTACATTGTGAGTGAATTCATTCCGCAAAAAGAGTACTTCAATCACATGTAATTAATTATAAATAGGTTCAATTTAAAATTATTCATACCCGCAAAATCAGTCCCATTCCTTTGGACGAACATATTCTGGAATTAATTTCAATCCTTTTATGTTTAAAGATTCTTGGAGTGAGCATTATTTCAGGATGCTGGAGAGAGCAGAATCGAATCAGCACCACACTAAATGGGACTGGAGAATGGTCGTTGGTTTCACAGAGCAGATCTGGTGGGACCAACACTCCCATTGGCCAAGACGGGATAAAACAGTAAGTTTCATCAATGCTGAGAATCCCATCAGTAAAGGATTTTTACAAGTGAGAGTCAAACAAGCTATAGGGTGCCGTTTAATTTCTAGAACAAGGCTCGGCCTTTGATGCAATAATTTGACTGTGTATTTACTAGGATGTAAAGATCGCCCATACCTCACCTGGGAGTGCGTGATTCTTAAATGTACAGGGACTTCTGTCCTTTATTCATACCATGCTGTACGTGAGATGGTGAGCTTCATTGGGTACTTTAAGAGGAGCCGTAGGCTGCATTGGCCACATGCTGTATCTGTGTCCACTGTGGTTGATGAACGATAATACAGTGAGATTTACGCTGCATCTACCGCCTGTCTACCTGCCCTCGGAGGTTTTGACGGGCCAGTGTTGAGAGAGTTTGCTCTGTCTCTAACCCGTGCTGTAGTTGCCCTGGGGGTGTATGATGGAACTTTGTAGAGGGACATTTACTCTGTAATTAACCACTTCTCCAACTAACCTGGGGATGTTTGATGGGAACGTGTAGAGGGAGCTTTACATAGTATCTACCCCGTGCTGTACATGATCTGAGAGTGTTTGATGGGCAGTTTAAATATGCTTCACACTGTATCTAACCCAGGCAGTACCTGACCTGGGAGTGTTTGATGGGACAATGTAGAAGAAGCTCTAAGTATTATTGCCCATGATTTCCAGTCCAACTATGGCTCCAGTTGCCTCACCCATTAATAGCCCAATGCTCCCTTCAAAGTCACTCTGCCGCCCCTTCCTGTTACAGGGAACAGACTGGTTTCAGAACACCGAGGTTTTTGTTACATCCTCATCCAAACACCATTACAACAAACTGCCTTTCACTGCCAAGCCAGGAAGAGACAAACTGCGTGATATTATGTGAGGGAAGCTGTAGGGTGTATAAACCAAAAGGTGGAGATTTTGGCCATTGAGCTGTGGGTCCTCATATTTGGAGGATGGAAGGGAGAATTCGTAAGGGGCAATTTTGCGAGGTTGCCCTCTCTGCCTATTATTTTTCTCTTCATGGCATATGGACATCGTTGGCAAGGCCAGCATTATCGCCCATTCCTAATGGCCCTTGAGAAGGTGGTGGTGAACCGCTGCAGTCCGTGTGGTGATGGTAGTGTGCAGTACATGAGAACGGTGTCGGAGACAGGACTGAATACACATATGTTCATCCCCAGTGAGACTGCGCACCAGGAGCTGCACATGGTCATGTGACCCTGTGATACCTCGACTGGGTGGAGCTCCGGCTGCTTTGTAACATTGTTACTGGCTGCTGTGTGATTGGCTCCTGGCTCCATTGTAATGTCACCTGGAGACAGGTTTCCGCCTCTGGTTACGCCCCATCAGTGGTGAGTTACTGTGGGCGGAGCGGGACTTGGCAGCAGGTAATGTGAGTGAGTTCAGTCCCGATAAATAGGGGTAAGGATATATAAGAACAATTTAATATTAAATTAAGCCCTTCAACAAAATGTCATTAATGATAAATATATTCAAATTAAATATATTGAAAGTCGCAAAATTAGTCCAATTGTTTTTGAGTCATAGATTCCGGAATTAACGAGTCATTTTGATATTAAAAGATTCTCGGAGTGAGCATTATCTCAGGAAGGTGGATAGAGCAATATCGAATCAGCACCACATTAACTGCGACTCGAGAAAGTTCGCTGCTTTCACAGAGCAGATCTGATGGGATCAACACTCTCATTGAACAAGACAGGATTAATCAGGAAGCATCATGAATGATTGGAAAGGCGAGGAGCTCCACTGAGAATGAACCACATCAGTACAGGGTTTTTTCAAGGTGAGAGTCTAACACGCTGTTGAATGCCATTTATTTTCTGGCAAAAGGCTCGGGATATGATGCGACAATTTGACTGGAGATTCACTCGTATGTAAAGCTCGCGCATAACTGACCTGGGAGTGCGTGATGCTTACATGTACAGGGATTTCTGTCCTTATTCATACCATGCTGTATGTGAGATGGTGAGCTTCATTGCGTAGAGTCAGAGGAGCTGTACGCTGTATTGGCCCGATGCTGTATCTGAGTTCACTATGCTTGATGAACAATAATACAGTGTGTAGTAACCTGGGAGGTTATGAGTAACTTGATCCACCAGGTGGTGCTGTGGCAATTGCTCTCCTGAGTTAAGTCTGATCTGTACTGTGGTACTCTTTGCTTATGCTGCCTCATGGCAGAAGCTTTTATGTGCAAGGGTTGATTAAACCATGTTAAGGGGTTAACCTGTGTCTGTCTCCATCTATGGCCACCTCAAGATACCACACAGTGAATTTTACTCTGTATCTGACCGCCTAGCATGGGAGTGTTTGATGTTACAGTGTAGAGGGAGATTTACACTGTATCTTGCCCGTGCTATACCTGCCCTGGGAGTGTTTGATGGGACAGTTTAGAGGGAGCTTTACTCTGTATCTAACCCGTGCTATACCTGCCCTGGGAGTGTCTAATGGGAGAGTGTAGAGGGAGCTTTACTCTGTATCTAACCCTTGCTGTACCTGACCTGGGAGTGTTTGATCGGGCAATGTAGATTGAGCTTTACTCTGTATCTAGCCCGTCCTGTACCTGCAATTGGAGTGCTTGAGGGGAGACTGAAATTGAGCTTTACTCTGTATCTATCCCATGCTGTACCTGCCCATGGATGTTTTGATTGCACGGTGTAGATGGAGCTTTACTCTGTATCTAACCCATGCCATACCTGGGAGTGCCTGGTGGTACAGTTTTGAGGGAATTTTTCCCTATATCTTACCCGTGCTGTTCCTAAACTGATGATTCAACCACTTGATACCACTGATGATCCCTCCACTTATTGCCTCTGATGCTCCTTCTTGTTAAAGGGGATAGACTATTTTTAGTTGAGAGAGTTGGTTGTAATATCCCTGCCTCATCTCAGCAATCTCACCTCAGAGTGCCTGCCACTGCCAAAGCTGGAGGGAGACACTTTGCCTGATATATAGAGAAGGGGTACTTTCAAATTTATAAACAAGTGGTGGACATGGGGCCCATTAAATAGTGAACTTCGCATTTTGATGATGCAAGGGTAAATGTGTAAGAGGTAATTTAGCGAGACTGTGCTCCCTGTCTCCAGCCTCAGCAAATGGGGGCGGGGTCGGAGACAGGACTGATTGTACAAACTGCGCTCATGCCCAGTGAGACTGCACACCAGGAGCAGAGCACGGTCATGTGACCCTGGAACACTTTGAAGGGGCAGAGCTACAGCTGCTTGGTGACATTGATTGAGTACAGTCCCTATATTTAGGGGCAAGGAAAGAAAAGAACAATTTAATATTAAATAAGCAAATCAAACAGATGTAAATATTTTCATATTACACAGATTAATAGTCACAATAATAGTCCCATTGTTTTCCTGTAGCATGTTCTTTAATAAAGATGAATCATGCTAATGTAAAAAAAAATATTTGAGTAAGCCTTATACCAGGAAGGTGGAAAGAGAGAAGTCGAATCATCACTACAGTAACTGGGACTGGGGGAAAGATCGCTAGGTTCATAGAGAAGATCTGTTGTGACCAAGACCCCCAGTGTCGAAGACTGGACACGGGAAGCTTCAACAATGATTGGAAATGTGAGGAGGTTTACTGAGAATCTCTTCAGTCGATGATTTTGCTGAGGTGAGAGTCTAACACGCTATTGGGTGAAGTTTAACATCTGGCAAAGAACTCGGCCTTTGATGTGGCAAATTGTCTGGGGATTCACTGGTAGCCAATATCTCTAGTTCTTGACCCACTCGCCAGAGAGAATAGTTTTTCTCTGTCTACTCTATCAAACCTCACATCATCCTGAAAACCTCTATTAGGCCTCCTCTTAATTTCTCTGTCCCAAGGAGAACAGACCTAACGTTTCCAACCTCGTCTCATAACTGAAGTCCCTCATCCCTGGTAACATCCTGGTAAACCTCCTATGTTCCCTTTCTAAGGCCTTTACATCTTTCCTGAAGTGTGGTGCTCAGAAATGTCAACAATACTCCAGCTGAGGCTTTAGCAGTTATTAAAAAATTTCTAGCACGATCTCTTCTTTTTTATATTCTATTCCTCTGATTAAAACCAAAGTAATCCATATCATTTTTTAACCAACATATCAACATGCCCAGCCACCATTAAGGATTTGTTAAATGGACATCTAGGTTCCTCTGATCATTTAAATGTTTCAAAATTATGCCATTTATAGCACACTGTCTTTCCATTTCAGTCCTCCCAAAGTGCATCACTTACACTTCTCCGCACTTCTCTGCCATGCCTCTTCCCATCGCACCATCATTGCTATGTCATCCTGAAGCCGATAAATATCCTCATCATTATCTAATACTTTTCCAAGTGTCGTGTCATCTACAAACTTTGTAATGCTACACCCTAGTTTGTTTATATAAAAAAATGAAAAGAGTCATGGACCCAAAATTGACCTTTGGGGAACAACACAGCAAACTACCTCCCAGCCTGAAAAACATCCATCCACTATCACCATTTGCTTCCTATCACTGAGCCAATTTCGTAGCCATCCACCACTTTCCAATTCATTCCATGGTTTCCATCTTCTTAACAAGCTACATATCCAAACCAGATATCCAAGTTTGCCGATATAGGTGGCATTATAAGCAATGTAGATGGAAACATAACATTTCAAAGAGATATTAATAGATTAAGTAACTGGACAAAGCTGCGGCACATCGATTTTAACATTGGCAAATGTGAGATAGAAATATAGAAGATAGGAGCAGGAGCAGGCCATTGGGCCCCTGGAGCCTGCTCCGCCATTCATTGAGATCATGGATGATCATCCAAATTCAGTACCCGGTCCCTGCCTTCTCCCCATATCACTTGATCCATTTAGCCTTAAGAAATATATCTAACTCCTTCTTGAATATATTTAATGAATTGACTTCTACTGCCTTCTGTGGTAGAGAATTCGACAGATTCACCACTCTCTGGGTGAAGAAATTCCTCCTCATCTCTGTCCGAAATGGCTTACCCCTTATCATTAGACTGGGACCCCTGGTTCTGGACTCCCCGTACATCGGGAACATCCTTCCTGCATCTAGTCTGTCTGGTCCTGTTAGAATTTTATAAATTTCAATGAGATCCCCTCTCATTCTTCTAAACTCCAGCGAGTATCAGCCGAATCGACCCAATCTTTCCTCATCCGTCATTCCTGCCATCCCAGGTATCAGTCTGGTGAATCTTGGCTGCACTCCCTCCATGGCAAGAACATCCTTCCTCAGATAAGGCGACCAAAACTGCACACAACACTCACGGTGTAGTCTCACCAAGGCTCTGTACAACTGCAGCAAGACACCCTTGTTCCTACACTCAAACTCTCTCGCTACGAAGGCCAACCTACCATTTGCCTTCTTAGCCACCTGCTGCACCTGCATGCTTACCTTCAGCGACTGGTGCAAATGGACACCCAGGAGTCGTTGCACTTCCTCTTCTCCCAATCTATTGCCGTTCAGATAATAACCTGCCTTCCTGTTTTTGCCAACAAGGTGAATAACCTCGCATTTATCCACATTATACTGCATCTGCCATGCATCTGCCCAATCACCCAACCTGTCCAAATCATACTGGAGATTCTCGGCATCCTCCTCACAGCACACTCGCCCACCCAGCTTTTTCTCTTCTGCAAACTTGGAGATATTACACCTAGTTCCCTCGTCTAGATCATTAATATATATTGTGAATAGCTGGGGTCCTAGGACCAATTCCTTCGGTACCCCACTAATCACTGCCTGCCACTCGGAAAACGGCCCATTTATTCCAGCACTTTGCTTCCTCTCTGCCCACCAGTTCGCTATCCAAGTCAGTACCTTGCCCCCAATCCCATGTGCCTTAACTTTACACGCTAATCTCTTATGCGGGATATTATCAAAAGCCTTCTGAATGTCCAAATACACCACATCCACTGGTTCTCCCTTACCCATTTTACCAGTTACATCCTCAAAAAATTCCAGTAGATTAGTCAAGCATGATTTACCTTTTGTAAATCCATGTTGACTTTGTTCGATCCTGTCACTGCTTTTCAATGCTCTGCTATTATATATTTTACTAGCTGAGAACCACATCCACTTGTTCTCCGACTTTGGACCTATAAAGGACAGATCAGAATACTTTCTAAATGATGAAAAACTAGAAACAGTGAAGGTCCAAAGAAACTTACGGGTCCTTGTAAATAGCTCATTAAAATATCATTACAGGTACAGAAAATAATCAAAAAGGCTAACGGAATGCTGGGAGTTATATCCAGCCGACTAGATTATAAGAGGTAGAAGTTTTGCTACAGCTATACAAAGCCCTCTTTAAAGCATACCTGGAATACTGTGTTCAGTCCTGGGCTCCGCACCTTAGAAATGATATGTTGGCCTTGGAGAGAGTGCAGCCTAGGTTTACCAAAATTATACATAGACTCCAAGGGTTATATTACGAGGAGAGATTACACAAACTAGGGCTGGATGTCTGGAACTTTGTATGTTATGGGGTGATTTCAACGAAGTTTTCAAGAAATTAAAGTGTACTTGTAAGGTAGATAGAGAGAAACTTTTCTGAAGATTGGGGAGTCTAGCTTTGGGGAACACTTCTATATGCAAAGGTTGGTAGACATTTGAAACTCTCTTCCACACAAGGCACTTGATGCTAGGTGAATTGTTAATTTCAAATCTGAAGTTGATGAAATTTTATTAACTAAAAGAATTCTGGAGACAAAGGCTGTTATATTGATCTCGGTCACAGTTCAGCCATGACTTCAATGAATGGCAGAATAGGTTCGAGGAGCTAATTGGCCTACTCCTGTCCATATTTTCTGTCACTGCACGAATCTGGAGATTAGAATCGTGATATAAATGAACACCTGACCAAGGGACTTGAACCCTGGACCTATCAGATTATAAAGTCTGATGCTCTACTGACTGAGCAATCCACGCTCTGGATCTCAAGCTCACAAAGCGACCTTCACTGGCTGACGGTATCATTCCCCACTGTATATATTCCATTTGCTTCTCCAGTGATCCACTCTGTACAGCACATTTTTCTCACACACCTACACTGACTGCCTCACACAGGCTTCACTTGAGGAATATTCTTCCTCCCACAAATGACACGCTCTTTAGCATGGCGTCAGATGTGAGAAGTGCTGTTCCCCAGATAACTGTATTGGATCTTCAACTTTTCACCATGTTGATTATTGACTTGGACTGGGCAACAGAGTGTTATGGATCGATGTTTGAAGATCGCAGTAAGTTAGGAATCATGGAAGTAGTGCAAATGGGAGCGGGACTTAACCAAAGGGACAGAGACAGATGAAGTGAGTGGGCAAATCTAGACAATTTGAATTCATTGTGCGTAAGTGTGAGCTAATCCAATTTGGAACCAAGTAAGATAATCAGTTTATTTTCTAAGTGATTGAGGAGAAAAGACGTGTGTGAGTGCCAGTTCACAAATCATTAAACACGAGTAGACATGTACAGACATCAGTCAGAAGTCTAGTGTAATCCTGCCCTTTATCTCAAGGGGCCTGGACATGGAGGAGGAGGTTATGCATCAGTTGTATTGACCCTTGTTCAGTGCCATCAGAATTACTGCATTCAGATACTGTCTGACCTGCTGAATATTTTTAGCATTTTCTGCTTTTATTTCTGATTTCCAGTATCTGCAGTATTTTGCTTTTGTAATAGAAATCTGGAACCCTGTTCTAAAAGAGGCTGTGGATTTTCGGACAACTGGAGGTTTTAAGAAAAACATCCGGCTTCCATGCAAATTTTGAAATTGTATCAATCAGTTTTGCTACAGTTCACACAACGACCTTCACTGGCTGACACGCATCAATACACCCACTATATTTTGCATTTCCTTCTACAGTAATATCGCCTGTACAGCACATTTAACTTACACACCCAGACTGACTGCCTCCCACAGGCTTCACTTTAGAAATAGTCTCCCTCCCACAAACGACACGCTCTTTAGCAGAGCGTCAGATGTGAGAAGTGCTGTTCCCCAGATATCTGTATTGGATCGTCATCTCTTCACCATATTTATTAATGAATTGGACGGAGCAACAGAATGCGGCAGCTCCAAATTCGCACTAAGTTCGGTGGCACTGCAATAGTAAGCAACAGAGACAGATGACGTGAGTGGGCACAATTATGGTAAATCGAGTTCATTGTGCAAAAGATCATCCACTTTGGAACCAATTAAGATAACGGAGTATTTTCTAAATGATGGGAAGCTATTACCTTGAGCAAGGAGATTGGTGAGTCCCAGTTCACAAATCATTAAAAACCAGTATACATGGTCAAAAATGCATTGGGTAAAGTCCCGCATAGGAGACTGTTAGCTAAAGTTGAAGCTCGTGGAAGTGAAGGCAAATCATTGTCATGGTTAGGAAACTGGATGAGCGACAGGATAAAGAGTGTACAGATAATTGGCAGGTACTTCAGTTGGCAGGATATGACTAGTGGTGTCCAGAGGGTTCTGTGTTGGGGCCTCACCTATTCACCGTATTTACTGACGACTTAGATGATGAGATTGAGAGTCACATATCCAAGTTGGGCAATGACACCGATAGACGGCATTGTAATCAGTGTAGATGTAAGCATAAAATTACATAGAGATATTAATAGATTAAGTGAATGGGCAAAATTGTGGCAACTGGATTTAAGTAGTGGCAAATGTGAGGTCATCCACTTAGGATCTAAAAAGAAGAGATGAGAATACTTTCTAAATGGTGAAAGGCTAGAAATGTGGAGGTCCGAAGAGACTTAGGGCTACATGTACATATGTGTACAGTAGAATAGTAGTTATGTTATTTGACTAGTAATCCAGAGGTCACCCAGAGAGATTGGTTTAAATCCACCACATGGCAGCTGGGGAATTTAAATGCAATTAAATAATAAATCAGTTAGAAAAACTACCATATTGTCGCAAAAATATATCTGGTCCACTAATCGAGCCATGTCTGCCGTTCTGGCCGATATGTGACTCCAGACCAACAGCAATGTGTTTAACTCTTAACTGCCCTCTCAAATGGCCTAGCAAGCCATTCATTTGTAGTCAAGAAGGCGGCTCACCATTACCAATAAAAACTGATCTTGCTGGCGGCGTCCACATGTCCAATCAATAAAAATATAATTAAAATATCATGGATAGGTATGGAAAACAATCAAACAGGCTAATGGAAGGCTGGGATTTATAGCTGCAGGACTACAATATAGGGGTTTTCAACTGATACTACAACTATACAAAGCCCTGGTTAGACCAAACTGGAGGACAGTGTTCATTTCTGAGCATCTTAGGAAGGATGCATTAGCTTTGGAGATATTGAGGTGAACTTACAGGGTAGATAGAAAGAATCAATTTCTGATGGTAGGGAAATGTAAGAAATCACACAACACCAGGTTATAGTCCAACAGCGTTATTTGAAATCACAAGCTTTCGGAGCGCTGCTCCTTCGTCAGGTGCGATTTCTTACATGTGTCCACCCCAGTCCAACACTAGCATCTCCACACCATGATGGTAGGGAAGTCTAGGTCTAGGAGGCAAAGCCTAAAAAAATAGAGCCAGGAGTGAAGTTAGGAAACAATCCTATGTGAGGAAAAGAAGAATTATTGGTGAAGATTAAAAAAAACAATATAGTTATTTTTTAACTTGTTCTTTTGTCTCTTGTACCTCTCACTCTCCGAATCGCATCTTTCTTTTTTCTCTGCATTTTGCTCTCTATACATGATTCGTCATTGAATTAACTATTCTAATTTACACTTCCTGGTTCAGACACTGAGAGCCTCAGTCAGGAATCTTTAATCTGATTGGTTGAGGAGATGCACAGTTGCTTGGCCTGTTCAACCGGGTCCCCGATCCCCTGTAGAGGGCACCGCACTGTCATGGATTTCTAATCAGCACAACTTCCAGAGCAAAAGCCCAGAGAAAATCTGTGGACAAGTGGAAGAGTAATGAATGGCGAGCGCCTTTAGTTCACTGCTGACTGCAAAATCCGGGCCTCAATTTAGGACAGATGACCAAACTTGATCAAACCATCAGATTTTAAGGAGTATCTTAAAGGAGGAAAGGTGGGGTGCTTTATGGAGACTATGCCAGAGTTTAAGGACCAGACAGCTGGAGGCACGGCCACCAATGGAAGGCCGAAGAATGTGCTGGATGCGCAAGAGGCTGGAGTAGGAGCAATGCAGATTTCTTGGAGACATTAAAAAGCAAACCTCACCATCTCTTCTCTTGTAAAGCAGTAACTGCACATTATAGGACTTGTAGAGCTGGGGAGTTTACAGAGATAGGGAGGGGCGAGGCAATGATGGAGAATTTTCAAATCGATACACGTCTGGACCAGGAGCCAGTGTAGATTAGCGAGCACAGGGTTGCCCTGTGATACTGTGTTAGTGCGAGTTAGGTTACAGGCAGCAGAATTTTGGATGAGCTAATGTTTATGGAGAGCGGAAGATGTGAGACAGTTCAGGAGAGCTTTGGTAAGACAAGTCTGGGGTGACAAAGATGTGGATGAGGATTGTGTGCCAGATGTAGCGGAGCTGGTCATTGTGACACAGCCGTTGAAACGGACAGGATCTGGGGTCAAAAGCTCAGCTCAGGTTCAAAAAGGACAGCGAGGTGGACAACAGTCCAGTTCAACCTGAGACACTGGCCAGGGAGGGGGATGAAATCAGTGGCTAATGAATGAAGTTTGTGCCGGGATCATAGACAATGGCTACAGTCTGCCCAATGTTTAATTGGAGGATATTTTTGTTCATCCAGGACTGGATATCAGACACCTGTTTTGACAATACAGAGGCAATGGACTGATTGAGAGAGGTGGTGGTGAGGTAGAGTTGTGTGACTTCAGCTGACATGTGAAATCTGACATTTTCTTTTCAGATGATGTCAGCAAGGGAAGCATATAAATGAAAAGAAGGAGAGGGGCGATGATAGTTCCCTGGGGGATTCCAGAAGTAACGGTGCAGGATTGGGAAGCAAAGGTGTTGCAGCATATTCTCTGGTTCTGACTGCAGAGGTAAGAGTGGACACAGGTGAGGGCAGTCCCACAGAGCTGGAAAATGGAGGAGAGGCGTTGGAGGTGGATAGTGTGACCAACCATGGCAAAGGGGAAGAATGAGAAGGGATAGAGCGCTACGGTCAAAGTCACATAGGATATCATTTGCAACTTTGATAAGGGCCATTTCAGTGCTGTGGCAGAGGCGGGAACCAGATTGGAGAGATTCACACATGGAGTTGCTGGAATGATGGGCACGGATTTGGGAGAGGGCATTACGTTCAAGGCCTTTGGAGAGGAATAGGAGCTTGGAGATGGTGCGGCAGTTTGAAAAGATAGAGAGGTCAGTGTGGATTTAATAGGAGGGTTTGAGAATGGCAGATTTGGAAGGATGTGGAGCAGTACCGGAGCAGAGGGAACCGTTCACAATATCAACTAGCATTGGAGCTAGGGGGAGAAGTGGAAGTTCAGCAATTTAGTGGGAAAAGGGTCGGAGCTGGGTTTCATGGACAAGATGAGCTCCGGGATGGCATTACTGGATAGAGTGGAACATTGGGAATTGCGGTGAATACAGCAACTGTTTAATTAGTAATAGAGAACAGTGGAAGAAAGGTGAACACTAACTTTTTAAAGGGGTCTTCAAATATCCTAATATATACACTGGGATAGTAATAGTGTAAAGGGCAGAGAGGGTGAAGAATTTCTGAAGTGTGTTCAGGAAAAGTTTTTGATCAATATATTTCTGGCCCAACAAGGAAGGAGGCGTTGCTTGATCTGGTTCTGGGAAATGAGATGGGTCAAGTGGAGCAAGTGTCTGTTGGGGAACAATGAGGGTAAAACGATCATAGAATCGTAAGGTTTTTATTTGCTTTGGAAAAGGACAAGGAGCAATCTAGAGTGAAATATTTAATTCGTGGAAGGCCCCTTTCAGTGGGTTGAGAAAGGATCTGGCCTGGGTGAATTCGAATCAAAGATTTGCAGGCAAAACTATAATCGAACAATGGGCTGCCTTTAAAGAAGAGATGGTTTGGGTACAGTCGAGGCACATTCCCACGAGAGGAAAAGGTAGGGCAAAAAAAGCCAGAGCTCCCTGGATGACAAAAGAGACAGAAAGGAACATGAAGCAGAAAAAGGGGGCATATGACAGATGTCTAGTTGAGTATACAAGTGAGAACCAGGTTGATTATAAAAGTTCAGAAAGGAAGTGAAAAAGCAAATAAATTGGGCAAACAGAGAGTATGACAATACACTGGCAAATAACATAAAGGGGAATCCAAAGTCAACTATAGGCATACCAATAATAAACAGGTAGTAAGAGGAGTGGTGCTGCCGATTCGGGACCAAAATGGAGACCTAAGCATGCAGGACGAATGCATGTCTGAGGTATTAAATGAGTACTTTACATCTGTCTTTACCAAGGAAGGAGATTACCAAAGTCATAGTGAAAAAGGAGATACTTGATGGGATAAAAAAAATTATAAAGAGGAGGTACTAGAAAGGCTGGCTGTACTTAAAGTTGATAAGTCACCAGGACCGGATGGGATGCATCCTAGGATGCTGAGGGAAGTAAAGGTGGACATTGAGAAGGTACTGGCATTAATCTTCCAATCCTCTGTGGTGCCCGAGGACTGGAGAATTGCAATTTTTACACCCTTGTTCATAAAAGGGTGCAAGGATAAACCCAGCAATGACAGGCCAGGCAGATTAACCTCGGTAGAGGGAAAGCTTTTAGAAATGATAATCCGGGGCAAAATTAACAGTCAGTTGGACAAGTGTGAATTAATTAAGGAAAGCCAGCATGGGTTTGTTAAGAGCAAATGGTGTTTCGCTAACTTCTTGAGTTTTTTGAAGAGGTAACAGAGAGGGTTGATGAGGGCAATGCAGCTTATGTGGTGCACATGGACTTCAAAAAGGCATTTGATAATGTGCCACAAAATAGGACTGCCAGGGAATTTAATCCCCACGGAATAACAGGGACAGTGGCAGCATGGACACGAAATTGGCTAAGTGACAGGAAACAGAGAGTAGTGGTGAACCGTTGCTTTTTGGACTGGAGGAAGATATAAAGCGGTGTTCCCCAGGGGTCAGTACCAGGACCACTGCTTTTCTTGATATATATTAATGACTTGGAATTGGGTGTACAGGGCAGAGTTTCAAAATCTGCAGATGACTCAAAACTTGGAAGTGTAGTGAACAGTGAGGAGGAGAGTGATAGACTTCAAGAAGATAGACAGGCTGGTGAAATGGGCGGACACGTGGCAGATTACATTTAAAGCAGAAAATTGTGAAGTGGTACATTTTGGTAGGAAGGATGAGGAGAGGCAATATAAACTAACGGGTACAATTCTAAAGGGGATGCAGGAACAGAGCGATATGGGGGTATATGTGCACAAATTGTTGAAGGTGGCAGGGCAGTTTGAGAAGGTTTGTTAAAAAAGCAAACGGGATCTTGGGCTTCATAAAAAGAGGCATAGAATACTAAAACCAATGAAGTTATGATGAACCTGTATAAAACATTGGTCCGGCCTCAACTGGTGTATTGTGTCCAATTCCTGGTAGCACACTTTAGGAAGGATGTGAAGGCCTTAGAGAGGGTGCAGAAAAGGTTTAGAAGAATCGTTCCAGGGATGAGGGACTACAGTTACATGGATAGACTGGAGAAGCTGGGGTTCTTCTCCTTAGAGCAGAGAAGGTTGAGAGGAGATTTAATAGAGGTGTTCAAAATCATGCGGGGTCTTGACAGAGCAGATAGAGAGAAAGTGTTCCCATTGGCTGAAAGCTCGAGATCCAGAGGACACAGCTTTAAGGTGATTGGCAGAAGAACCAAAGGCAACATGAGGAAAAGCTTTTTTATGCAGCGAGTGGTTAGGATCTGGAATGCACTGCCTGAAAGGGTGGAGGAGGCAGATTCAATCGTGGCTTTCAAAAGGGAACTGGGTAAATACCTGAAGGGACAAAAATCAGAGCTACTGGGAAGGGCGGGGGAGTGAGACTTGCTGAGAGAACCGGCACGGGCTCGACGGGTCGAATGGCCTCCTGCTGTGCTGCAAATGTTTATGATTGTATAATTGTCCTTTGCAATGGAATAGAACGTTGCAATATAATAGTCCTTTGTAATGGAATAGAGCATTGCAATATAATAGTACTTTGCAATGGAATATCACTTTGAAATGGACTGTCACTTTAACTGGGCTCGCAGCTTGTGTTGCAGAGCGGGGTCCCGCCTAGCTGCTGTGAGTGGCCATTATCTGGAGCCGCTCACAGGCTGTGCTGCTGCTCACAGACACACCCAGGCAGGCAGCACATGGCGCAGGAAGGAAGGAATGGCAGCTGCAGCTCGCCAGCCCGGCTCCTGTGTGAGTGAGTGCGTGAGTGTGAAGCTCAGGACCACAAAGGGCTGTGGGAGTGGTCTGGGGGATTGGAGTGTGTGAACAGGCATGTAGAGGGTGATCGCTGCTGCAGGAGGTGGGCAGGCAGGGAGGGTGAAATAGTAAATACTATCAAGAATAAGTAATCATAACAATGTGGCAAAGCCACCAAGAGACTCTCACAGTGACTTGTATAATTGCCTTTAATCATGTTTATTACATTTTAATGTTGGCTCTGGTTAAACAGAGCTAGATCGACAAAATCGCGATCTGACGCGATGACGTCATCGCGTGGGTCAGGTGACGTCCCCAACGGCGGGAAACGTGATGACGTCATGACGTCAGAGGTAATAGGGTTTTCCAGTCAGTCCTCATGTGGAGTGTTAGTGAATACACCTGTTTAGAGCTGCTCCTGCATTTTATTGTTTTGTAAAGTTTCAGTACATTAAACTCAGTTTGTTAAGTACTAGTGAGTTTATAGATTCTTTGCTAGGAGTGCACAGACTCCTACATTGGTGACCCCGAATCCTTGCGATTGTTTTTCGCGGCAAATGCAGAAAATGGAACAGTAATGGATGCCAATGCAGTGGCCTTGAAGCTCCCACAATTCTGGGAACAACAGGCAGCCTCTTGGTTTGTGCAAGCCGAGGCGCAATTTGAACTCCGTAACGTTGTACAGGACCAGACCAGATATCTCCACGTGGTCTCCGCCCTCGATAGCGCGATGGCGTCGAGAATCATCAGCCTTGTGGAGAGTCCCCCGAATGCTGACAAGTATGTAGCCATCAAGACACGATTGCTGCAGGTATTTGGTCTTTCCAAAGCGGAGCGTGCTCGCCGTTTATTGACGCTACCACGGTTAGGTGACTCCAAACCCTCAGAGCTAATGAGCCACATGCTGACTCTCCTGGGGTCTGAGCCCCAGTGCTTTCTGTTTAACGAGCTGTTCCTTACTCAGCTCCCCGAGCAAGTCCAGGCAGCCCTTGCCCGAGCAGAGACCGCAGACTGCGTCGCGCTCGCCGAAGAAGCGGATAAGATTTCCGCAGTCCGGCAACATCACTGCACCATCGCGCAACACCCTGCCATGAGGAGCCCGGCCCCGGCTCTGACCTCGGTGCCTCTGACGACCGGTTACTGTTATGATCACGCTCGTTTTGGCCCGAAGGCCCACTGCTGCCGACCACCGTGCAGTTTCATTAGCAGACCGTCGAATAGACCTCCGTGAGTCAACCACACCAGTCCTGGTACTTCCCCCGCGGCCACGATGGCGATCGGGGCATCCGGGAATCTCACCTACTTAACCGACTCCATCTCGGGCCATCGTTTTCTATGCAACACAGGAGCGCAATGCAGCACACTTCCCGCCTCGGTCATCGACCTTCTGTCCGGCAGACGGGGTCCCCCTCTGCAAGCGGGCAACGGGGGTTTCATCCGCACTTGCGGAAAGCAGCTCGTCCAAGTATGTTTCGGTGGACAGTTGTTCACCTGGAATTTCGTCACCGCTCAAATCTCGCAGGCCCGGTTGGGTGCTGACTTTTTGGGCGCCAATGGCCTGATGGTGGACGTGAAAAATCGACGCCTCGTTCACGCCGCTACGCTCGTTGATATTTCAGGGGCGCGCAGCACGGCTGCGTCACACACAATTTCATGTGCGCGGCCACAGCCCGACGATTTCGTCCATCTCCTCGAGGAGTTCCCAGAGCTGACGAAGTCCACCTTTTCGGCTTCGACCATCAAGCATAGGGTGGAGCATCATATTTCGACTATCGGCTCTCCCCTTTATGCCAGGGCATGACGTTTAGAGCCCAGCAAGCTAGCGGCAGCGAAGGCCGAGTTCGCCGTGATGGAGAAAATGGGGATCATCTGTCCATCCAGTAGCCCCTGGTCCTCCCCGCTCCACACCGTCCCAAAGGCTGGCGGGGGATGGCGGCCCTGTGGTGATTATCGCCGCCTCAATGAGATAACGATGCCCGCCTGCTACCCCATTTCCCATGTACAGGACTTCTCAGCCCATTTGGCGGGCACGTCCATCTTCTCGAAAGTCGACCTCGTCCGTGGTTACCACCAGGTGCCAGTGCACCCTCACGATGTCGAAAAGACAGCGGTCATTACCCGCTTTGGACTTTTTGAATTCCTATGGATGCCCTTTGGGCTTAAAAACAGAGTGCAGGCATTTCAGCGCCTCATGGATTCAGTCCTGCGGGACCTTGATTTTTATTTGTTTATCTGGATGATATTCTGATTGCCAGCACCTCCAAGGAGGAACACCTCGAGCACCTTCCAGTCCTTTTCCGACGGCTTCAGCAACACGGCCTCATCGTTAACCCGGACAAATGCCGTTTCGGCCTAGCGCAACTTGATTTCCTGGGCCATCGCATAACCCCAGCTGGGGCAATGCCACTTCGAGTCAAGGTGGAGGCGATCGCGGCGTTCCCGAAACCGAAATCCATGAAAGCCTTACAGGAGATCCTGGGGATGGTGAACTTCTATCATCGTTTCATCCCCAGGGCAGCACAGCTCATGCGTCTGCTCTATGAGGCCCTCAGGGGCAAGACGGGAAAGGAGCCCAGACATGGACCACGCCTTCAAGGAGATGAAGACTGCGCTCGCCAACGCGACCATGTTAGCACACCCCCTGCCTGGAGCCACCATCGCCCTCATGACGGACGTGTCGGACTATGCGGTGGGGGCTGTCCAGGAGCAGTGGCTCGATGGCGCGTGGCAACATCGGGCCTTATTTAGCCACCAGCTACAACGGCATGAGCACCGGTACAGTACTTTCGACCGAGAGCTGTTGGCTTTGTTTTTGGCGATCCGCCATTTTTGTTTCCTCCTCGAAAGGCGCCGCTACACCGCATTTGTTGACCACAAGCCATTGCCGTTCGCAATGGCCAAGTCTGCAGAACCATGGTCGGCTCGGCAGCAATGGCAGCTGACGTACATATCGGAGTTCACCACCGACATCCGGCATGTGGCCGGTAAGGACAATGTAGTCGCCGATTGCCTATCCCGCACCACCGCCCAGGCCATCCAATTGGGCATTGATTACACACAGACGGCGGCTGCCGAAGCGGCCGACCCGGAGACCCAGGGTTTTCGTTCGGTGCCGTTTTATTCCGCAGGTACTACTCTGCTCTGCGATGTTTCGTTGGGTGCACCCTATCCGATTGTCCCGTCTAAATGGTGCCGGGCTGTTTTTGATGCCATACATGGCCTATCGCATCCTGGAGTGTGGGCATCACAAAAGCTGTTGGTCTCCAAATTCGTATGGAGGGGAATACGCAAAGACGTCAGAGACTGGGCGAACACTTGTGTTGTTTGCCAACGGGCCAAGGTGCAGCGGCATGTCAAGGCCCCGCTTGCCATCTTCGAGGTCCCGGAGCGGTGATTTGATCACATCCACACTGACTTAGTGGACCCGCTTCCACCGTCTTGGGGCTTTACGTACCTTTTGACAATGGTGGATTGCACCACGAGCTGCCCGGAGGAAGTCCCCATGACGTCCACCACCTGTACGGATGTGGCTCATGCTTTCGTTTCATCAGGGGTAGCCCGGTTTGGTGTCCCTGCAGATATTTCGTCGGATCGTGGGCCGCAATTTTCATCTGAACTGTGGAATGAGGTGGTTTCCGTGTTGGGCATAAAACTCCACTGCACTATGGCCAATCACCCGCAAGCGAACGGCTTGTGCGAGCGGTTCCACCGTTTCTTGAAGGCGTCGCTTAGGGCCAGCCTTCTGGATGCATCCTGGGTCGACAAACTGCCGTGGTTGATGTTAGGACTCCACACTGCGCTGAAGGAAGATCTCCAGTCATTGGCGGCGGAGATGGTTTATGGGCAACCGCTTCGGGTGCCGGGTGAATTCCTGCCATTCTCTATGCGGCCATTGTCTGTGGCCAGGGAAAGAGAGACCCACCGGGATGGGGCCCGCTGTTTCCGTCCAGTTAAGACCTCACAGCATGGTTTGCCTTCATCCAACGTCCTCGGGGAGTTGTCGAAGGCCAAGTTCGTTTTTGTGCGCCAAGACGGCCATCGTACCCCACTCGCACCTCCTCATGCAGGGCCCTTCCAGGTTTTGCAGGCAGGGGACAAGAGTTTCGTGATCAACGTCGGGGGCAAGCCTGACCACATCTCTGTCGATCGCCTTAAGCCTGCGCACCTGGACTTCGAACGACTGATCGAGCTGGCGCAGCCTCTGCGCCGCGGCCGGCCGCCGGCCGCCGCCATGCCTGACAGCACCGTGTTACCTGTCAGCTCGCTGCCTGCTCAGCGTTTTCCCCTCCGGGAATTTAGGAGTCGGTCCAACAGACTTGTCCGACCTCCTCAACGATTGACTGTTTTCATTAAAGACAATTCTAGGGGGGCGTATGTGGCAAAGCCACCAAGACACTCTCACAGTGACTTGTATAATTGCCTTTAATCATGTTTATTACCTTTTAATTTTGGCTCTGGTTAAACAGAGCTAGATCGACAAAATCGCGATCTGACGCGATGACGTCATCACGTGGGTCAGGTGACGTCCCCAACGGCGGGAAACGTGATGGCGTCATGACGTCAGAGGTAGAGGGCGTTTCCAGTCAGTCCTCATGTGGAGTGTTCGTGAATAGACCCGTTTAGAGCTGCTCCTGCATTTTATTGTTTTGTAAAGTTTCAGTACATTAAACTCAGTTTGTTAACTACTAGTGAGTTTATAGATGCTTTGCTAGGAGTGCAGAGACTCCTACAATAATATATATACTTTACTTCTGTAAAGGAAATGTCTGCCTGTCTGTGATTTGAGTGGAGTCGAATAAAATGAATGGAAAGATCCCATAGCAGCTTTTGCTCTGGGTTGGCAATTAAAAGGCGAGTAAGATCCCACAGCAGGATATGCTCTGAAGCACCCAACAAACATTCCCCGATAAAGTCCAGTCCAGGACAAAAATCAAATGGCTTGATAAATATATGTAGCATTGATTTTGACAAGTCTTGAAAGAAAGGTAAAGTAAGATCCCACATCAGTACAGTCTGGAATGAAATCAGAATGATCTAATGTTATATCCTTTTTTGTTTTTTTCAGACATGAAATGCAGTACCAATGCACACAGCAGATAACTTGAACACAGACAAGCCCGTCATACACTTCAGCTTTTGCTCTCACACACACACACACACACACACACACAGGCCAGCCTGCAAAATTGCTACAAAATACTGTCAGCAGTGAAAAAAAGTTGATTGCTCTCATTGCTCTGCTGTGTTTGGCAGTTTAAAAGCAAAAAAACACTTATCAGTATATTATCTTCATTTTGCGGCCTACAGCAACAGTCTTTCTATTCTGCATCAAAAGCAAAATACTGCGGGTGCTGGAAATCTGAAATTAAACAGAAACTGTTGGAAATACTCAGCAGGTCAGGCAGCATCAGTGGAGAGAGAGAGAAACAGAGTTAACGTTTCAGCTCGATGACCTTTCGTCAGATTCTAGCAAGGTTTGGACGAAAGGTCATCGAGCTGTAATGTTAACTCAGTTTCTCTCTCTCCACAGATGCTGCCCAACCAACTGAGCATTTCCAGCATTTTCTGTTTTGATTTCTATTCTGCATGTTGTCTGGATTTCATGTGTCTATCTCACTGCCAGCCTGCCTTGTCTTGATTTCAGGGGAGTGGAATAAAAAGAATGCAAAGATCCCAGAGCAGCTTTTACTGTCAGACAGTCCACAAAGACACTTTTCAGTATCTCACTGACTGACTGTCTCTCTTGAAGTGAAGTGAAGTGAAATAAAGTGCAATAAAGTGACACACAGCAGCATTACATGTAGGCCGTGCAAGAATGAAATCAATTGGTTTTAATGCAACAACAGCAGGTAATAAGACAGCAGACCACATCTCACACAAACACCAGCTTTTGCCCTCTCTTCCTCTCACACACTCACACGCCATGGCCAGCCTGCTGAAGGATGACTGCCCTGTAGGAAAATTGAAACCAAAAATACACTTTTTAGTATCTTTTCTTTTCACTTTATGGCCTACAAAAGCAGACTTTCTATTCAGCATCTTGCCTTTTGATTTCATGTCTTGCTCTCCCACTGACTGTCTGTCTGTCTGTCACTCACACAGTCTCCCTCCCATCCACATTGAACTAAAATTTACAGCGACATGACACACAGGGGGAGAAATTGGGTGAGTAGCACCACCTGTTAGTGCCTAAAGAGGCAGTCAGTGGCTATAGCGCCACTGGCTGTGCCTCCCGCGATATTCAGTAGGGGCGCTAATGGTGGCGTTAGGCTTTTGGGCTGCGCCGCCACCGATGACGTCATCAGTGTGCGCAGCACCCCATTCGTGCCCCGTTCGTGATATTTGGTAGTGAACCCCGCAGTTGCGCCGCTCGCTACCCGTGCCCGGTTCACGGGGCCTTACTGTGCCGGCAGCAGCGCAAGTTAAGGTGGAGGTGCGGGGCGGCCGCTTTTTCGGCGGCCGCCTGCCAGCACCTTCATCCCTGGCCTCCTAACCCCCCACCCCGCGGCATTGCCGGCTGTTTCCCGAGAGCCCGGCACTGCTCCTTGATGCCGGGCTCATTTGCCGGCACTCGCGAGCGAGGGATCGCGCTGTTGCAGGCACCTCCCCCTTAAAAGTGGGAGGAAGGCCTGCAGTACTGCAGCATTCCGTGCCGCAGCATGTGGCGCTGTGGCAGGTTGTGCTGAGATAATCAGTTTCAGCGCCCTAAGAGGGATGTGGAGCGCCTCGAGCCTCGCCCCGTGTCCCTCGAGCGGCACTGAAACTGAATTTCTGGCGATCGGTATTACTCCGATCGCTGCGCTAAATCCTGCACTCAGGCGACTTTTGCGCCACTTTGGCACCCCAACCCAAATTCTAGGCCACAGACTCTGCAATTTGCAGTCACACAGACATGCACGGACATACAGATCACTCACACAGACCCTGCAATTTGCAAAAGCTCACACTCACACACACATATCCATTGAAAGGGGTGCAACCTGGGAGTGTCAATTTTTGATGATGTTGTAGGAGTCTCTGCACTCCTATCAAAGAATCTATAAACTCACTAGTAGTTAACAAACTGAGTTCAATGTACTGAAACTTTACAAAACAATAAAATGCAGGAGCAGCTCTAAACAGGTCTATTCACTAACACTACACACGAGGACTAACTGGAAATGCCCTCTACCTCTGACGTCATGACATCATCACGTTTCCCGCCGTTGGGGACGTCACCTGACCCACGTGATGACGTCATCGCATCAGATCGCGATTTTGTCGATCTAGCTCTGTTTACCCAGAGCCAACATGAAAAGGTAATAAACATGATTAAAGGCAATTATACAAGTCACTGCGAAAGTCTCTTGGTGGCTTTGCCACATACGCCCCCCCAGAATTGTCTTTAACTAAAAGAGTCAATTGTTGAGGAGGTTGGACAAGTCTGTTGGGCCGACTCCTAAATTCCCGGAAGCACCGATCGCCATCGTGGCCATGGGGGAAGTACCGGGACCGGCGTGCTTGACTCGCGGAGGTCTATTCGATGGTCTGGTAACGAAACTGCATGGTGGTCGGCAGCAGCGGGCCTTCGGCCCGAAACGAGCGTGATAGTAACATTAACCAGTCAACGGAGGCGCTGAGGTCGGAGCCGGGGCCGGGCTCCTCGTGGCGGGCATTGCGCGATGGCGCAGTAATTTTGCCGGACTTCATAAATCTTATCCGCCTCTTCAGCGAGTGCGACGCAGTCTGCGGTCTCTGCTCGGGCGAGGGCTGCCTGGACTTGCTCGGGGAGCTGAGTAAGGAACTACTCACAAAACAGAAAGCACTGGGGCTCGGACCCCAGGAGAGTCAGCATGTGGCTCATTAGCTCCGAGGGTTTGGAGTCACCTAACACTGGTAGCGTCAAGAAACGGCGAGCGCGCTCTGCTTTGGTAAGACCAAATATCTGCAGCAATCGTGTCTTGATGGCCACATACTTGTCAGCATTCGGCGGACTCTCCAGAAGGCTGATGATTCTCGAGGCCGTCGAGCTATCGAGGGCGGAGACCACGTGGAGATATCTGGACTGGTCCTGTACACCGTTGCGGAGTTCAAATTGCGCCTCGACTTGCACAAACCAAGAGGCCGCCTGTTGTTCCCAGAATTGGGGGAGCTTCAAGGCCATTGCATTGGCATCCATTACTGGTCCGTTTTCTGCGTTCGCCGTGAAAAACAATCACAAGGATTCGGGGTCATCAATGTAGGAGTCTCTGCACTCCTAGCAAAGAATGTATAAACTCACTAGTAGTTAACAAACTGAGTTTAATGTACTGAAACTTTACAAAACAATAAAATGCAGGAGCAGCTCTAAACAGGTCTATTCACTTACACTCCACACGAGGGCTAACTGGAAATGCCCTCTACCTCTGATGTCATGACGTCATCACGTTTCCCACCGTTGGGGACGTCACCTGACCCATGTGATGACGTTATCGCATCAGATTGCGATTTTGTCAATCTAGCTCTGTTTAACCAGAGCCAACATTAAAAGGTAATAAACATGATTAAAGGCAATTATACAAGTCACTGTGAGAGTCTCTTGGTGGCTTTGCCACAATGTCCCTTCCTGGCTGTGCAGCCATGTTTGATGAGGGCTATCCAACAAGGAAGAAGTGACTCCAAGGCTGCGGAAATCCAGGTCCCCGAGAGTAAATGAAAGCCCGGGAGGGTGAAACGAAGGAAATACAATCAGGAATAAATAATAAGATATATACTTTACTTTTGTTAACTAAATGTCCATCTGACTGTGAGTTGAGTGGAATGGAATAAAATGAATGGAAAGATCCCAAGCAGTTTTTGCTCTGACAGCTCCACACAAACATTCCCCAATAAGGTCCAGTCCAGAAAAAATCAAATGGCTTGATGTATGTATGGTGCTCTGATTTTTTCAAGTCTTGAATGAAAGGCTAAGTAAGATCCCACAGCTTTGCAGTCTGGAATTAAATCAATATCATCTAATGGTATATACTTTCTCTTTTTTTTGGACATGAGATGCTGTACCAATGCACACGACATATAACTTGAACACACCAGGTTTTGCTGTCTGTCTCTCGCCATCTGTCTTTCTCACACACACACAAGCCAGCCTGCACAATTGCTCCACGACACTGTCAGAAATGAAATAAAGTTGATTTCCCTCATTGCTCTACTGTGCTTGGCAGTTTTAAAGCAAAAATACACTTTTCAATATCTTATCTTTTTCATTTTGCGGCCTACAGAATCAGCGGTTCTCTTCTGCATCAAAAGCAAATGCTGTGGATGTGGGAAATCGGAAATAAAAGCAGAAAATGCTGGAAATACTCAGTAGTTCAAGCAGCAACTGTGGAGAGAGAGAGAAACAGAGTTAATGTTTCAGCTCGATTGCCTTTCGTCAGATTCTGGCAAGATCCTGACGATAGGTCATCGACCTGAAACTTTAACTCTGTTTCCCTCTCTTTCCACAGATGCAGCCTGACCTGCTGAGCATTTCCAACATTTTCTGTGTTGATTTCTGTTCTGCGCATTGTCTTGATTTCATGTGTCTCTCTCACTGCCTGCCTGCTCTCAATTTGAGTGGAGAGGGATAAAAAGCATGCAAAGATCCCATAGCAGCTTATTCTATCTGACACTCCACAAAACATTGTTCAGTATCTCATCCTTTTACTTTGCGGCGTACAGAAATAGGCTTTCTATTCTGCATCTTGCCTTTTGATTTCATGTCATCTCTGTCTCTCACTGACTGTCTGTCTGTCTTTCACTCACACAGTCTCCCTCCCACCGACATTGAACTAAAATTTACAGTGACATGACACACACATTCAGACAGACTCTGCAATTTGCAGAAACTCTCACTCACACACACACACACATCCATTTTGAAAGTGGTGCAGCCTGGGAGTGCCAATTTTTGATGAAGTCCTTTCCTGGTTGTGCAGCCATGTTTGATGAGCACAATCCACAGGAAGAAGTGACGCCGAAGCCCCAGAAATCCGGGTACCAAGAGGAAATGAAAGCCCGGGTTAGTGAAAAGAAGTAAATTCAATCAGGAATAAATAATAATATATATACTTTACTTTTGTTAACTAAATGTCTGTCTGACTGTGATTTGAGTGAAGTTGAATAAAATGAATGGAAAGATCCCACAGCAGCTTTTGTTCTGAAACACCCCACAAACATTGCTCGATAAAGTCCAATCCAGAAAAAATCAAATGGTTTGATGTATATATGTCGCTTTGAATTTTTCAAGTCTTGAAAGAAAGGCAAAGTAAGATCCCATAGTTTTGCAGACTGGAATTAAATCAGTATGATCTAATGATGTATACTTTCTGTTTTTTCAGACATGAGATGCAGTATCAATGCACACGGCAGATAACTTGAACTCAGACCAGCCCTGCATACACACCAGCTTTTGCTGTCTCTCTCTCTGTCTGTCTCTCACACACAGACACAGGCCAGCCTGCAAAATTGCAACAAATCACAGTCAGACATGAAAGAAAGTTGATTTCTAACATTGCTCTGCTGTGCTTCGCAGTTTAATAGCAAAAAGAAATTATTCAGCATCTTATCTTCATTTTGCGGCCTACAGAAACAGGCTCTCTATTCTACATCAAAAGCAAAATACTGCGGATGCGGGAAACCTGAAATAAAAACAGAAAATGCTGGAAATAGTCAATAGTTGAAGCAGCAACTGTGGAGAAAGAGAGAAACAGATTTAATGTTTTAGCTCGATAAACTTTCATCAGATTCTGGCAAGATCCCAACGAAAGGTCATCAACTCACAGACTCTGTAATTTGCAGAAACACAGACATCCATGCACATACAGACACACTCACACACAGACTCTGCAATTTGCGGAAACTCACACTCACACATCCATTTGGAAAGATGTGCAGCTTTGGAGTTTCAATTTTTGATGATATCCCTTCCTGGTTGTGCGGCCATGTTTGATGAGGCCAATCAAACAGGAAGAAATGAAGCAGAGGCCCCAGAAATCCGGGTACCCGAGAGGAAATGAAAGCCCAGGAGGGTGAAAAGAAGTAAATACAATCAGGAATAAATAATAATATATATACTTTACTTTTGTTAACTAAATGTCTGTCTGTCTGTGGTTTGCCTGGAGTGTAATAAAATGAATGGAAAGATCCCACAGCAGCTTTTGCTCTGAAAAAATCCCAAGCACATTCCCCAATAAGGCCCAGGCCAGAAAAAAATCAAATGGATTATTAGAGTCATAGTGTTATACAGCACAGAAAGAGGCCCTTCAGCCCATCGTGTTCGCACCGGCCATCAAGCCCTGTCTATTCTAATCTCATTTTTCGGCACTTGGTCCGCAGCCTTGTATGTTATGGCATTTCAGGTGCTCATCTAAATGCTTCTTGAATGTTGTGAGCGTTCCTGTCTCTACCACCCTTTCAGGCAGTGAGTTCTGGATTCCAACCACCCTCTGGGTGAAAAAGTTTTTCCTCAAATCCCCTCTAAACCTCCTGCAACTTACCTTGAACCTATGCCCCCTGGTTATTGACCGCTCTACTAATGGGGAAAGTTCCTTTCTATCGACCCTATTTACAACCCTCATAATTTTGTACACCTCAATCAGGTCCCCCCTCAGCCTTCTCTGCTCTAAGTAAAACAACCCAGCCTGTTCAGTCTCTCTTCATAGCTGAAGCGCTCCAGCCCAAGTAACATCCTGGTGAATCTCCTCGGCACCCTCTGAAATGCAATCACATCCTTCCTATAGTGTGGTGGCCAGAACTGCACACGGTATTCCAGCTGTGGCTTAACCAGCGTTTTGTACAGCTCCATCATAACCTCCCTGCTCTTATATTCTATGCCTCAGCTAATGAAGGCAGGTATCCCATATGCCTTTTTAACCACCTTATCTAGCTGTCCTGCAGCCTTCGGGGACCTATGTACATGCACACCGAGGTCCCTCTGATCCTCTGTCCTTCCTAGGGTCCTACCATTCATCGTGTATTCCCTTGCCTTTTTAGCCATCCCAAAATTCATCACCTAACACTTTTCAGGGTTAAATTCCATTTGCCACTGTTCTGCCCATCTAACCAACCCATCTATATCATCCTGAAGCCTGAGGCTTCCCTCCTCGCTATTTACCACGCCACCAATTTTTGTGTCATCAGCAAACTTACTGATCATACCTCCTACATTCATATCTATATCATTAATTTACACTACAAACAGCAAAGGACCCAGCACCGATTCCTGCGGTACATCACTGGAAACAGGCTTCCAGTCACAAAAACAACCCTCGACCATCACCCTCTGCCTCCTGCCACTAAGCCAATTTTAGATCCAATGTGCCAAGTTGCCCTGCATCCCATGGGCTCTTACCTTCTTGACCAGTCTCCCATGCGGGACTTTTCAAAAGTCTTACTGAAGTCCATGTAGACCACATCAACTACACTACCCTCATCCACACACTTAGACACCCCCTCAAAAAATTCAAACATATTGGTGAGACATGATCTCCCCCTGATAAAGCCATGCTGACTATCCTTGATGAATCCTTGCCTCTCCAAGTGGAGACTAATTCTGTCCCTCAGAATTTATTCCAATAATTTCCCTACCACTGATATTAAGCTCACTGGCCTGTAATTCCCTGGTTTATCCCTACTACACTTCTTGAATAATGGTACTATGTTAGCTGTTTTCCATTCCTCTGGTACCTCCCCTGTGGCAAGAGTGTTTCTGAAAATTTGTGTCGGAGCCCCTTCAATCTCCTCTCTTGCCTCACACAGCAGCCTGGGATAAATCTCATCTGGGCCTGTGGATTTATCCACTTTTAAGCCCGTTAAAACCGCTAGTACCTCCTCCCTCTGAACACTAATTTGTTCAAGTATATCACAATCCCCCTGCTTGATTTCTATGCCTACATTGTCCTTCTCCATAGTGAACACAGATGCAAAATATTCATTTAAAACCTCACCTACATCTTCTGGCTCTGCACACAGATTGCCACTTTGGTCCCTAATGGGACTTACTCTTTCTCTGGTTAACCTCTTGCCCTTTATATACTTATAAAACACCTTGGGATTTTCCTTTATTTTGCCCACCAATGATTTTTCATGCCCCTTCTTCGCTCTCCTAATTTCTTTTTTAAGTACCTCCCTGCATTTTCTATACTCCTCTAGGGCTTCCACTGTTTTTAGTCCTTTGCATCTGCCAAAAGCCTCCCTTTTTTGCCTAATCCATTCTCGTATATCCCTTGTCATCCAGGGTTCCCTGGGCTTGTCAGTCCCACAATTGACCTTTACGGGAACATATTGCTGTTGTACGCTCTCTATTTCCTTTCTGAAGGACTCCCACTGCTCTGTTGCGGATTTTCCTACAAGTAGCTGATCGCAGTCTACTTTGGCCAGATCCTGACTTATCATATTAAAATCGGCCTTCCCTCAATTTAGAATCTTTACTTCTGGTCCATCTTTGTCCTTTTCCATGAATTATGGCCACTGTCACCAAAATGCTCTCCTATTAACACTTCTACTACTTGCCCGCCTACATTCCCGAGAATTAGGTCCAGTACCGCCCCCTCTCTTGTAGCACTCTCTACATGCTGGCTCAAAAAGCTCTCCTGGATGCACTTAAAGAATTACGCACCATCTAAGCCTTTCACACTCTGACTATCCCAGTTAAATTTGGGGAAGTTGAAATCCCCTACTATTATTACCCTATTGTTTTTACAATTCTCTGAGATTTGCCTAAATATCTGTTCATCTATCTCCCCCTGTCTGTTTGGGGGCCTATCGTACTCTCCCAGCAAAGTGCTTGCCACCTTTTTGTTTTTAACTTCTGACCATATGGCCTCATTAGAGGAACCTGCTAATATATCATCCCTCCTTACAGCAGTAATTGACTGCTTGATTAATATTGCGACACCCCCTCCTCTTTTACATCCCCCTCTGTCTTGCCTGAAGATTCTAAACCCCGGAATATTGAGCTGCCAATCCTACCCCTCCCTCAACCATGTCTCTGTGATAGCAACAATATCATACTCCCATGTGCTCATCAACACCTTCAATTCATCTACCTTACTCGCAAGACTCATTGTATTAAAATAAATGCCATTCCAGCCTTGCCATTCGCACTTGTGCTGTTACATATTTCCAGGATACTTGTTTTTTCCTCTATATTTGGCTGTGCATCACCCCCTACTACAGCTCCACTCCGTATCCCATCCCCCTGCCAAGTTAGTTGAACCCCCCCCGACCAACAGTACTAGCAAACCTCCCCGCAAGGATGTTGGTCCCATTCCGGTTCAGTTGCAACCCGTCTGTCTTGTACAGGTCCCACCTTCCCCAGAAGCAGACCCAATGATCCAGGAAACTAAAGCCCTCCCTCATGCACCAACTCTTTAGCCACGCATTCATCTGCTCTATTGTGGTGGAGCCACTAAGAGAGTCAGAACATTTGAGAATAATCTCTTTAACTGCATTTTAGTGTAGCCACGTACTGCACCTTTAAACTGTTTGTTAACTATACTGTATGCACCTTCCCATACTCTGCGTGATGACGCATGACGTCGATCACGTGACCGCCAGTGGCGCGAAGAACGCGATGACGTCATGACATCGGTTTCCAGAACCTTCCAGTCGTCTTCGAGTGCCTCGCAGCCTGAACAGACCTGTATACATCTTCTCCTGTAGTTTGCTAGTTAACTTCATTGTTATTAAACTTTGTTGTTTTGATTTACTGAGTCGAACTGCAATTATTCAGATAGGAACTACCATTCCTACATTGGTGACCCCGATCTCATCGAACAACTTTCGTTGAGATTCAAGAATGAACACGAACGCCGTCGCCCTCAAACTTCCACAGTTCTGGGAACAACAGCCATCAGCATGGTTCTTCCAGGCAGAAGCCCAGTTCTCACTCTGAGAGATTACAGCGGATTCGACCCGTTTTTTTCACGTGGTCTCCACTCTCGACAGCACCACAGCCTCGAAGGTCATCAGCCTCCTGGGCAATCCACCAGAAGAGGGCAAGTATGAGGCTCTTAAAACTCGTTTGCTACAGGTGTTTGGTCATAATAAGTTGGAGCGCACACGCAGGCTTATTGCTATGTCCGGCCTTGGGGACTCAAAACCTTCTGAACTAATGAGCCAGATGCTCACTCTTTTGGGTTCGGAGCCCCAATGTTTTTTGTTCCGTGAACTTTTCCTTAACTAGCTACCAGAACCGGTTCAGAAGGCCCTGGCCAATTCTCCGATCATGGATTGTGTAGAACTTGTGGCTGAGGCAGACAAGCTTTCTACTGTTGCGCAGCAGTATTGTGCAGCCATGAGGCGCCCTTCCCCCACGCGGGCACAGCCCAGCCCTCCTATTGCAGGCAGGTGTGCATACCACGCCCGTTTTGGTGCCGAAGCTCGATGCTGCCGTCCGCCCTGCAGTTTCTCACCCCCAAAAAATAAAACTTCACCAAGCCCGCGCCCTTCGGCAAAACTGACTGGGTCTAAAAAAAACGTCCACTTCACCATGGTTGGTTCAGCAGGAAAGCTGCTGTACATCACGGATTACATGACAGGGCGACGATTTTTGTGCGACACTGGATCCCACTGCTGTATTCTGCCAGCTTCAAGGCTAGATCTGCAATCTGGCGGGCGTGGTCCACCCCTCGAGGCAATTAATGGCATGGATATCCGCACGTTCGGAAAACGGACAGTCAATTTAACCTTCAGTGGTCAGAGATTTGTTTGGGACTTTATTGTTGCTAAAGTTTCGCAGGCTATCCTGGGGGCCGATTTTTTCTGCTCCAACGGCTTTCTGCTCAACGTCCAACACTGCCGACTCATAAATGCGTCCACTTTCCACGCACTGCCGTGCCATCGCAGCACCACCATGTCCTGGTCGATTACCTGTGCACTTGCAGCACAGGACGAGTTTACGCGCCTGCTCGGGGAGTTTCCAGAGCTCACCAGGCCTACTTTTTCGGCAGCAGTCACGAGGCACGGAGTGGTGCATCACATCACGATGATGGGACCGCCGGTTTAGGCCCGGGCACGTCGGTTGGAACCAGGCAAGCTCGCAGCGGCAAAAGCCGAGTTTCGCACCATGGAATGCCTCGGGATCGTCCAACGCTCCAATAGCCCTTGGTCCTCCCCACTGCATATCGTCCCCAAACCAGGCGGTGGCTGGTGACCTTGCGGTGATTACCAACGTCTAATTGAAGCCACTACACCGGACAGGTATCCAATTGTTATGTCTGACATTTGGTGATAGGTACTCGATTGCCTTGGCCTGAGCACATGCAGTTGATAGTGCTGTGATCATTGTATTGTGTATAGGTATTCGATTGCTTGTGCCTGGAAGTGTGTGTGTGTGGCAGCCATATTAAAAGCAGCATGAACTGAACTCACTGACGGTCTCTGGATTTTCTTTGCAAACACAATATTTGGCGACGAGGATGGCTGAAATCTCTCTTCCACCACCTCCTCCCTGCCTTGCACTACCTGGTGAGCCCCCGATCCCATGGGTTCACTGGTTACAGTCCTTTGAAACCTATCTCATTGCTCTTGGACTAGAAACTGTGAGTACGGCTCGGAAAATGGCACTGTTATCCCATTGCTTGGGAGCGAAGGGCCAGCGTGTTCTTGGGACATTGTGCACAGCAGACTCAATCCAAACATATGATGAGGCTGTGGCTCTGTTAAGCACACACTTCTCTGCCCAACAAAGTGCCCTCCTGCGGCGATTCATTTTAAGGCAGCGTCACCAACTCCTCGGCGAGTCAATGCATCAATACGTGGCTAATTTGAGGGGGTTAGCTAGCTCGTCCAAGTTCGGTGCATTACAAGATGAGATGGTGCGTGATCAACTAATGGAGCACACAAACAACGTGAGTGTGCGTGAAAGACTGTTACTCGAGTCCAACGATCTGTCGTTGTCACAGGCAGTCAACATTGCCTTTCAAGTGGAGTCTGCAGCCGAATCTGCAGCGAATCTAGCACACACACCCAGTGATAGCGCCCTCGGCCCCGACAGCTCTGACACGGTAATGCTCGCACGATGGCAGCAATGCGTGCTACCACAGCAACAGTGTGGAAACTGCGGATCTCGTTCACATGTTACCAGAGCGCAGAATTGCCCCGCGCGCGGCCAAGCCTGTCGCAATTGTGGAAAACAAAATCACTTTGCCAAGGTCTGCCGCTCTGCCCCTGTTGCTACAGATGAACACTCTCAGTCCTCAAACAGTTGGCCTACAATTCACCACGTGAGCTCTGGGCCAGTAGTGGCTTTCAAATCATGCACAATTAATCTGAATGATGTGTGCAACCCGCTGTTGTTGGATACCGGTGCCAGCATCTCACTGCTGAATGTGGACACATTCAAACGCTTTTTCAGCTCCCTGCCACTCTCTGCGCCCTCCACTACCGTTTGCGGGTATGGTCATTCGAAAATTGGACTAGTGGGCTCAGTCAACCTCACTTTACACTATGGAACAAAAGTTTTGCCAGATATTTGTTTTCATGTGGCACGCCAAGGAGCTAACCTGATGGGACTGGATCTTCTCACTGACCTGGGTTTTTCTCTCTTGGACACCGGCGGGTCTGCGATTCTGCACGTCAACACACCGTGGCACCAAACATGGCCAGCACTCTTCAAGGGTCTGGGCTGCCTGACTGCCTTCACCCACCAGCCCATGGTTGACTCCACCGTTACCCCTGTCATTCAGCCAGTGCGCCGCATCCCGCTTGCTCTCCATGACGGGGTCACAGCTGAACTAAAGCAGCTACTGGAAGCTGGCATCATCAAACCAGTTGATGCCTCCCCATGGGTCTGCAACCTGGTGGTCGCAATGAAAAAGTCAGGTGGCCTACACATCTGTGTCGATCTTCGAGCAGTGAATAAGGCCGGAATCCCTGACCAGTATCCACTGCCCACGTCAGAGGAACTCACAGCGCAGTTCTATGGTTCCATCCTGTTCTCGGATCTGGACCTTCGACAGGGCTATCTACAGGTTCCCCTCCACCCCAGCAGCAGGGACCTCACTGCTTTTGTGACATATGCTGGCGTTTTTCGGTACACCAGGATGCCATTTGGATTTAGCTCTGCACCCAGCTGCTTCCAAAAGGTGATGGCCTCTGTGCTCGCGGGCATTCCTGGGGCGGCCATCTACCTAGATGACATCATCGTGCATGGGCCCTCGACCTCCACTCACGACGAACGCCTTCACAGAGTTTTCACAGCTCTAGCAAAACACAAGCTCACACTGAATGGCGAAAGGTGTGTCTTTGCTGTTTCAGAGATCGAATTTGTGGGGTTTCGGTTGTCGGCTGACAGTATATCCCCGCTCCAGACAAACGTGGATGCCATTCACAGCATCCCAGAACCCAGCTCTGCAGCACAGGTTGTCTCCTTCCTTGGCATGACTAGGTATTACCTGAAGTTTTTGCCCCAGTACTCAGCCACCACAGCCCCACTGCACCAGCTCCTGCGAAAGGATGAGCCCTGGGCATTGTCACAAGCCTGTACGGAAGCTGTTCACCTCCTCAAATCACAGTTCACGTCGCCTTCAGTGTTGGCTCACTTTGATGTCACCAGCCCCACCCTCGTCACCTCCGACGCGTCCGCTGCAGCTGTGGGGGCGGTGTTATCACAGATACAGAATGGAGTGGAGAAACCAATCGCCTTTGCCTCCCGAGCCCTTAGCCCCACCGAACAGAAGTACTCAGTAGGCGAGCGTGAGGCGCTAGCGTGCGTCTGGGCATGTGAGCGGTGGCACCTGTACACGTATGGCCATGCCTTCACCCTGCGAAACAATCACCAGGCTCTCACTGCCCTGCTGTCGACATCCGGCATGGGCTACAGACCACTGCACCAACCCCACTGGTCTGACCGCCTCCGCCAATACAATTTCAGTCTCCAGTTCACACCAGGACGTGACAATGTTGTTGCAGATATGCTGTCCCGCACTGTCTCTGCCACAGCCCCACTCGTCTGGTCTGAACAAGTGGAACAGGATATCGTCCAGATGCTGCACACGCCTCTCCAAACCACAATCTCTCTCCAGGAGCTCAAAGAGGCCTCTGAACAGGATCCGGCCCTCTCCCAGCTGTGCACCTGCATCAGAGATGGCTGGCCTCACAAGGTGCCTGAGGAACTGTCTGCCTACTCCAGAGTTAAAGAGGAGCTCTCCTGTTGGAATGAGTCCTGTGTTGCACGTGGGCTCTGCACTGTGGTCCCAAGTGCCCTTCGTGCGCGTGTTTTATCCATGGCGCATGAGGGCCACTTGGGCATAGTGAAGCTCAAACAGCGATGCCGAGACCTAGTGTGGTGGCCGGGTATTGACAGGGAAATCGAGGCCCTGGTCAAGGACTGTGAAGGCTGCCTTGTAAGTGGCAAGACTGGCCACCAAGCTCCCCCACCCCTGCAACCACTTGACTGGCCCTCTCAGCCCTGGGAGCACCTGCAGCTGGACGTCTGCAGGGAGATCCATGGTGTCCCCCACCATCAACGGTTCCTAGTGGTGACCTATGACCTGCACTCAAAATGGCCAGAGGTAACTGCCGTGGGCTCTGTCACCCCTCGGGCCATCATTGATATCCTTGAGTCCCTATTCTCCCGCTGGGGGCTTCCAAAGGCCATCACCACAGACAATGGCCCCCAAATGGTCTCTTTGGAACTCTCCTCTTACCTTGAGAGCAAGGGCATCCATCACATTCGCACAGCGTACTACCACCCCGAGTCAAATGGGGGGGTGGAGCGTTTTAACCAGCCTCTGAAAAATGGCCTCAGAGCACACCTATCCCAGGGGTGTGCGTTTAACAAGGCCATCCTCCACACACTGCTGCACTACAGAGCCTCCCAGCATTCCACTACAGGGATCTCACCCGCATCCCTCATGCTAGGCCGTGAGCTCATGCTGCCCCTTGGCAGGCTCCTCCCCTCACTGGCTCAGAGCCCTCCTCCACCGGCTCAAGCCACAGTCGCTAGACAGCAGGAGAAGATGAAACTCTGCTTCGACCAGTCGAAGGGGGCCAAGGCGCCCAACATCTCAGTCTCCGATTGGGTCAGAGTCCGCAGGCCACACCGCAATAATAAGATGGCGTCATTCTGGTCCTCCCCTCTCCAAATCAGCCGCCAACTTGGACCAGCCACTTTCTGCCTCACTGACGGCTCTCGGTGGCATGCCTGCCGCCTTCGGAAGGTGCCAGCACCCCCTGATGCGGGATTATACGGACCTAACCCACAAGCTTTACCCCCAGAGTGGCAGGATGCACATGTGGCTCAGCCAGCCAACCCTCAAGCAGATATTGTGCCTCAGCCTGCTCCTCACCAGTACCCACTTCGGCCTGCTCTTCACCAGTCCGCACCTCGGCCTGTTCATACATGTTCTCGCCCTGGCCACCTAAAGGACTTTGTCACTACATATCATGTTTGAAATTTTGTGAGGGGGGAGGAAGTGTCATGTCTGACATTTGGTGATAGGTACTCGATTGCCTTGGCCTGAGCACATGGAGTTGATAGTGCTGTGATCATTGTATTGTGTATAGGTATTCGATTGCTTGTGCCTGGAAGTGTGTGTGTGTGGCAGCCATATTAAAAGCAGCATGAACTGAACTCACTGACGCTCTCTGGATTACCTTTGCAAACGCAATACCAATACCTCATATTCAGGATTTTCTCCAAGGAGGATCTCGTCCGCGGTTACCACCAAGTCCCGGTACACCCGCAAGATGTCCCCAAAATGGCGGTCATCACACTGTTCGGACTTTTCGAATTCCTCCGAATGCCTTTCGGGTTGAAAAACGCAGCGCAGGCCTTCCAACAGCTCATGGTCCCTGTGTTACGAGATTTGCCCTTTCTTTTTGTTTACTTGGACGACATTCTCATCGCCAGTAGAGATTCGCAGGAACACCTATAGCATTTGCGCACACTTTTTGCCCGTCTCAGCCAGCACGGCCTCATCCTCAACCCCGCCAAATGCCAGTTCGGATTATCCAGCATCGATTTCCTGGGACACAAGATCACTTCGGACGGCGCCATCCCACTAGCTACCAAGGTAGAAGCAGTTACAGCAATCCCACGGCCTCACACAGTCAAATCCCTGCAGGAGTTTCTGGGGATGGTGAACATCTATCACCGGCTCGTCCCCAATGCAGCCCAATTGATGCAGCCGCTGCACGAAGTGCTCAAAGGGAAGTCAGGAAAGGACACTATCACTTGGACGCTGCCGATGGACCGGGCATTCCTTAACACCAAGGCGGCGTTGGCAGACGCAACCATGCTTGCTCACCCGTTACCGGGCACGACAATCGCCCTCGCTACAGATGCCTCCGATTATGCTATCAGGGCAGTTCAAGAGCAATGGGACGATGGTGCATGGCAGCCGTTGGCATTCTTCAGCTGCCAGCTTCACAAGAACGAGCAAAAATATAGCGCTTTCGACAAGGAGTTGTTGGCCCTGTTATTAGCCGTCTGACACTTCCGTTTTCTCCTAGATGGGCGTCTGTTTACTGCATTCGTGGATGACAAGCCACTTACGTTCACAATGGCAAAAACGACAGAGCCTTGGTCAGCCCGCCAGCAGCGCCACCTCACCTTTATATCCGAGTTTACGACGGATCTAAGGCACGTGTCCGGGAAAGATAATCTCGTGGCTGATTGTCTCTCCCGTTCTCCAGTCCAGGCAGTCCACCTGGGTATCGATTTCGTTGGGTTGGCAGAAGAGCAACTGGCAGATCCTGAAGTACAGGCATACCGGACCATGCATTCCAGTTGGCAGGTGGCCGATGTTAAGTTCCAGGCGGTGGGAACCATGCTTTTGTGTGACACATCCATGGGATTGCCCAGGCCCATCGTGCCGTTGGAATGGCGTAAGAAAATTTTCCAGGCCATACATGGTTTATCGCACCCAGGGATGCGTGCTTCACAACGGCTAATGTCCCGTAAATTTGTCTGGATAGGGATGCATTTGGATGTCCGGGACTGGACAAACCATTGCGTGGATTGTCAAAAAGCAAAGGTTAATCGCCATGTCAAAGCTCCACTGGCCGAATTTCCGGTGCCAGAACGCCGTTTCGACCACGTACACGTGGACTTAGTGGGTCCTCTTCCCGTTTCACGAGGTTTAACACATCTCCTGATGGTAGTGGACCGTACCACCAGGTGGCCAGAGGCGATCCCATTGAGTGCTACTGCTGCATCAGACGTCTCCAGGGCGTTTGTTTCATCGTGGGTAGCTCGGTTCTGGGTACCATCCGACATCTCCTCTGACAGAGGCCCACAATTTACGTCAGAGTTGTGGACAGCAGTCACGCAAGGTTTGGGTCCAAGCTGCACCGCACCACCGCATATCATCCACAAGCGAATGGCCTGTGCGAGCGGTCCCATTGGTCGCTCAAGGCTGCAGTGTATGTACCTTGAAAAAGGAACTATATGCTGCAGCCCCTGTATACTGCAGTACCAGTAGCGACCATCCCCTGTATATAAGCCTGTGCAGTAACTTTGTATAGTAGTTCCAGTTTTGTCTCCATTCAGTAAACACCTGTTATAACCAACTTCTGCAGTCCGTGTCTCAATTACACACGGACATTACATTTGCGACGAACTGATCCAAACTTACCTACAGTTCTGCACAACCTCACGGGGATCCATCCCTGAAGCGAAGTTATTGGAGGTCGAAGCCAGAAGGAAGGAATCCAAAAAGAAAAAAAACAGACAGAAGAAGCGGGCGTCGACCTTGGTAACCACCCTCTGATTCATCGAATTCGAAGACTTGCAGGAGAGGCTGTCGAAAGCTGGGCTTGGTTCTCCAGTCTATGGTGTTCCAGCTAATCGGGCTGGTGGCAGGTAGTACACTGAGCCTTTCTGGGCTGCGGCAGGCTAGAGCTCGATCGGGTGGCTTTTCAACAGGGCCGAGCAGCGTTGTCGGGAAAGAGGAGAGAGAGAGAGAGGGTGGAGCACACAGGGCGCGGCCGGTGCTATGAAGCCGGGCAGTGTACAGACCAGAGAAGAGGGAGGAAAGTGTTACATAGGGTCTGCTCTGACGACGGGAACAGTAATTAAAATAAAGGAAAAAGAAGTTAGAAGCGCAGAAAGCCGTGAGGAGCTGCAGTTTGCCACGGGGACCGCGGAGAGCGGCGTTGGCAGCAGCACGGGGGGAAGTGCGCGAAGACCATAGGGCGTCGCCATCAAGGCATAAAAATGCCAGCAACAGCGCTGGCAGCAGCGGAAAAGACAGAAAGCGCGGGAGACGCCATCTTAATCCAGCGGGGAAGAAGGCAAAGCGCGGGAGGCGCCATTTTGTTCAATCAGGGAAGAAGGCAAAGCACGGGAGATGCCATTTTGTTCAATCGGGGAAGAAGGCAAAGTGCGGGAGGTGCCATCTTAGATCTCCAAGATGCTGAAGACTGGCAATATCACTGCCTTCGATAATGAAATAGAAGACTGGACCACATATAATAATAATAATCAACTTTATTGTCATTGTTAGTGCACAAGTGCAGTACAACGAAATGTAGGCTTGCGGCTCCCGAGAGTGTACATTTAGATTAAGACATTTAAACATTCAACATACATTTGGCTTGTAATACATTAACATAAACATAACCATAATAAAGTGCATTGGCAGATGTGCAGGCTTTAGAGTTTATTTGTGGAGTTCAGTAGGATGACAGCCCTGGGAAAGAAACTGTTCTTAAATCTGGTCATACAGGTGCGAATGCATCTGTAGCATCTCCCAGATGGCAGGAGGGCGAACAGACTGTGGCTGGGGTGGGTAGGGTCTTTGATGATGGTCCGTGACCTCCGTAAACAGCGTTTCTTGTATATGTGCTCTATGGTCGGTAGCCGGGTGCCGGTAATGCGTTGGGCAGTTTAAGTATGTTGCAAGGCAAATGAAGTAGCCGATGAGAAAAAGGCATCGGGACTACTAAACATAATGGGCGCAAGAATGTACGGCCTATTGCGGAACCTGATCACTCCAGTCAAACCGATGGGGAAGAGTTATAACGAAATTGTTGATATCCTACAGGAACACCTAAATCCTACACCGCTGCTGATAGCAGAAAGATTTAAATTCCACAAGAGAAATCAGCATAAAGATGAGAGCAATGCTGATTACCTTACGGAACTACGCAAGCTATCAAAGCACTGCCAGTTCGGAGCAGGACAAATTTGTCTTTGGACTCCAGAGTGAAGGAACCCAGAAGAGGTTACTCTCGGAGAAAGAGCTGACGCTAGATAAGGCTTTCAGTGTGGCAGTATCGTACGAAGCAGCAGCAAGGGGAGCTGTGGAAATACAGCAAAAGCCACAGGAATACGGCACCCATGAAATGACACGGGGATTTGAAAAATGTTATCACTGCGGCAGAACAACCCATGACCAGAAGGACTGCTGGTTCAAGGACAAAACATGCAGGCAATGCGGAAAGATGGGACACATTGCACGAGTTTGCAGGTCCGGGAAGCAGACTAATGACAACAAAAAGACTACTGAGGTAAAGTACAGGAAAGTACAAAAGATGACGGACAGTAGTTCCGAAGACCAGAATAGCGATAGCGAATCCGGGAACAAGAGACTAAGCTGTCTCAAACTACACAACGTAATCGCAAAAGAGAATCACCAAACCATTTGGATCACCCTCACGATAACAGGGTCCCAAGTCAAAATGGAATTGGATACAGGATCAGCCCTGACCGTCATGAATCGACGAGACTATGAGTGGCTATTCTCACACATACCCTTGAAAGACACATCCATTGTCTTGAAGACATACACGGGGCAGAAAGTATACCCCAGAGGGAAAATAAGGGTGCCTGTCGAATACAACGGCAAGGAAATACAGAAATTGTATCTGTACATACTGCAAGATGGTGGACCACCGTTATTGGGACGTGAATGGATCAGAAAGAGAAGTTTAGACTGGCACTCCATTCAGGCACTGACTGTGGCTGGTAAAAAGGATGACGACGTCACACCTGGACGATTGTCAAAAATCTTAGCTAACGCTAAAGAGGTATTTCAACAAGGACTGGGAGCTCTTAAAGGTTTAACCGCCTCGATAAAAATAGAAGAGAATGCAATTCCCAAGTTTTTCAAAGCAAGACCGGTACCATATGCAATTCGCCCAGCCATCGAGGCAGAGCTGGAGAATCTGGAGAATGCAGGCATGTTATCTAAGGTAGACTGGAGCGAGTGGGCGACACCCATCATTCCTGTCATGAAAAAAACATTTAACAATAAGTCTGAGGAGACAAGGAAGGTTCGCATCTGTGGGGCCTTCAAGGTAACTGTGAACCCAATCCTTTACACAGTACAGTATCCTCTTCCGAGGATAGAAGATATTTTCGCCTCACTATCTGGAGGGAAACGTTTTACAAAAATTGACCTAGCGCAAGCATATTTGCAGATGGAGGTTGAAGAATCCTCTGGGAAATATCTCACGATAAACACTCACAAAGGTCTTTACCAGTATAATCGACTGGTATTCAGAGTAGCATCAGCTCCGGCTATATGGCAAAGAGCGATGGAACAAGTCCTGCAAGGGATTCCGGGGACTCAGTGTTACTTGGACGACATCCTAGTGACAGGGGAAAATGACAGTGAACACCTTGCCAACCTAGAGCAGGTGCTCACTAGACTAAGAGAACATGGGCTACGAGCCAATCGCCCCAAGTGCGAGTTTTTTAAGAAACAAATATCGTATTGTGGCCAAGTGATTGATGAAGAGGGGTTTCATAAGTCCCCTGACAAAATTGAAGCGGTAGTTAAGGCTCCAGCGCCTGAAAATGTGTCGCAACTGAGGTCATTCCTCGGATTGGTGAATTACTACCATAAGTTTTGCCGAATTTGTCCACAATTCTGCACCCACTGAACGCCCTGCTACAAACTGGTGTAGCATGGAAATGGAGCGATGAATGTAAGCGGGCCTTTCAGAATTGTAAAGGCCTGATCACTTCAAGAGAAGTATTGGCTCACTACAACCCATCATTACCGATAAGACTGGCATGTGATGCATCTCCCTCTGGCGTTGGGGCGGTACTGTCACATAAATCCCTTGATGCTTCAGAGAGGCCGATAGCTTTTGCATCACGCTCGTTAACTGCAGCCGAGCGCAACTACACCCAGATTGACAGAGAGGCCCTCAGCCTGGTGTGGGGGGTGAAGAAGTTCAATCACTACTTTCTACCCATGTTCTTGGTACCAATTTACTCTACTAACTGATCATCAACCTCTTGTCTCCATTTTCAACCCTAAGAAGGGCGTCCCGATAATGACAGCACAACGGCTACAGAGGTGGTCCCTTTTCCTAGGGGCACACCAATATGACATCGAGTACAAAGGAACTAAACAGCATGGGAATGCTGATGGATTGTCGCGCCTACCGTTGCCGATGGTGGAAGAAGCACCTGCAGTGGATCCTGTGGAGATATTCCACTCGACCATAGTCGAATGTCTACCTGTGATGAATGCAAACATAGAAAAGGAAACACGAAATGGCACGACACTCTCCAGGGTCTATGATTTAACGGTGAAGGGATGGCCAGCACATGGCGAACCACTGTTTCCAGCATTCTCGCCAAGAAGAGAACAGCTGTCAGTGTGCCGAGGAACCTCGATGTGTGGATCCAGAATAGTAATTCCATCCAAATTGAAGGATAGAGTGCTCAATGAGCTTCATGAGGGTCATCTGGGTGGGGTAAAAATGAAGAACTTAGCCAGAGCGTTTGTGTGGTGGCCGCGAATTGATAGAGAAATCAAAGAGATGACCAAGAGCTGTACAGGATGCCAGAAGGTCCAAAACGCCCCACCACAAGCCCCTCTACATCCATGGGAGTGGCCCTCATCTCCATGGCAAAGGGTACACATTGATTTTGCTGGTCCACTTATGGACTCGATGTTTTTAATTGCGGTGGATGCACATTCAAAGTGGCCAGAGGTAATAAAAATGTCCTCAACCACCACAGGAAAAACTATCACAGTCTTACGACCCATATTCGCCAGAAATGGGCTGCCTGAACAGATTTGCTCCGACAATGGATCACAGTTTGTGTCTGAAGAGTTCCAGAGGTGCTTAAAGAACAATGGTGTTAAGCATTACACATCTGCCCCATATCATCCAGCCACCAATGGATTGGCTGAGAGGTTCGTTCAAACATTCAAGAAGGCTATCAAGGCAATGTGTAATGAAGACATACCCCTACAACACAAGGTGGATAACTTCTTGTTTGCCTACCAGAATGCGACACATGCGGTTACCAATCAAGCTCCAGCCATGATGTTCTTCAATCGAAGACTAAGATGCCACTTGGATTTGGTTAAGCCAAACATCAGAAGAGATGTGGAGAGCAGGCAGTTTCAGAATATGAATGAAAGGCCAACCAGGAGTTCAAAGATAGGTCAACCAGTTTTGGCCCGGGACTACCGCACAGAGAAATGGCAGCCAAGAACGATCTGCACACGGCAAGGACCTCTAATGTATACCGTGAACGTTGGAGAGAGCATTGTAAAGCGCCATGCTGACCAGATTCTAGAGTCACTGGAAAACGTCAAATCTACACAACGATCCTATACACCTGGTGATGAAACTGAAGTACCAATTGCATCTACCTCAGAATCGGTGATAATGGAAGCAAACGAACCAAACAACGACATTGAGCCCGAATCAACTTTGCCAGGAGAACCTGATACCCCAAAGAGGCGTTATCCGGACAAAATCAGGGAGCCTCCTCAAAGACTGAATTTATAATTGATTAACTTCAGCTAATGTATATAGCAACTGTAATTGTAAATATGTTATTTAATTATTAATCGAATGTTATGTACTGTTTAGCTAAAAGGGGAGGAATTGTAGTGTGTGTACCTTGAAGAAGGAACTATATTCTGCAGCCCCTGTATACTGCAGTACCAGTAGTGACCACCCCCTGTATATAAGCCTGTGAAGTAACTTTTTATAGTAGTTCCAGTTTTGTCTCCGTTCAGTAAACATCTGTTATAACCAACTTCTGCAGTCTGTGTCTCAATTACACACGGACATTACAAAGGCGTCACTCCGGGCCAGCTTGCGTGGTTCCAACTGGGTGGACAGGCTCCCCTGGGTGTTACCAGGCCTTCGAACAGCCCCCAAGGATGATCTCCAGTCTTCATCGTCCGAGTTAGTCTACGGCCAGCCACTTCGGGTACCAGGTGACTTTATCCCTTCGCACGCGGAATCGTGGTCTGCGGCTCAGCAGCTCCTCCAGCATCAGGAGGTGGCCAAGAATTTCCTGCCTACTCCAACCTCGAATCACAACCTACAGAGGCCTCACGTCCCGGCAGAGCTCATGAGCTCTGAGTATGTTTTTATTGGGCAGGACGCTCACAGAGGCCTGTTAAAACCACCTTATGCTGGACCGTTTCATGTCATCTCATCGGGTGAAATTTTTTTCACGGTGGATGTCGGTGGCTAACCAGATACCATCTCTATCGACTGACTTAAACCAGCCCATCTGGATCGGAGTGAACCAGTCGTTGCTGCTCAACCGCCTCGCCGTGGTTGACCTCAGTTGACCACCGGGCCAGCTCGGCACCAGACCAACAGTGAACCGCCTGCATCGGTTTCCACATCGCCTACACGAGCACCTCTTGTTTCCTCCAAGCCTGTCATGCCGCTCCAGACGCAGCCAAGAACTGACTCGTCCTTCAACGCTCCATTCCCACTGCCTGAGTTTCGCCGTCGCTCGACCAGGTTTATCAAGCCTCCTGTTCATTTGACACTGTCCGTTAAAGAGCATTCTGGGGGTGCACCTGTGGCGGAGCCACTAAGAGACTCAGAACATTTGAGAATAATCTCTTTAACTGCATTGTAGTGCAGCCACGTACTGCACCTTTAAACTGTTTGTTAACTATACTGTATGTACCTTCCTATACTCTGCATGATGGCATCATGACGCTGATCACGTGACCGCCAGTGGTGCGAAGAATGCGATGATTTCATGACGTCGGTTTCCAGAACCTTCCAGTTGTCTTCGAGTGCCTCGCAGCCTGAACAGACCTGTATACATCTTCTCCTGTAGTTTACTAGTTAACTTCATTGTTATTAAACTTAGTTGTTTTGATTTACTGAGTCGAACTGCAATTATTCAGATAGGAACTACTGTTCCTACACTATCCTCCTATTCCTACATTTCTAGCAGGTGGCACCGGGAGTAATCCAGAGAAAACAACCTTTGAGGTCCTCCTTTTTAATCTGCTACCTAGCTCCCTAAATTCTTGTTGCAGGACCTCATCCCTCTTTCTACCCATGTTCTTGGTACCAATGTGAACCACGGCCTCTGACTGTTCGTCCTCCCCCATCAGAATGCCCTGCAGCCGTTCAGTGACACCCTTGATCCTGGCACCAGGGAGGCTACATACCATCCTGGAGTCATGTCTGCGGCCACCGAAACGTCCATCTGTTCCCCTTACGATAGAATCCCCTATCACTATTGCTCTCCCACTCTTTTTCCTCCCCTCCTGTGCAGCTGAGCCACTCGGAGTGCCATGGACTTGGCTCTTGCTGCATTCCCCTGAGAAACCATCTTCCCAATCAGTATCCAAAATGGAAAATCTGTCGGAGAAGGAGGTGGACCCAGGGGACATCTGAACTTCCTTCCTAGATCATTTACCTGTCTAGTGGTCACCTATTCCCTGTCTGCCTGTGCACTGTTTATCTGCAGCATGACCACATCATTAAACGTGTTATCAATGAAGATCTCAGCCTCGCGGATGCTCCACAGTAACTCCAGCCACAGCTCCAGCTCTGAAGCACGGATTTCATGTTGCTGCAGCTGCAGGCACTTCCTGCACATGTGATCGCCCTGGACACCAAAAGTGTCCCTGACTTCCCACATAGCACAGGAGAAGCACTCCACATTGCTGAGCTGTCTGGCCATGTCCTACCCTTAATTTACTCCCTTTACATTAAAGAATTTTAAATACACTAGGGACCTTACTTCCCTTTAAATACTACTTACTCTAAACTAGAGACCTTACTTTTACTTTAATGACTGGAATGTAGAAATACTGTGGAAGTACTCACCACTGGTTCTCTGTCCCCTCTTGTGCAGCTTTTTTAGCTCCTGCTCTCCTAGAAGCTGACAAAAATGGAAAAAGAGGAACACCTCCCTCCCCGCACTCCCTCACTCACCAAACACACAGCTTAACACTCTGTTCCGATCTGCACTGTGAATTATTCTGAAAATATGCTAAAAAATATAATCAATACTATTTTTTGGACAATTGTCTTTTCTTATTTGGGTTGGGCTGTAGAGGAGAGTAAGATCCCACAGCAGGATGTGCCATAAAACCTCCCACATACATTCCCCTATAAAATAGAGCCCAGAAAAATATCAAATGACTTGATGCATATATGTAGCCTTGCTTTTTACAAATTTCTTGAAATAAAGGCAAAGTAAGATCCCACAACAGTGCTGTCTGGAATTGAATCAGTATGATCTAATGGTACATATTTTCTGTTTGTTTCTGACATGTGATGCAGTACCAATGCACACGGCAGATAACTTGAATACAGACAAGCCCTGCATACACACCAGCTATTGCTGTCTGTCTCTCTCTCTCTCACACAAACACACACACACAGGCCAGCCTGCAACATTGCCACAATTCACTGTCAGCAATTAAAGAAAGTTGATTTATATCATTGCTCTGCTCTGTTTGGCAGTTTACCAGCAAACAAACAGTTTTCAGTATTTTATATTTTCATTTTGCGGCCTACAGAAACAGGCTTTCTATTCTGCATCAAAAGCAAATGCTGTGGATGTGGGAAATCTGCAATAAAAACAGAAAATTCTGGAAATACTCAGCGGGTAAGGCAGCATCTGTGGAGAGAGAGAGAAACAGAGTTAATGTTTCAGCTCGATTAACTTTTGTCAGATTCTGGCAAGGTTCTGACGACAGGTCATCGAGATGAAACATTTACTCTGTTTATCGGATTCTCCACAGATGCTGCCTAACCTACTGAGTATTTACAGCATTTTTCTGTTTTTATTTCTGTTCTGCATGTTGTCTTGATTTCATGTGTCTCCCTCACTGACTGCCTGCCTTGTCTTCATTTTGAGTAGTGTGGAATAAAAAGAATGCAAAGATCGCAGAACACCTTTTATTGTCAGACAGTCCACAAAGACATTTATCAGTATCTCACTGACTGAGTGTCTGTCTTGAAGTAAAGCGAAATGAAACAAAGTACAATAAAGTGATACACAACAGCATTACCTGCAGAGCAGGCCAGTATACAGCAGCAGGTAATAAGACAGCAGACCACATCTCACACAAACACCAGCTTTTTCCCCCTCTCTCTGTCACACACACACTCACAGCCTGGCCACCTGCAGAGGGATGACTGCCGTGTTGGAATATTAAAACCAAACAGACACTTTTCAATATCTTTTCTTTTCACTTTGTGGCCTACAGAAACAGGCATTCTATCCTGCAAATTGCCTTTTGATTGTATGTCTTTCTCACTCTCTCTGACTGTCTGGCCCCAACTTTCCCGAAGGTGCGGGGAATTGTCGGTTTCCCCGAATGTCGGGTTCCGCCCCAAATCTAAATGGGTCAGCCAGCTGCACGCAATTTTCGCTCAAGTGGCCAATTTATTTCCAGCATGTGGGCACCCTTGCTAATTGTCTATTTCCAGTCAGAAAGCCCCACAGTATAATGTCATCATTAGTGGTGCTTTTAAAGTGTCCAGCAAGCTTCTCAACCTCTGCAGGCTTCCCAACCAGACTTGCAGAATGGCAGAGGAGCCTGCACCAGCTGCTGCCAGCAGCAGAGTCCGAGCTGCCGCCAAATTCGATGAGACGTCACTACAGACCTTGGTGGATGGGGTAAGGGCCCACAGGGAGGTCCTCTTCCCTAGCTCAGGGAGGAAGAGGCCTCCCAAAGAGACCAGGGCTGCCTGGATGGAGGTGGATGCGGAGTTCAACTCTCTGGGAGTCACCCGTTGGACCTGGATACAGTGCAGGAAGCACTTCCATGACCTTCACCGTACAGGAAAAGTATGTATGAAGTTTCCATCACCCTCCACCTGATCCCCATTGCCTTTCCCCAACAGCACTCAGCTTCAGCAATCTCTTCCTCGACATCCCACTTCACAGTCACATCCATGCACCCTTACCCATTCCCTCTCTCACTATGCTCACCTTCACATAACTATCCCACCATGCAGCCCTCACACTGCCTCTCACTCTGAAGCTTGGAACACAACTGACAACACAAAGGGAGGGCCCTTGGTCTTGCAGCCTCACAACATCTTTGTCTCCTTCTAAGTATCAATGCTATGCAATCTCTAAGTCACTCCTGCACTCTCACTCAAACTCCACTTGTCTGCCTCATTGCAGGAAAAGAGAGCTCACAATAGGAGAGAGCATTTGAGGACTGGTGGAGGCCCACCCTCAATCACCCACCTGAGCCCCTGGGAGGAAGCAGTGATGGAGATTGCTGGGGCTGACGTGGCTGCGGAAGCTGGGGCAGGAGAGACAGGAGCAAGCCCGCAAGCTGGTGACAGAATAGTTTCCCTTCTCTCTCATTGACATAGCATGAGTTGCTGATATGATTCTGAAGCCACATCATTTGGACTTATGAGCATCTGCCAAATCCAATGTGCAAGTAGCCTTGGCATCACATCTGTAACACTTTCCTTTACTCCCCCACAGGACCGTCGCCACTGCCGAGGAGGAAGAGGCATTGCAGCCAGACTCCTCAAAGGAAGCTCCAGCCTCTGAGGGTGCAGCGTCAGCAGAAGTAAGCACACCCAGCACCAGCGCAGACACTCACACCTTGCTGGGACCTTCGGGACATAGAGTCGTGTTGTCACCTGGTATTACACTGCGCACAAGTGAGCCTCAGCAGTGTGTGGAGACAGGGACAGCAGTGGAGAGTCCTTGTCGGAGGGTGCAGGCCTCTGCCACCTCAGCTCAGCTGCATGTCGACCCTATGCCTCTGGGTCCATCCACAAGAGAGGAGGTGATGAATCTCCATGCACAGATGCAGGAGTCTCTGGCTGGTTTTTTCTCCAGGGTCGCTGTGAGTGTGGAGCGAATGGAGGAGTCCATGGCGAGCATGAGCAGAGCCTTATTGGAGTCATTGGTGCATGAAAGCATCACCACGGAAAGGCTGGCTACCTCCATGGTAAGGCTGGCTACCGCCGAGGAGAGGAGGGCTGCAGCAGAGGAGAGGAGGGCTGTGGCCAAGGAGACGAGGGCTGCAGCCAAGGAAGGGAGGGCTGCGGCCATGGAGGAGCTTAGTTGCCAGGGTATCGAAAACATGGTGAGTGCTCTGAATAGAATGGCATCTCTTGAGGAGCGATGGGCATCTATTGAGCACCGAAACCAGACCTTCATGGAAGTCCCTCTGAGCAGGACTTCCAGTGCAGAAATGGGTCCCCATGGCCCCCCTGATGTGCAGCAAGGTGCTCTCCATCCACTTGCAGGCACTGAGGGGGAGCTGACCCATGAGAGGGATGTTGTTGGCACACCTCAAGGAAGTGGGGCTCCTCTCCATGCGCTCACACTTCCATGCCACTTCAGAGCCCTCAGTCAGAGGCCCGGCGGAGTCCACACCGCAGTGAGATAGGAGTCTCAAGCACTACACAGCCGCAGGAGCAGCAGACTGCTGGTGAGCCCTCACAGGCTCGCCACCCCAGAGGACACCTGCCAAAGGTGTTGAGACAGGCGCAGCTGGAAAGTGAGCAAGGGGCCTCCACATCTGCTGAAACCACAGGGGTACCAGTACGTAGGAGCACGCGTAAGAGAAAAATAAAAACACCACTAATCACAAGGGTAGTCACTTGGGTGAAACGTCTTGTCAATAGTTTTAATGCCATCAGTTTCCTGGACAGTAAAAATCTGGTGGCAACTGCAGCAGTTATGGCGTCTGTCATTTGGCAAATGGGGATATCACATAGAGGCCTTAGGATAACTTGCAGATGTCAGCAAGCTGGTCAAATAGGTAGGAATGCACAGGCATGGGCCACTGTCCATGGTCAGTTAAGAAGCAGTGAGGCTGCAGTGTTTGATGTACCAGGCTACGCAAATCTGCCCAGGATGAGTGCGCTCCTTGCATTCCGCCCAGCAATGCTCTCGCGCACTGGTGCTGCTCGTTGGCGAGCCTCGGCAGGATGCTCATTTCCGTCCTCCTCCTCCTCCTCTTCCTCCTCCTCCTCCTCCTCATCAGCATCATCCTCAGCATCATCCTCATCTGAGGCAGATCTCTGAGGAGCCTCTTGATCCTGCAGAATCGGCAAGCCACGACGCTGTGCCATGTTGTGAAGCACACAGCATACCACGACAATTTTGGAGATCCTGGCTGATGAGTACTGTAGGGCTCCACCTGATCTATCAAGGCATCTGAAGCGCATCTTCAGCAATCCGATGGTTTGCTCGATAATACATCTGGTGGAAATGTGGCTGGAACCGTTGCGCTCCTCAGCTTCGTTGGCTGGTCTCCTCAATGGCGTCATCAGCCAAGAGCGCAGGGGATATCCCTTTTCTCCAAGTAGCCATCCTTGAAGTTCGTTTGGCGGACTGAATAGCGTGGGCAAAGTATACTGGCGCAGTATGAAGGAGTCATGGCAGCTGCCCGGGTACTTGGCACAAACATGCAAAATCACCTTCTTGTGTTCACACACCAGCTGAACGTTAAGGGAGTGGAAGCCCTTGCGGTTGTCAAAAACTCCTGGATTGCAGTTGCGTGCCCTAAGGGCCAGATGTGTGGTCAATGATTCCCTGCACCCTTGGAAAGTCTGCCAGCTGAGCTAATCCAAGCGCTTGCGCCCTCACACTTGCGCAATCCCTGGTAAAACGGATGTGATTGTGCACGAGGGCAAAGAGGGCATCGGTGACCTGTTTGATGCAAGTGTGTGCGGCCGCCTGGGAGATGCCACTGATGTCTGCTGCTAATCCCTGGAAGGAGCCTGAGGCATAAAAGTTGAGTGCGGTGGTGACTTTGATGGCCACTGATAAGAAGTGTCGACCTGGTGCTCTGGGCTCCAAGTCTTGCTGCAGCATTGCGCAGATGTCAGTCACAACCTCTCGTGAAAGTCGGAGCCGCCTCTGGCACTGCTGCTCAGTCATGTTGAGGTAGCTCACCCTGTGTCTGTAGACCCTGTTTGGGGGGGTCTCTCCTGCGCTGACGGCCTTCCATGCGCTGGCCCCTTCTGGTCTGTGCTGCCTCAGGTGGCTGAGTCACAGCCTGTCGCTCCTGCTGGTGCTGCTGTTGTTGCTGGTGCTGCTGTTGTTGCCGGTGCTGCTGCTGTTGCTGGAGCTGCTGTTGCTGGAGTTGCTCCAGCCTCCTCTACTGTAGGAGATCCTCTAATGCCAGGAAGGGAAGGAACAAAAGGCCTCCCATGCTTCTGGCACACTGGAGAAGTGTGTGAGGCTCCAACCTTCCACAGCTGCGCCTAAGCCTTCAACAAGTTGCCCCAAGCCTTCAGGAAGAAGGTCCTGCAGCCTACAAATGCTGGCTGATTAAATCTCTTCAGTCCTGATTGACCTGCAGCTGAAAGCAAGCAAGCCAACTTTGTTCACACCAGGTTTCATCAGCGGTGTTCCCACCAGGCCTGTTTTACGTTGGGAAGGCTGAAAATTCCAAGGGACCCTGAAAATAGAAATAAACATGCCAATTATTGATCATTAGGCTCCCGGCGACCATGCCTACCTGCTGCGGGCGGAACTGATTCGGGTCCTGCTGAAACACGGGGGGCGAAATTTGGGCGGGGTGGGGAATCGGGTGTGGGGTGGTCGCGGCCCCCTATTTCTGCGATTTTTCAGCCCCCGCCCGCCTGAAACCCCGCCTGACGGCTCGGGGAAAATCGGGGCCTCTGTCTGTCTGTCACTCACATTCTCCCTCCCAACCTCATTGAAATAAAATTTACAGTAACATGACACATACATTCATACAGACTCTACAATTTGCAGAAAAACAGACACCCACGCACGTACAGACACATACAGAAACTCACACTCACACACACACACACATCCATTTTGAAAGAGGTGCAGCCTGGGAGTGTCTCTTTTTGACGATGTCCCTTCCTCGCTCTGCAGCCATGTTTCATGAGGACAATCCAACAGGAAGTGGTGAAGCGAAGGCCGCAGAAATCCGGGTCCCCACGAGGAAATGAAAGACCGGGAGAGGGAAAAGAAGTAAATAGTCAGGGATAAAAAATAATATATATATGCTGCTTTTGTTAACTAAATGTCTGCCTCTTTGTGATTTGCGTGGAATGGAATAAAATGAATGGAAAGATCCCACAGCAGCTTTTGCTCTGAAAACACCCCAAGCACATTCTCCAATAAAGCCCAGTCCTGAAAAAAATCAAATGGACTATTCTGAAGTTATTTTTTAAATATAACATATTGCGGGAATTCGGGTTCACCTAAGTAGGTATTGGACGAATTCCTACTAAATAATCTAGTTCGACTTCAGGAGAACAATCAATAAGTTATGTAATGCAGGAAACAGATGTAATACAGCAAACAATTGCGATGGATGCAGGAGAACCGTGGAGTAGGTCTTGTCCCAGCGGGGACGCCATGAGGACTGAGTTCGCTGTCCCGTGGATAGCGTGATGACATCATCACGCTCGGTCGCGTTTTTCCGCGCTTAGGTGGTCACGTGACCTGCGTCGTGATGTCAACGCGTTTGCCCGCGCTTGGTCAGTCACGTGACCCACGTCGATACGTCGGCCCGTTTACCCGGCACTGTGGCTGGCCATAGCGGTCGAAGTAGCGAGAGCGGGAGGCACCCGGCACTGCGGCTGGCCAATGCGGCTGAAGTAGCGGGCGCCGTAGGCTGAGCTGTGCCGGCGGCCAGTAAGGGAGGCCGAGCCAGGCCGGTGACCGCCGCGCGTGCGTCACGTGATGCGCGACGTGACGTCAGTGCATTGCGTTGCATTCTTAAAGGGGCAACGGCCCAAACAGGTAAGTTATATACAAACATAGTAAAGTTAAAGGGAATTATTATGTATTATAAGTAAGGGACACTTGGTAGAACCGCCACAATATATAATTTGTTTTTACAAAAGTATTGACTTGGTTTGGTTGTGTTGGGCTTAATCATAAAGCAAGATCCCACCCCAGGATATGCTCTGAAATATCCCACAAACATTCCGCGATAAAGTCCAGTCCAGAAAAAATCAATTGTCTTGATGTATATATGTAGCTTTTTTTTTTACAACAGTCTTGAAAGAAAGGCAAAGTAAGATTTCACAAAATTGCAGTCTTGAATTAAATCACTCTTATCTAATGGTGTATACTTTCTGTTTTTTTCAGACATGAGATGCAATACCAATGCACACAGCAGGTAACTTGAGCCCAGTCAGGCTTTGCATACACAACAGCTTTTGTTGCCTCTCTCACACACACACACACACACACACACAGGCCTGCCTGCAACATTACCTCATGACACTATCAGCAATGGAAGAAAGTTGATTTCTCACATTACTCTGCTGTGTTTGGCAGTTTAAAAGCAAAAAGACACTTTTCAGTATCTTATCTTTTCATTTTGCAGCCTACAGATACAGGCTTTCTATTCTGCATCAAAAGCAAAATACTGCTGATGCTGGAAATGGGAATAAAAACAGAAAATGCTAGAAATACTCAACAGGTCAACAGCATCTGTGGAGAGAGAGAAACAGAGTCAACGTTTCATCTCGATCACCATTCGTCAGATTCGGTTTAGGTTCTGAAGAAAGGTCATTGACCTGAATCATTGGCCCCGATTTTCTGCCAGCCGTCGGGCGGGTATTCAGGTGGGCGGGGGCCGAAAATCGCAGAAATAGGGGGTCGCGAACCCACCACCTGATTCCCTGCCCCGTCCGACTTTCGGAACGCCGTTTCTCTGCGACCCGAATCAGACCCGCCCACCACTGGCGGGACTGGCCGTCGGTACCCTAATCATCAATTATTGGCATGTTTAATGCCATTTTAAGGGGCCCTTGCGATTTTCAAGGGTTCCCCACGCTAAACACGCCTGCGGGGAACCCTGCTGATGAAACCTGGCATGAAGCTAGCCGGCTTGCTTGCTCTCAGCTGCAGGTCATTCGGGAAAGCTGCGATTTAATCGGAGAGCATTTGTATGTTGAAGGACCTTGTTGTTGCAGGCTTGGGGCTACTGCTTCAAGGCTTAGGCACAGCTTTGGAATGTTGGAGCCTCACACACTTCTCCAATGTGATATCCTGGGAAGCCCCTCTCGCCACCCTCACTCAGTGCTTCCACAGCGGAGGCATCTACCAGAAGCATGGGACGCCTTTTTTTCCTTCCCTTCTTGCCATTAGAGGATCTCCAGCAGCAGAGGTGGCAGCAGCAGAACCAGGCACAGCATGATGAGCACCAGGAGCACCAGGCTGCTGCTCACTCACCTAAAGCTGCACAGGCCAGAAGGGGCCAGCGCTTGGAAGTGGCTTAAGAGCACCTTGCTGCGCTTTAGGGGGCATGGGGACCCGTATCTGCACTGGCAGTCCTACTCAGTAGGACTTCCATGAAGTTCTGGTTTCTCTGTTCAATAGAGGGCCAACGCTCCTCAAGAGATATCATTCTCTTATGAGCACTCACCATGTTTTCCGTACCCTGGCAAGTTATCTCCTCCATGGAGGCTGCCAAGCTTTCCATGGTGATGCGTTCATGTGCCAATGACTCCACGTAGGCTCTGCTCATGGTCTCTATGGACTCCTCCATTCGCTCCACACTCACAGCGACCCTGGAGACAAAACCTGCCAGAGACTCCTGCATCTGTGCATGGAGATCCATCACCTCTTCTCTTGCGGATGCGCCCAGAGGCAGAGGGTCGACATGCAGCGCAGCTGAGCTGAGCTGGCAGAGTCCTGCACCCTCCGACGAGGACTCTCCACTGCTGTCCCTGTCTCCAGAATCTGCTGAGGCTCATTTGTGAGCTGTGAAACATCAGGTGACAACACTACTCTATGTCCCGAAGATTCCCCCGAGGTGTGAGTGTCTGCGCCAGTGCTGGGTGTGCTTACTTCTGCTGACGCTGCGCCCTCAGAGGTTGGAGCTTCCTCTGAGGAGTCTGGCTGCACAGCCTCTTCCTCCTCCACAGTGGGGACGGGGGCTCTTAAAGGTCCTGTGGGGGAGTAGAGGAAGGAGTTAGAGATGTGATGCCAAGGTTACATGCACATTCGAGTTGACATCTGCTGACACCTGCATCCATGCAGCCTTGGTCTCAGTGGGAGGCGTCTTTCTGCCTGACCTAGGGAAGAGGACCTCCCTGTGGGCCCTAACCCCATCCAATAATGCCTGCAGTGAAGCTTCATCGAATTTGAAGGCAGCTCGGGGTCTGGCACTGGCCACAGCTGCTGCAGGCTCCTCTGCCATGCTGTATGGTTCGTTTGGAAGCCAACAGAGGAAGCAATGCTTGCTGTGGACCTTGAAAGCACCACGAATTATGACATCATACTGCGGGGCTTTCTGACAAGAAATGAACAATTAGCAAGGCTTTCCACACGCTGGAAATTAATTGGCCACTTGAGGGAAAGGTGCGTGCAGCTGGCTGACCCATTTTTTTTTGGGTCAGAACCCCACATTCGGGGAATCCGACCGTTTTCCACCCAATCCACAAAATCGGGCCCATTAACTCTGTTTCTCTCTCCACAGATGCTGCGTGACCTGCTGAGTATCTCCAGCAATTTCGGTTTTGATTTCTTTCAGCATGTTTTCTTGATTTCACGTGTCTCTCTCACTGCCTGTCTGCCTGTCTTGCTTGATTTGAGTGGAGGGGAATTAGAAAAAAACAAAGATACCACATCAGCTTTTACTGTCAGACCTCCATCAGAGGGGCCCGACCGAGGCCTCCTCCCAAGGGGACCGACCGAGGCATCCTCCCGAGGGGACCGACCGAGGCCTCCCCCCGAGGGGACTGACCAAGGTCTCCTCCCGAGTGGACCGACCGAGGCCTCCTCCACAGGGGACTGACCAGGGCCTCCCCCCGAGGGGTCCGACCGAGGCCTCCTCCCGAGGGGACCGACCGAGGCCTCCTCCCGAGGGGACCGACCGAGGCCTCCCCCCGAGGGGACCGACCGAGGCCTCCTCCTGAGGGGAACGACCAAGGCCTCCCCCCGAGGGGACCGACCGAGGCCTCCTCCTGAGGGGAACGACCAAGGCCTCCCCCCGAGGGGACTGACCGAGGCCTCCCCCCGAGGGGACCGAACAGGGCCTCCTCCCGAGGGGACCGACCGATGCCTCCCCCCGAGGGGACCGACCGAGGCATCCTCCCGAGGTCTCCTCCTGAGTGGACCGACTGAGGCATCCTCCCGAGGTCTCCTCCCGAGTGGAACGACTGAGGCCTCCTCCTGAGGGGACCGACCGAGGCATCCTCCCGAGGTCTCCTCCCGAGTGGACCGACCGAGGCATCCTCCCGAGGTCTCCTCCCGAGTGGACCGACTGAGGCCTCCCCCCGAGGGGACCGACCGAGGCATCCTCCCGAGGGGACCGACCGAGGCCTCCCCCTGAGGGGACCGACCGAGGTCTCCTCCCGAGTGGACCGACCGAGGCCTCCTCCAGAGGGGACTGACCAGGGCCTCCCCCCGAGGGGACTGACCGAGGCCTCCTCCCGAGGGAGCCGACCGAGGCCTCCCCCGAAGGGACCGACCGAGGCCTCCCCCCGAGGGGACCGACCGAGGCCTCCTCCAGAGTTCTCCTCCCGAGTGGACCGACCGAGGCCTGCCCCCGAGGGGACCGACCGAGGCATCCTCCCGAGGGGACCGACTGAGTCCTCCCCCGAGGGGACCGACCGAGGTCTCCTCCTGAGTGGACCAACCGAGGCCTCCTCCAGAGGGGACGGACCAGGGCCTCCCCCCGAGGGGACGGACCGAGGCCTCCTCCCGAGGGGACCTACTGAGGCCTCCCCCCGAGGGGACCGACTGAGGAATCCTCCCGAGGGGACCGACCAGGGCCTCCTCCCGAGGGGACCGACCGAGGCCTCCTCCCGAGGGGACCGACCGAGGCCTCCTCCAGAGGGGACTGACCTGGGCCTCCTCCCGAGGGGACCGACTGAGGCCTCTGCCAGAGGGGACTGACCAGGGCCTCCTCCCGAGGGGACCGACCGAGGCCTCCCCCCGAGTGGACCGACCGAGGCCACCCCCCGAGGGGACCGACCAAGGCCTCCCCACGAGGGGACCGACCGAGGCCTCCTCCTGAGGGGACCGACTGAGGCCTCCCCCTGAGGGGAACTCCCGAGGCCTCCCCCCAAGGGGACTAACCAAGACCTCGTCCAGAGGGGACCGACCGAGGCCTCCCCCTGAGGGGATCGACCGAGGTTCCCCCCGAGGGGACCGACCGAGGCCCCTGCCAGAGGGGGAGCAGGTGGGATGTACTTTAGAGAAACCTTTATTTACTGTATTAAAACAATGAAGCAGTTATTTTAAATATCGAGGAGACCAGGCGTGAGCTGATGTAAGCGGTGGAATTTTCTTAACACAAAACAGGGACAACAATAACTTGCATTTATATAGCGGCTTCAATGGAATGAAAGGACACAGGGCAATTAGCAGACGAAATTTGACACTGAGCCACAAAAAGAGAGTTTAGGAGAGATGGCCCAAATCTCGGTGAAACTGGTAGGTTTCAAAAAGCGTTTAAAGGAGGAGGAGAGACAGGTAGAGCTGCGAAGAGGTTCAGGGAAGGAATACCAGAGTTAAGGGCCTTGGCAGCTGAAGTCATGGCGCCAATGTGGAGCAACGAAAATCAAGGATGTGCAACAGGTCGTAGGAATGAAGAGATCTCGGAGGGTTGTAGGGACATTTGTTACAGAGTCTAACTCCACACCGGGAGTGACACACACTGTACACAGGGACATTTGTTACAGAGTCTAACTCCACACCGGGAGAGACACACACTGTACACAGGGACACTAGTTACAGAGTCTAACTCCACACTGGGAGAGACACACACTGTACACAGGGACACTTGTTACAGAGTCTGACTCCTCACTGGGAGAGACACACACTGTACACAGGGACACTTGTTACAGAGTCTAACTCCACACCGGGAGAGGCACTTACTGTACACAGGGACACTTGCTCCAGGGTCGGACTCCTCACTGGGAAAGACACACACTGTACACAGGGACACTTGTAACAGAACCTGACTCCTGACTGGGAGAGAAACACACTGTACACAGAGACACTTGTTACAGAGCCTAACTCCACACGGGGAGAGACACACACTGTACACTGGGTCACTTGTTATAGGGTCGGACGCCTCACTGGGAAAGACACACACTGTACACAGCGACACTTGATACAGAATCAGACTCCTCACTGGGAGAAACACCCAGGCATACAGATTGCAATTGTCAGTCTCCCACTGTAGCCCAGACTGAGCCCCACCCTGGGCCCTTCCTGTCTGTGCATTTCCCCAGTGCACCATTGGGGAACATTCAGCCCTGGATATCCTGCAGAAGCAGCGCTGTGGGGCCGGGTGGCTGAGTCTCGTGACCCTGTGGCTGTGCCTCTGACCTCACAATGGGAGATGATGCTCTCTCAGCTCGAGCTGCAAACCATCAAATTAAAATCAAATCATCGGCCAACAATGGTCATATAATGACAGCAGTGATGTCATCAATTGAAATGTTCACACTTCCACACGCAGTCCGCGTCTTCTTCACCACAGAGACTCCAGCTGATTCTTTCCATTTGAACTGAACTGATTCTTCCACAGCCTGAAACAGATTAAAGATTAAGCAGGAAATAAACAGATTGAATAACAGTGTAAATAACAGGGAGACTGGGGTTAATATTTCAATAATAATTACAGCCAAATATTACCCATAAAAGTGACTGAATTCTATTTATATTTTATTTATTACATTAAACATTAACAAAAACATGCACCAGATAAATTCCAGACTCCTGCAGGTCAGTATGAGGTGGTAGAGATAGGGGACAGATCAATCTGTGAAGGAGTTTGATCCCAGGTTCAGAACCGTCAGTGAGCGGTTTGCACTGATAGCGGAGGCGAGATCCTCGGCAGAAGAATCTGTGAGACTGACCCCCCATAGCCTGGGGATCAGAGAGAGAAATAACAAGAATCCAGGTAAATTACCAGTGTTTATTAATAACACTGTTAGTGATACTAATAATAGTGTACAGTTTATTAATCACACTATTACTGATAATGATAATAATGAACAGTGTTAGACATCCAGTTTTTATAAACACAATTTCACACAGTCTGGTACTTACCCCAGTTTCTGTACTTTACAGTCTGGGTTCCTCAGAGCCGCAGACGGTAGTTTCACTCCTGAATCTCCCAGTTTATTTTTATTCAGGTCCAGAACCGTCAGTGACCAGTTTGTACTGAGAGCGGAGTCGAGATCCTCGGAACAAAAATCTGTGAGAGCGACACCCCATAGACTGGGGATCAGAGAGAGAAATAACAGGAATCAGAGTAAATCCCCAGTGTTTATTAATAACACTATTACTGATACTAATATTAATGTACATTATCAGACATCCAGTTAATATAAACACAATCTCACACAGTCTGGTCCTTACCGCAGTTAATGTTAGAGTAGGGACACCACCAGTAATGTTAGAGTTGATAAACAACTAAAAATGTTGGCCTAGAAATTAAGTTGCGTTTGCGTCCAATTAGGGGCGAAAGAGTGGGTTGCGCCGGAGTTGCGTTGCGCCCGAAATTAGGTGGGACCTAACATCGGCGTTAGCCGGTAGCACTGCGCCAGCACGGATGACGTCATCGGTGTGCGCAGTGCCCCGGTACCGCCAGATACCACGCCGATCCCCATCTTCAGTAGCGGCCGCCTCTTCCGTGGCGGGCGCTAACAACATCGGGAGACCGGGTCCTTACTGCAACCTTAGCGACGCAAGCTAAGCTGGAGGTGCGGGGCGGCTGCCTGCCCGCACCTCCTTCCCCGGCCTCCTCCACCCCCCCCGCGGCATTGCCGGCTGGTTTCCGTGGAGCCCGGCACTTCTCCGTTGTGCCGGGCTCTTTTGCCGGCACTTGCAATCGGGGCTCCGGCCGTTGCAGGCACCTCCCCCAAGCGGGGCGGACACACCGTGTTCCAGCGCCCGGTTCCGCTTTGGGGCGCTGAAAGTGAATATGGGGTGTGCACAACTGGCTCCGCGGCAGGCACAAAATTTTGGTGCAAACGTGCTGGCGGGGCTATACCCAATTTCTAGGCCGTTATTTTCTCTCCACGGATGTTGCCTGGCCTGCTGTGTTTTTCTAGCATTTTCTGTTGTTATTTCAGAAATGTTATAGTAGTTTCACCAGCATTGATGTTAGAGTAGATTCACCACCAGTAATGTTAGAGTAGAGTCACCACCAGTAATGTTAGAGTAGAGTCACCACCAGTAATGTTAGAGTAGAGTCACCACCAGTACTGTTAGAGTAGAGTCACCACCAGTAATGTTAGAGTAGGGTCACCACCAGTAATGATAGAGTAGAGTCACCACCAGTAATGTTAGAGTAGAGTCACCACCAGTAATGTTAGAGTAGAGTCACCACCAGTAATGTTAGAGAAGGGTCACCACCAGTAATGTTAGAGTAGGGTCACCACCAGTAATGTTAGAGTCGAGTCACCACCAGTAATGTTAGTTTAGGCTCACCACCATTAATGATAGAGTAGAGTCACCACCACTACGGTTAGAGCTGATAAACCTCCAGAAATGTTACAGTACTTTCACCACCAGTAATGTTAGAGTAGATTCACTACCACTAATGTTAGGGAAGGGTCACCACCAAAAATGTTAGAGTAGGGTCACCACTTGTAATGTTAAACTACGGTCACAACCAGTAATATTCGAGTAGGGTCACCACCAGTAATGATAGATCAGAGGCACCGCCATTAATATTAGAGCAGGGTCACCACCAGTAATGATATTGAAGCGTCACCACCACTAATGTTAGAGTAGAGCCAAGACCAGTAATGTTAGAGTTGAGTCACCACCAGTAATGTTAACGTAGATTCACCACCAGTAATGTTAGAGTAGGGTGACCACCAGTAATGTTATAGTAGGGTCACCGCCAGTAATGTTAAATAGAGTCATCAGCAATAATGTTAGAGTGGAGTCACCATCAGTCATGTTAGTGTCGGGTCACCACCAGAAATGTTAGTGTAGTGTCAGCAATGGTAATGTTAGAGTAGGGCCACAGCCATTAATATTAGAGTAGGGTCACCACCAGTAATGTTAGAGTAGAGGCACCACCAGTAATGTTAGAGTAGGGTCACCACCAGTAATGTTAGAGTAATGTGCTCAATTAATTTGTTAGTGCTAGTTAGTCATAGACATGAGTACCCACTAGGCTTATATATCAAAGTGTTACTACATAGGTTACATATATCAAATACACTATCATTACAAGCTGGAGAACTACCAGAGCATGTGAAAAAATAACATAAGGGTGTGCTGATGTATCCCACCAGTGTGAGTTCTCCCCTATGCTATCAATTTCAAAACCTATTCTCGAGTTGTCTTACTTCAAAACATAAAAATGTTTAGGGAGGAGTTCAGTCGCATCACGAGCTCACTGAGGCCCTCAGACACAGGGAAATGTAATATCCGAATTGTGCCACATAATTGTGCAGCTCATACTTAAGTATCACATTTACTGTCCGTTTCACTTGAGCATAGGTTTCGATATTATGTAAAACATGTTGGCTGATGGGACAGGTCCTGTTAGACCCGTAAAGCATTGTAGTTGCGGTAGTAGTGACACAGGAGGCACCACCAAAACCACCTCATACTGGACTCGTACTGGTTTTTCCCACGCTCTGTTACCTACAAAACACAATTATTACAGTCACAGTTCAATTCAGTCTTTCAATAATTTCAAGTGACATTACAGTTTAACATCGAATCAACAAATCATGGACTTAAATGATTCTCCAGATCTCTTTTACTCGTATCTATCTTGTGGATAATTCTTACTAAACATGATTTCTCCTTAGCCCTCAATTGTCCCAATCCAAATTCTGTGTAACTCTCCACTTCAACTTCAATTTCAATCCCTCTAACAGGTACCAGTGTATTTAACTCTATTCTGATTGTTTCATTAATTAGATATTTTCTCGATGGAGTATGTGTCAATGCTTTAAACATTGTCTCGCTCTCCTGAGCCACATTAACCATTTCATGTCTTGCTGTTGTCAAGTAACTGAGCATGTCTGAGACCCATTCTTCAGTGCACAGTCAACATACATTCCCAGATGGTAATTCCTTCATATGTAATGAATCACATTTGCACATTCATATTGGTATCTCAATATCATGCCACACGTTTGCACCTGGGCAGGGCTGGAACCGATGTCCTAGGGGGAGTGTTTGCTAGTGCTGTGGGGGTGGGTTTAAACTAAAATGGCAGGGGGTTGGGAACCTGAGCAGGGAGACAGAGGAAAGGGAAACGAGGATAAAAGCAAAAGATAGGAAGGAGAAAAACAGAAGTGGCAGTCAGAGAAATCAACGGTTTAAATCAAACATGGCCACAGTAAATAATAATTCTAATAGGTCTAAGAGCGTTAAAAAAACAAGCCTGAACGCTTTGTGTCTTAATGCGAGGAGCATTTGTAATAAGGTGGATGAATTGGATGCGCAAATAGAGGTAAACGAATATGATTTGGTTGGGATTGCAGAAACTTGGCTCAAGGATGGCCAAGACTGGGAACTCAACATTCAGGGGTATACGATATTCAGGAAAGATAGGCAAAAAGGAAAGGGAGGTGGGGTAGCATTACTGGTTAAAAAGGGATTAACACAATTGTAATGAAGGATATTAGCTCTGATGATGTGGAATTTGTATGGGTAGAATTGAGGAATACTAAGGGGAAAAAAACGTTAGTTGGAGTGGTATATAGACCTCCAAACAGTAAGGCGGAGGTTGGGGATGGCATTAAAAGGGAAATTAAAGAAGCGTGCAATAAGGGCACAGCAGTCATCATGGGTGACTTTAATCTACATATAGATTGGGCCAACCAAATTAGTAACAATACTGTGGAGGAGGAATTCCTGGAGTGTTTATGGGATGGTTTCCTGGACCAATATGTTGAGGAACCAACCAGAGATCAGGCCATCTTAGACTGGGTATTATGTAACGAGAAAGGATTAATTAGCAATCTTGTTGTACGAGGCCCCTTGGTTCGGAGCAATCATAATATGATCGAATTCTTCATTAATATGGAGAATGAAGTAGTTGAATCAGAGACTAGGGTCCTCAATTTAAATAAAGGAAACTACGAAGGTCTCAGGAGCGAGTTGGGTAGGATTGATTGGGGAATGGCACTCAAAGGGTTGACGGTGGATAGGCAATGGCAAACATTCAAAGGCCAAATGGATGACCTACAGAATTTGTTCATCCCAGTTTGGCATAAAAATAAAACAATAAAGCGACTCAACCGTGGCTAACAAGGGAAATTAGGGATAGCATAAGATCCAAAGAGAGGACATATAAATTGGTCAGAAAAAGCAATAATCTTGAGGGTTGTGAGCGGTTTAGGATTCAACAAAGGAAGACAAAGGGATTAATTAAGAAAGGGAAAATAGAATATGAGAGTAAGCTTTCAGGGAACATAAAAACTGACTGTTAAAGCTTTTATAGATGTGTGAAGAGAAAAAGATTGGTGAAGTCAAGCGTAGGTCCGTTTCAGTCAGAATCAGGGGAATTTATAATGGGGAACAAAGAAATTGCCGACCAACTAAATACATATTTTGATTCTGTCTTCACAAAGGAGGACATAAATAACCTCCGAGAGATGCTGGGAATATAGGGCCTGATGAAAGGGTGGAACTGAAAGAAATCAGTATTTGTAGGGAAATGGTGTTAGGAAAATTGATGGGATTGAAGGCCGATAAATCCCAAGGGCCTGATAATCTACATCCCAGGGTACTTAAGGAAGTGGCCCTAGAAATAGTAGATGCATTGCTGGTCACCTTCCAGAACTTGATAGACTCTGGAACAGTACCCATGGATTGGCGGTTAGCTAATGTTACCCCACTTTTCAAAAAAGGTGGTAGAGAAAAAGCGGGGAATTATAGACCGGTAAGCCTGACATCGGTAGTGGGGAAAATGCTAGAGTCCATTATAAAAGATATAATAGCAGAGCACTTGGAAAGCAGTGACAGGATCGGACAAAGTCAACATGGATTTACAAAAGGTAAATCATGCTTGACTAAGCTACTGGAATTTTTTGAGGATGTAAGTGGTAAAATAGGTAAGGGAGAACCAGTGGATGTGGTGTAATTGGACTTTCAGAAGGCTTTCAATAAGGTCCCACATAAGAGATTAGCGTGTAAAATTATGGCACATGGGATTGGGGGCAAGGTATTGACTTGGATAGAGAACCGATTGGCGGACAGAAAGCAAAGAATTGGAATAAACAGGACATTTTCCGAGTGGCAGGCAGTGACTAGTGGGGTACCGCAAGGATCGGTCCTAGGACCCCAGCTGTTCACAATATATATTAATGATCTGGACGAGGGAATTGGATGTAATATCTCCAAATTTGCAGACGACACAAAGCTGGGTGGGAGGGTATGCTGTGAGGAGGATGTCGTGAAACTCCAATACGATTTGGACAGGTTGGGCGATTGGGCAGAAACATGGCAAATGCACTATAATGTGGATAAATGTGAGGTTATCCACTTTGGTGGCAAGAACAGGAAGGCAGATTATTATTTGAATTGCAATAGATTGGGAGAAGGGGAAGTGCAAAGATACCTCGGTGTTCTTGTGCACCAGTCGCTGAAGGTAAGCATGCAGGTGCAGCAGGGAGTTAAGAAGGCAAATGGCATGTTAGCCTTCGTAGAAAGAGGGTTCGAGTACAGGAACAAGGAAGTCTTGCTACAGTTGTACAGGGCCATGGTGAGACCGCACCTTGAGTATTGTGTGCAGTTTTGGTCGCCTTACCTGAGGAAGGACGTTCTTGCCATGGAAGGAGCGCAGTGAAGATTCACCAGGCTGATACCTGGGATGGCAGGAATGACGTATGAGGAGAGATTGTGTCATTTGGGCTTATACTCACTGGAGTTTAGAAGATTGAGAGGGGATCTCATCGAAACCGATAAAATTGTCAGGCCTGGACAGACTAGATGCAGGAACGATGTTTCTGATGGCCAGTGAGTCCAGAACCAGGGGTCATAGTCTAAGGGTAAGGGGTAAGCCACTTAGGACTGAAATGAGGAGGAATTTCTTCACCCAGAGAGTGGTGAACCTGTGGAATTCTCTGCCACAGAGGACGATGGAGGCCAGTTCATTAAATATATTGAAGAAAGAGTTGGATATATTTCTTAAGGCTAAATGGATCAAGGGATATGGGGAGAAGGCAGGGACAGGGTACTGAATTTGGATGATCAGCCATGATCTCGCTGAATGGCGGAGCGGGATCGAGGGGCCGAATGGCCTACAGCTGCTCCTATCTTCTATGTTTCTATGTTTCTATCCGATACAAGCCTTTCTCGGGCTTTCAGGTGAACTTATCAAAAAATTGTAGTCGTCTAAAGATCTTTGGTCATCTTCCTCTGCATGGTCCTGATGTCTTGGGTAGTGGCCAGTCTATCAAAGTTTTCTTAAAAAGTTAATTGTTGGCAAGGACACAAATGTCTCCAAGAGAAAGTTTTCAATTTACTATTCTTAACTGCACTTTCCTGACTTTCACTAGAAAGTTTGGAAGATTCTCAATTGCTGGTGCAATTCTCCTGTTTCTGTCTCACACCAACAATCACTTTCTCTCTCCATTTTACACATCCCATTAATTATCATTCATATCTCAATCATGAGCCCTGGAGGAACTTTACTGTCCAGTACAATATTTAAGATTGAAAACATAGATCAAACTTGGTCCAAGTTATTAACATTTTTTATTTATCATTATTTTAGAGGATCTTTTATTTTCCCAAAAGTAACGCAATATATGGTGCTTAAGTCCATTTTGTTATTTCAAAATGATCACAAAATCCAAACAGCAGTATTATTGTACTGACAGGTTTCGTCAATGTTCAATTTCATTTCTATCACTTTATTTTCCGTTTCCAATTTCAGTAATGAGTGATTCCCAGGCTAAGTGGTTGACACAGTGTTTTAACATTAGAGACAGTAATGCAGCAATTAGTTTACAAGGAAACTTTCATATAACAAAAGAAAGAAGATAATCCATTGTGACTCTGCTTAGAGCCCAAGGGGTTAATTTATCAAATCATAATTTTCCTTCTGTCACTTTGGGAAATATTAAATTTAAATTAAGAAACTTAACTGTAATAATGTCCAATATCTTTAAATTTCATACTAAAGTTGTTGCTTGGTGAACTTAAACAGTTGTCAGTGGAAAGGGTTAACTCCTTTGCAGGTTTTTAGAAGGTGGAGCAAAACATTGTCAGGAGCACGCAATTCTGTCACTTTCTGTCAATTAAAAAAAACTTTCCTGATCGAAAAAGACAGTTGTGTTTTCACACTTTAACTAAACATGAACAGAACAGATAAAACAAAACAAAATAGCACATTCTTGCAGAAAACAGTAAATTACGTCATATTTCTTACTGTCCTTTCTTCAGATGCCTTTCCAAAATACTGTAAAGACATTGAATATAACTGGGAAAAAATTAGTTCATCACATTTAAACAAATCAAATCAAACTGCTTTGGAAAATTTTACCATAGCAACCACAACTCCAAGGTTAAATCTTAGGCTGAAACATAGGCCTAGAAATTCAGTTGGTTGCGCCAGCCGGTAACGCAATAAGAGGGGTATATTTCCAGCGCTAGGCACTTAGCGCCCGGGCGCAGACCGATCTGCGCCAACTCCCAAATTCAGTTGACATTTAGCGCCGGCGCAAAGTGTTTGCGCCCGCTCAGCTGCGCGCGCAGCTTATGACGTCATCTCGTCGTGCAACGCTGTTTGTGCGCCCCAAACCGGAAATTCAGTGGCGCCCGCCAAATGTGGGCATGGCGCTGCTAAGAACTGTGAAGTGGAACGCGACAGAGGCCCTGTGGGCCTCGGGGAGCGCTAATTAAAGGGCACTTACAATGACCTATAAAGCGCAGCCATTTTGCTGCAATGACTTTACTGCTTTGGATTTCTGGACAGAGACCAAGGGACAGAGCTTACTGATTTGTGCCAACATAGGAGAGGTATTTTTGGCTTCTGGCCAGTGCTTTGACATTTGATTCATTTGATTTAAGTGTTTTCAACTTTATTATGGGGGCTGTATGGGGGTCCAACCCTCAGTTGCAGCATTATGTGTGAAGGGCTCGCAGATGCTGTGAGAGAGGGCCAGCCATGCCTAGACGCAGAGGGGCCATCAGGCGTCGGCAACGTAGGCCTTACCCACTCAGGCAATACCGGCAGCAGGTGTCTTATCTCACCATGACTGCGGCGCATTGTGTTAAGAGGCTGCGCTTCAGAAGGGAGGTGGTTGCAGAGATCTGCCAGCTGCTTCACAGAGATCTGCGTCCACAGCTGATGTGCAGGACGTCTCTCTCGGTGGAAGTGAAGGTCACGGTGGCTCTGAACTTTTATGCAAGCGGCTCCTTCCAAGCCGCTGCTGGGGACATAGCGAACATCTCCCAGTTCGCCGCGCATCGCTGCATCCGGCAGGTCACCGATGCACTTTTCGTGAGGAGACACCCTTTCATCTCCTTCCCCATGACCCAACAGAGGCAGGAGCAGTGTGCAGTCGGATTTGCCAGGATCGCGCGCTTCCCCATGGCGCAGGGCACCATTGACTGTATGCATGTGGCTATGCGGGCACCTATCCACAATGCCGAGGATTACCGCAACCGGAAGGGCTACCATTCCCTAAATGTACAGCTGGTGTGTGACCACAGGCAGCGCATCCTAGTTGTCAATGCCCGCTTCCCAGGAAGCAGCCACGATGCATTTATCCTGCGCCAGACTACTGTGGCTGACATGTTCGAGGCACAGCCTCCACCAAGGGGATGGCTTATCGGGGACAAGGGCTACGCTTTGTGTACAGGGCTCATGACCCCGCTCCGCGCACCCAGGACCACAGCGGAGGAGGCATACAACGAAAGCCATCAAGCCAAAAGGAACATCATAGAGCAAACGATAGGCGTCCTCAAGCAACTGTTCCGCTGCCTGGATCGTTCCGGCGGATCTCTACAGTATTCGCCGGATAGAGTCTCCCAGTTCGTCGTCGTGTGCTGCATACTGCACAACCTGGCTATCCGCAGGACTCAGGCACTGCCACCTGAAATTGCACCGCCACCTCAGGAGGACGAGCAGGAGGACCATGAGGAGGAGGAGGAGGAGGAGGAGTACCAGCCCAGGAGGGAGCCACAAGGTCCAAGGGCTGTCCGCCGGGGGCTTATTGATCGACACTTCTAGGCCCCCCTGTCAGGGAATGGGCTGTGGCAATGAACGCACCTGAAGGCAGCCGCACTGCAAGCCCTCAGCCGGTTAACGCAACAACCACTTGAAACCTGAGACGTGGACATGCTGAATAAATAAAAAGCTTTATTTCACAAACTCAGGGCCCTTCCCACATGAAACAGAAAAGCAGACAAGACCCCCAAAAAACAGTCAAAAACATCTGTCACTCCCAAAACCTGGGGAGGACTAACAAAACTTGCCCATCCAAATGGTCTTCATCATTGGCCTTACAAAAATAAGCCCCCCCTCCACAACACAAACACCCCCATAATAACAAAAAATGCCTTGATCCTCGGACTTAACAAAATAATGCCCCCCCAGAACACAAGCCCCCCAATATAAAAAAAACCGCTATCACCACACTCTAATGGGTGTGCCGAGAGGGCGAGTCCTTAGATAGGCTTCTCTGGCCCCTGCCCGACCTACTGCTCCGCCTCAACCTGGGCCCTGCGGGTGTGGCAAGGCTGGGGGAAGGCTCATGAGGGCCACAATGTGTGTCGGCAGATGCCCTTGGGGGTCGGCCTAGACGAGGCCCGGCCCAGAAGGGGCCGGCTGCTGACTGCTGCAGCTGTGGCTGGCCAGCATCAGTCTCAGCAGCAGCTCATCGCACCTTGGCTCGTGGAGTGGCAGTGTTGGCTGCACCAATGGGGGCAAGCTGGCTGATGGCAGCCGCGCGCTGCTCGCCAGAGACACTGGCACTCGGCCGGGCTGGCAGTGCAGCAAGCGCAGCAATCTGGTGGAGGCCAGACCGCTGTGCTGCAGCTGGGCGGCGGGTGCCCTGGCGATGCTTCCACGCCACAGCGAGTGTGGCAGAAGTGAGTGCCCGAACTGCCCTGGTATGTGCCCGCATCAGCTCTGCCAGTGTCTGGACGGCACCACTCATCTCGTGAGTCGCGTCCTGGGCTGCCGCGAGTTGCTGGACACCCCTGTCGTGCGCTGCCGTGAGTTGTTCGAACCCCCTGGCCTGTGATTCCCCAAAAGCGACCACATTATGAGCCAGGGACTCAATGGCCTGAGGCATCTGTTGCACAGCCCCCATGAACTCCTGGTGGCACTGCTCAGACGGCGCTGACATCTCATCGAGGAGGCGCACCTCCTGGGCGAGGACCATCTCCGGACTGGAGGGTGGACTCTCCCTCTGGGGAGAAGCCCGCCGAGCTGGCCGACCCTTCCCGTGTGCCTCGAGCCCACTGGGCCCAGGATCTGCCCTCCCCTGCAACACTTCCCCCTGGCTCTCCTGCAGGCCAGACGTCTCCCCTCCATTGCCATCCGCTGGCGCGGAGGAGGGTTCCCCCGATGTGCCGCCTTCCTCCTGGTCCTCGTCGTCCTCCTCCTCCAAGGGCCTGGCACTCTGAGCTTCAGGGACCACCTCCTCCTCACCAGCTGAAAGCAAGAAGGCACAAGAGTAGCTTTAGAGTGAGGACATGGCGTCAGCGAGGGAGGCCTGAGTGGTGGCATTATGCGCATTTGTCGGTCAGTGCAAAAGGATGTAGATCTGAAGCGCAAGGGCAACGACAGAGGTCCAACCGGTCATGTCCTTACCAGTGGGTCCCAGTACAGGGTCCGCATCTCCGATCGCAACAGGGCCAGTCACCCGGGCATGCATGAGTCGAGCCACGCTCTCCTCCAGCTCACTGAGCGCCTGGTACTGGGGACGGCCTCCCCCGGTGGCAGACTGTCTCCTCAAATTCCACGCCAGCTTTGCCTGCAAGAGAAAGTACGGCCTCTAAGTACAGTGTGGTGCCCTGTTGCTGTGTGCACTGCCTCCCATGGTCGAATAGCTTGGCCAGTGTGGTGCCCTGTTGCTGTGTGCACTGCCTCCCATGGTCGAATAGCTTGGCCAGTGTGGTGCCCTGTTGCTGTGTGCACTGCCTCCCATGGTCGAATAGCTTGGCCAGTGTGGTGCCCTGTTGCTGTGTGCACTGCCTCCCATGGTGGAATAGCTTGGCCAGTGTGTTAAGTGCAGAAAGTGCTATTGATGATCATGCCAGTGCCATTGCTGCGGGAGGAGGGCTGCCCATTAGTCCTTTGAGGTCCCTTTGCCCATAATGTGAGGTGCACATGCAAGGATGAGGAGGACACTGGAAAGGGTACTCACCTTCACCATCCGAGTGAGGTCGTTGTACTTCTTGCGGCATTGGTCCGCACTCCTGGGGACATCGCAGGTGGATGACACCCTGCGGGCGATTTTCCTCCAGGCTTTCCTGTACTGGCTCCTGGGAGCCTTCTTGCCACTGTCCGGGCTCAAGATCTCTCCTTGTTTTCGACACCATTAATCAGCACCCTCAGAGCATGCTCTGAGAAGCGCGGCGCTTGTTCACGGGCCCTCTCCATGGCTCCAGCCGCTATTTTGGCCCACCAGCAGTGTTGAGGCCTAGCTGCAGGGCTCCAGTATGCAGGGCGTTGCAGCAGTCAAAGTCGACCTTTCCCCCTTTAAGAGCTGGCCGGCGTCAGGGTGTCTGCTGTCAATCAAAACATGACCGCACCTGCGCTGCGCCCGGCCTCGGCGTTATCAGGCCGCATCGCCGGCTTAGCGCCTGAAGAGAGCATTGCAACGCCAGTTTCAGCGCTCGGCCAAACTCTTGGCCAACTCTACTGAATTTCGGCGATGTGGCCTACACTTTCCGGCGGGCGCTAACTTTAGCGAACGCCCGACTTTAGCGCCCCAAAAGTGTCCAGACTGAATTTCTAGGCCATAATCTTTTGTTAAACAAACTTTTTGTTGTTCTTCTCAGTTTTTACACACCAGCTTAACTTAAATTATAGTTCAAAGTTTTTTTTCCAATTCTTGGGGCACAATCTTATTCGCACATTCTTAAAACTTCCAAAATCCAAGAAAAGACAAAATTTTTAAAACACTTTTAACAGAGAAGTGGGTTGAGCGAAACCACACATAATAGAATCTTTCTTTTAAAGACCGACTTTTCAGACAAAAGAAACACTGTAACTTCTTAAACATTCATAGTCAGGAAAACATTCACATTTTAACACACATTTTCATACAAACTGAAATTCCAGCCTTTTTTAAGGTTCCTTTCACTCAGCAGATCTAGGGGTAGAAATTCGGTATCGCCCCGTTTGGGGCACTAGTCTTGGCGATGCACAAAGTTTAGCGCCAGGCGCAATTTAGCACCACCTCGAGTGATATTGGGTTGCAGCGCCCCTGAAGGTGATTGCAGCGCTAAATCAGGTGCTGCACGGTACTCTTAAGGCACTAACCCGACGGCGCAACTCAATTTCTCGGCGGCGGGGCGCAGCGCAGGTGCTTTCAATAATCAAATTCCCCGAGACACACTGGCGCCGGCCAGCTCTTAAAGGGGCGGGTCATCAGCCACGGGCACAGAGGATAGACCTTGTCCCCGAGAAGCCAACCTCCTGGGTGAGCCGGGGCCTCGAAAAGGTCTGCAACAGCAGTCTGGCGCAGGATGAAGGCATCGTGGCTGCTGCCTGGGAACTGTGCATTCACTGCGAGGATCAGCTGTCGGTGGTCACAGGCCAGCTGGACATTCAAGGAATGGAACCCCTTGCGGTTGCGGAAGTCCTCCAGATTCTCTACAGGTGCCCGCAAAGCCACGTGCATGCAGTCAATGGCACCCTGCACCATGGGGAAGTCCGCTATTGCAGCGAAACCCTCTGCGCGCTCCCGCTGCTTGTCCGGGGTCAACAGGAAGGAGATGTAATGCTGCCTCCTTTTAAACAGGGCATCAGTCACTTGATGGATGCAGCAATGCAGCGCAAACTGCGAGATGCTGGCTATGTCCCCAGTTGCGGCCTGAAAGGAGCCACTTGCGTAAAAGTTTAGGGCAACAGTCATCCTCACAGCCACCGACAGAGATGTCCTGCACCTTATCTGAGGCTGCAGATCTGGCTGAAGCAGGTGGCACAGCTCAGTCACCAACTCCTTTCTAAAGTGCAGCCGTCTGATACACAGCTCCTCCAACATGTTCATGTAGGGAAACTGCTGTCGGAAAACCCTGGCAAAATAATGTCTGGTGTGGCGACGTCTGTTGGTCCTCCTCCATCTGGCCATGCCCGCCCCTCTCTACCTGCGTCTCTGCCCTTTCCAGATGATTCAACAGCAGGACGTTCCCCTCCAATGCAGCCCCCATAATAAGTGCACAAAGAAAGTTTTGCCGTTGGAAATGCTCACCAAAAGCAAGGTGATGATCAGAAGGCTGAAGTACCTCTGCCAGCGCTGGTTCAGTGGTCAAATGACTCTTAGTGTGCAGCTCAGCAACTCTTTGTAGATCTCGAGGAAGTTGTGCTCCAAAAATGGTTGCCACATTTAAACCACACCAGTCCCCTTTAAATAACGGTCCTCCAGCCCGAGAGCAACCTGGTAAGGTTCCAGGTAAGCTGTCACTATTAGCACCAGGCGCTCCGGAGGGGGGTGCCACTGTATTTCCGGTCCGGGGCGCCCAAAAGGCGTTGCACACTCAAATCATGTCATAATCTGCCTGCGCCCATGAGCGGGCACTAAGATATATCGCCGGCGCTAAATACATGCTCAATATAGGGTGAGGCGCTAGGCGCCCTGTGCCCGGCCAGATCTTGGCTAGCGCCGCACTTCTCGGCCTCTTTAGGCACTAATTGGTGGCGCAAACAACCGAATTTCTCGCCCCTTATGTTTCTCTCTTAACTTGTTGTGATTTTTCTGAGACAGACTTTCCGGAATAAAGTTTATGCGCTAGAAATTCAGTATCGCCCCATTTGGGGCGCTAGTCCTGGTGAAGCGCAAAGTTTAGCGCCAGGCACAATTTAGCACCACCTAGCGCGATATTGGGTTGCGTGCTACTCCTAAGGTGCTAACCCGGCGGCAGAACCCAATTTCGCGGCGGCGGAGCACAGCGAAGGTGCTGTCAATAATCACTTTCCCTGAGACACACTGGCGCCGGCCAGCTCGTAAAGGGGCAGGTCAATTGGCATCACCAGACACACTCACTGCCTTGTAGGCCTTCGAAGCGGTGAGAGCCTACCTGTGGCTCACCAGCCTAGCAAGACATGGAAAGGGTGAGGCAGAGGGCGGAGCACCTCACTGATGGGGCATTGGATGCTTCTTTGGCACAGTGGAATCAAGGCCAAGGAAGATGGTGAGAATGTGATTTATATTTTGGAATGTCTCCTGGGTGTGAGAGTCAGTTATGTGTCAGTGTATTCGTTTTGCTTTCTGTTGCCATAGCTTTCTCATGTTTGAAGGAACCACATTTTGTGTAATGAAACACTTTCTTCATTTACAATGGCCATGCCTGCTATTTACATGTATCTTGCCCTTCACAGGCTTGGGGTATCAGACTGGTTCCATTCCTGTTCTTGGAATGGCAGCAAGCATTCCATGAGAGGGGCCTAGGAGCTACTTCTGATTTGCCTCTGACGCGCAGCCTGAGAAGAGCCGCTCGCGTAGAAGTTATGGCCAGCAGGCATCTGCTCAGCCACCAACAGAGCTGTCCTGCACCTTATCTGAGGCTGCAGATCTGGCTGAAGCAGCTGGCACAGCTCAGTCACCACCTCTTTCTAAATTGCAGCCTTCTGACACACTGCTCCTCCGACATCTTCATGTAGGAAATCTGCTGTTGGATAACCCTGCCAGCGTAAGGTCTGCTGTGCGGACGTCTGTTGGCCCTCCTCCGTCTGGCGATGCCCACCCCCCTCTCCCAGCATCTCAGTGCCCTTTCCAGATGATTTAGCAGCAGGACGTTCCCCTCCAATGCAGCCCTCGTAATAAGTGCCCACAGGAAGGTTCCCCGTTGTTAAGGCTCACCAACAGCAAGGTGATGGTCAGAAGGCTGAAGATCGTCTGCCTGCGCTGGCTCAGTGGTCAAATGGCTCTCAGTGTGCAGCTCAGCATCTCTTTGTAGCTCTCGAGGAAGTTGTGCTCCAAAAATGGCTGCCGCTTTTAAACCACACCAGTCCCCTTTAAATAACGCTCCTCCAGCCCGAGAGTGACTTGGTAAGGTTCTGGTTAAGCTGTCACTATTAGCGCCAGGCGCAACGGAGGGGGGCGCCACTGAATTTCCGGTCCGGGGCACCCAAAGTTGTTGCACACTCAAATGACGTCATAATCTGCTTGCACCCATGAGCGGGCGCTAAGATTTAGCGCCGGCGCTAAATGCATGCTCAATATGGGGCGAGGCGCTAGGCGCCCTGCGCCCACCCGGAAATTGGCTAGCGCCCCACTTCTCGGCCTCTTTAGGCGCTAATCGGTGGTGCTACCAACCGAGACCTTTGATTAAATGTTCTGTCAATAATACCTGCACTTCCTCCGCACAGGCGCCTCTGTCTAACTTACACTTATATGCATTAACACAGCTTTTACTAGCCATTTGGTGATTTTGATAACAGACCTCTAACATCAATAACTATCGACGTGCAATTCACGGGCACTCCCCACAGGTTTTGTCCCTCCTCAAGAGCAGCAGCTGATCAGGAAGCTACTGTCGAGTTCCGATCTATTACACAATACTAGTCGCTTTGTTTTGTCCCATCTGAAGGGTGCCAATTTGTAAGATCTTAATGATCTCTGAGTTCTTGGACAAGACACAAATAGGCAGCAGCCAGTATGTTTGAGCAATAGATCAAGATTTATTAAGCATACAGCGTAATATACTTAATATTAGGCGATAGTGTTAATGAGTAGCTCGCAGCCCTAGGTCTCTGGAAACTCTCGGAACAGATGACATTATCTTAAGTCTGTTCCATTGTCCTCGCAGTACATCTGTGTGAAGTTGTTCTTTGAGAATCACGGTTTTAACCCGTTTCTTATCAACAGTTCATTTGGCCAGTGTCCATATATGGGCCTAGGAATTCAGTATAGCCGCTTTTGGGGTGGTAAAGTTGGGCGGCCGCTAAAGTTTGTGCCCGCCGGAAAGTGGAGGCCACATCGCCGATATTCAGTAGCTTTGGCCAAGGAGTTCGCTCGAGCACTAAAACTGGCATTGCACGGCTATCTTTAGGCGCTAAGCCGGCGGTGCAGACTGATATCGCCGAGGCCGGGCGCAGCGCAGGTGCGGTCATGTTTTGATTGACAGCAGACACCCTGGCGCCGGCCAGCTCTTAAAGGGGGAAGGGTCGACTTGGTCTGCTGCCACGCCCTGGATACTGCAGCCGTCCAGCTAGGCCTAAACACTGCTGCTGGAGAGAAATAGCGCCAGGAAGGATGCAGAGGGCCCGTGAGCGAGCGCAGCGCTTCTCTGCCCATGATTTAAAGGTGCTGGTTAGGGCTTTGGAGAAGAGAAGCCATATCTTGTTCCCGGACAGTGGCAAGAAGCCTCCCAAGAGGGTATACAGGAGAGCCTGAAGGGAAATCGCCCAGAGGGTCACAGCCAACAGCGATGTCCCCCGGACTGGTGTCCAATGCCGGAAAAAGTTTAATGACCTCACTCGGATTGTCAGGGTGAGTACCCTTTCCAGTGTCCTCCTCACCCTTGCATATGCACCTCACATTATGGCAAAGGGACCTGAAAGCCCTAATGGCCAGTCCTCATCCAGCAGCTATGGCACTGGCATGAACATCAATTGCACTTTCTGCACTTTACACACTGGCCAAGCTATTCCACCATGGGAGGCAGTGCACACAACAACAGGGCACCACACTGTACTTAGAGGCCGTCCTTTCTCTTGCAGGCCAAGCTGGCCCAGAATCTGAAGAGTCGGACTGTCACCGGGGGAGGCCATGCCCAGTTCCAGCAGCTCAGTGACCTGGAGGAGCGCGTGGGTCGAGTCATGGGTGCCCGGGTGATTGGCTCCGTTGCAATTGGAGATGCCGACCCTGTGCTGGGCCCCAATGGTAAGGACATGACCGTTTGGACCTCTCTCGTTCCCCTTGCGCTTCAGATCTACATCCTTTGCCACTGTCCGACCAATGCGCAGAATGCCACCACTCATGTCTCCCTCGCTGATGCCCTGTCCTCACTCTAAAGCTACTCTTGTGCCTTCCTGCTTTCAGCTGGTGAGGAGGAGGTCCCTGAGGCTGCGAGTGTCAGTCCCTCAGAAGAGGAGGACGAGGAGGAGCAAGAGGAAGGCGTCACATCGGGGGAACCCTCATCTGCGCCAGGGGATGGCAATGGAGGGGACACGTCTTCCCTGGAAGAGAGCCAGGGGGAAGTGTTGGAGGGGGGTGTAGCTCCTGTGCCCAGTGGCGTCCAGCCACGCGGGAAGGGTCGGGCAGCTCGGCTGCCTTCTCCCCAGAGGGGGGAAGTGTTGCAGGGGAGTGTAGCTCCTGTGCCCAGTGGGGTCCAGCCACGCGGGAAGGGTCGGGCAGCTCGGCTGCCTTCTCCCCAGAGGGGGGAAGTGTGGCAGGGGAGTGTAGCTCCTGTGCCCAGTGGCGTCCAGCCACGCGGGAAGTGTCGGGCAGCTCGGCGGCCTTCTCCCCAGAGGGTGGAAGTGTTGCAGGGGAGTGTAGCTCCTGTGCCCAGTGGCGTCCAGCCACACGGGAAGGGTCGGCCAGCTCAGCGGCCTTCTCCCCAGAGGGGGGAAGTTTTGCAGGGGAGTGTAGTTGCTGGGCCCAGTGGCGTGCAGTCACGCGGGAAGGCTCGGCCAGCTCGGCCGCCTTCTCCCCAGAGGGAGAGCCCGGCCTCCAGTCCGGAGACGGTCCTCGCCCAGGAGGTGTGCCTCCTTGATCAAATGTCCGCAGACTCGGATCGTCGGCACATCGAGTTCATGGGGATTGTGGCACCGTTGCCTGAGGCCATTGAGTCCCTGGCTCATAGTGTGTCCGATTTCGGGGCCTCACAGGCCAATGGTTTCAAACAACTCGCGGCAGCACAGGCCAGGGATCTCGAACAATTCGGGGCATCACAGGACGCGAGTTGGGCCGAATTCAGGGCAACACAGGACGCGAGTCGGGACGACTTCAGGGCAGCACAGGCAGCGAGTGGACAGTTGATCAGTGGTGCCGTGCAGTCACTGGCTGGTCTGATGCGGGCACAGACCAGGGCAGTACGGGCACTCACTGCTGCCACACTCGCTGTGTCATGCATGCATCGCCAGGGCACCCGCCGCACTGCTGCAGCACAGCGGTCTGGCCTTCACCAGATTGCTGCGCTTGCTGCAGTGCCAGCCCGGCCGAGTGGCAGAGTCTCTGGTAACCAGCGAGCGCCTGCCATCAGCCAGCTTGCCCCCATTGCTGCAGCCCCCACTGCCACTCCCCCAGCAAAGCTGCGACGAGCTGCTGGAGAGACTGATGCTGCCCAGCCACAGCTGCAGCAGTCAGCAGCCGGCCCCTCGAGGACCAGAGCTCGTCTAGGCCGACCCCCAAGGGCATCTGCCGTCACGCAATGTGCCCCTCAGGAGCCTTCCCCCAGCCTTGCAACACCCACAGGGCCCAGGTTGAGGCGAAGCAGCAGGTCATCCAGGGGCCGGAAAAGGCTGGACAAGGAGTCGCCCTCTCGGCACACAACGTAGAGTGTGTTGGCCAATGTTTTTTTATATGGGGGTGGTTGTGCTGTCTATGGGGGGGGTTCTTTTGTTAAGGCCGAGGATGAAGGGAAATGTCTTTTTATATGGGCGTGCTTGTGCTGTCTATGGGGGGGGCTCTTTTGGTAAGGCCGAGGATGAAGGCCATTTGGATGGACAAGTTCTGTTATTCCTCCCCAGGTTGTGGGACTGAGAGATGTTTTTGACTGTTTTTTGGGGGTCTTGTGTGTTTTTGGGTTTCATGTGGGAAGGGCCCTGAGTTTGTACAATAAAGCTTTTTCTTTATTCAGCTTGTCCATGTGTGATGTTTCAAGTAGTTGTTGCGTTAACCGGCTGAGGGCTTGCGGAGCGGCTGCTTCCATGTGCCTTTATTGCCACAAGCCATTCCCTGACAGGGGGCCTAGAAGTGTCGTTCAATAAGCCGCCGCCAGACGGCCCTTGGACCTTGTGGCTCCCTCCTGGGCTGGCACTCCTCCTGCTCCTCCTCCTGCTCCTCATGGTCCTCCTGCTCATCCTCCTGAGGTGGTGGTCCAACGTGAGGTGGCAGTGCCTGAGTCCTGCGGATAGCCAGGTTGCGCAGCATGGAGCAAACGATGACGAACTGGGAGACTCTATCCGGCGAATACTGGAGAGATCCGCCGGAGCGATCCAGGCAGCGGAACCATTGCTTGAGGACGCCAATCATTTGCTCTATGATGTTCCTTGTGGCTTGATGGCTTTCGTTGTATGCCTCCTCAGCAGGGGTCCTGGGCGCGCGGAGCGGAGTCATGAGCCAGGTACACAAAGGATAGCCTTTGTCCCCGATAAGCCATCCTCTTGGGGGAGGCTGTGCCTGGAACATGTCAGCCACAGTAGCCTGGCGCAGGATAAATGCATCATGGCTGCTCCCTGGAAAGCGGGCATTGTCAGCTAGGATGCGCTGCCTGTGGTCACACACCAGCTGTACATTGAGGGAATGGTAGCCCTTCCGGTTGCAGTAATCCTCGGCATTGTCGATAGGTGCCCACAAAGCCACATGCGTGCAGTCAATGGCGCCCTGCACCATGGGGAAGTCGGTGATCCTCGCAAATCCGACTGCACGCTGCTCCTACCTCTCTAGGGTCATGGGGAAGGAGATGAACTGGTGTCTCCTTGAGAAAAGGGCATCGGTGACCTGCCAGATGCAGCGATGCACGGCGAACTGGGAGATGTTCGATATGTCCCCAGCAGCGGCTTGGACGGAGCCGCTTGCATAAAAGTTCAGAGCCACCGTGACCTTCACTTCCACCGACAGAGACGTCCTGCACATCAGCTTTGGACGCAGATCTCTGTGAAGCAGCTGGCAGATCTCTGCAACTACCTCCCTTCTGAAGCGCAGCCTCTTAACACACTGCGCGGCAGTCATGGTGAGATAGGACTCCTGCTGGCGGTATTCCCTGAGTGGGTAAGTCCTACGTTGCCGACGCCTGATGGCCCCTCTGCATCTAGGCATGGCTGCCCCTCTCACACAGCGTCTGCGAGCCCTTCGCACATAATGCTGGAACTGAGGGTTGGAACCCCATTCAGCCCCCATAATAGACTTGCAAACAGTGAAATCACAATGAGTCAAATTTCAAAGCTCTGGCCAGAAGCCAAATATACCTCTCCTATGTTGGCACAAATCAGTAAGGTCTCTTCCTTGGTCTCTGTCCAGAAATCCGTAGCACTAAAGTCATTGCAGCAAAATGACTGGCCTTTAAAGTTCAGTCTAAGTGCCCTTTAATTAACGCTCCCCGAGGCCCGCAGGGCCTCTGCTGTGTTCCACTTCACAGTTCTTAACAGCGCCACGCCCACATTGGGCGGGCACCACTGAAGTTCCGGTTTGGGGTGCACAACCGGCGTTGCACGACGAAATGACGTCATAAGTTGCGCGCGCAGCTGAGTGCGCGCCAACACTTTGCACCGGCGCTAAATGTCTACTGAAGTTGGGCGTAGGCGCAGATCGTTCTGCGCCCGGCCGCTAAGTGCCTAGCGCTCGAAATCTACTCCTCTTATGGCGCTAATGGCTGGCGAACGCAACTGAATTTCTAGGCCATGGTCTTTAACAAAATCACCTTTTATAATTGGTTCTAATGGTCAAAATACAATTGTCACTCAAACTAAGGTAGCATCCCGCCTTTCCAGTATTTTTCCACCAACTTTGCCATGTTCAGTGTTATCTTGTTTATAGTTTTACACCCCATTGGAATTGACTTTATCTCTTTCATTTCTAGCTTCCCTGGTACAAGGCCTTTCTATACCAAGGGCCCATATCAGCGCTGTTTCACTCGTCTTGAGGTATCCAAACTATCTCACTTTAAGCAACCAGGTAAATACCTTAACTTCCCTGATCTCTCTCATTTTATGTCCTTATAATAATTATTTTTAAAATATCGTTGCAATTAGTTTTGTTAAGTGAATTCTAAGTTATACTTAGCACCATAATATGTTTTTTTTAGCAATTTAACCTTCACTTTCAGCCTGTGGCTGTTTGTTATCAAAACGTAGTCAAAACTGCTTTTGACTGTGCAGCTACATTTTGAAAAAGTCTTTGCTTTTTTGTTACCCAGGAGTAATTATGTGTAATATTATTTGGTCAATGGCTACACTTGAAGTTATACATATATGATTCTCATCGACTAAAAATCTCTAAATATCAGCCTTTCGTACAACCTGGACTTGGTATAGGGAGTGGACCTTCGAGGTTTGCTGATGATACAAAGTTTGACTCTTGTAAATGCTGAGCAGCACAGTAGCAGACTGTTGAACGACACAGACAGTCTTGTGGAATGGGCAGACACATGGCAGATGCTATTTAATGCGGATCAGTGTGAACAGACTTGATTGTCATATTTTGAGGGGGTACTATAGCAGAGGGATCTGGGGGTGAGTATTCAGCAATCTTTGAAGGTGGCGGGATAAGTTGATGAGGCTTTTAAGAGAGTGCATGGGAGATTTTGCTTTGTAAGTTGGGCATTCAACACAAAAACAAATCACTGGTTGGGCTGGAGTATTGTGTACAATTCTGGGCACCACACTTTAGGAAGGATGCCAAGGCCATGGAGAGGGTACAGAGGTGGTTTACCAGGATGATGCCAGGGATGATGTACTTTAATGACTTGGCCTCAACTGCCTTCTGTGGTAGAGAATTCCACAGGTTCACCACTCTCTGGGTGAAGAAATTCTTTCTCACCTCTGTCATAAATGGCTTACCCCTTATCTTTAGACTATGACCCCTGGTTTTGGACTCCCCCGCCATCGGGAACATCCTTCCTGCGTCTAGTCTGTCTAGTCCTGTTAGAGCTTTATAAGTTTCAATGAGATCCCCTCTCATTCTTCTAATCTCCAGCGGGTATCAGCCCAATCGACCAAATCTCTCCTCAGACGTCATTCCTGCCATCCCAGGTATCAGTCTGGTGAATCTTCGCTGCACACCCTCCATGGCAAGAACATCCGTCCTCAGATAAGGCGATCAAAACTGTACACAATACTCAAGGTGTGGTCTCACCAAGGCCCTGTACAACTGCAGCAAGAGATCCTGTGATCAAACCCTCTCGCTACGAAGGCCAACATACCATTTGCCTTCTTAACTGCCTGCTGCACATGCATGCTTACCATCAGCGACTGGTGCACAAGGACACCCAGGACTCGTTGCACAGATGGACCGGGGAGAAAGGTCAGAGCGAGTCTCATTGACTCAGATACACACTGGTCCTGGAGGTGGACCGGGGAGAAAGGTCACAGAGAATCTCATTGACTCAGATAAACACTGGCCCTGGAGATGGACCGGTGAGAAAGGTTAGAGAGAGTCCCATTGACTCAGATACACACTGGTCCTGCAGATGGTCTGGGGAGAAAGGTCAGAGAGAGTCCCATTGACTCAGATACACACTGGACCTGGAGATGGACCGGGATGAAAGGTCAGAGAGAGTCCCATTGACTCAGATTCACACTGGTCCTGGAGATCGACTGGGGAGAATAGTCAGAGAGTGTCCCATTGACTCAGATACACACTGGTCCTGGAGGTGGACCGGGGAGAAAGGTCAGAGAGTGTCCCATTGACACAGATACACTGGTCCTGGAGATGGACTGGGGAGAAAGTTCAGAGAGAGCAAGAGCACTTCAGCTTAATCCCCTGCCCTTTCCCTGGAACCCTGCAATTTTTTCAGGTACTTATCTAGTTCCATTTGGATGGCGGAAAGCATTTCTTCACACAAAGTGTAGTAAAAATCAAGAAATCTCTCCTCCAAAAAGCTTTTGACGCTGGGGTCAATTGAAGATGTCAAAGCTGAGTTTTATAGACGTTTTTCTCTCCATGGATGCTGCCTCACCTGCTTCAAATTTTCTGTTATTTCGTATTTCAACATCTACAGTATTTTGCTATTGTATTAATAGATGTTTGTTGGGCATCAAGGGTTATGCAACCAAGGCAGGTCCATGGAGTTAAGAGAGAGATCAACTGTGGTCTAATTGAATGTTGGAGCAGGCTGGAGGGGCTGAATGGGATCCTCCTGTTGCTCTGTTCCTGTGTAGTCCTCCCACCACTGGGGGCGCTGGAGAGATGCTTTTTCGCTCCCGTGCAGTCGCAGTGCTGCTCCCACTATTTGGCGCAGGTGCAGTGCCGCTCCCTTGCTCTCCCGCACAGGTGCAGTGCTGCTCCCATCTATTCGGCGCAGGCACAATGCCGCTCCCTTGCTCTCCCGCGCAGGCGCAGTGCCACTCCCTTGCTGATCGGGGAAGTGCAGTGGGTGGGGTTTGCTTTGTGCTGGGCCGGTGGGCACGGGCAGGTGTGTGAGTGATGGTAAGAAACAGGATGGTTGCCCGGGTTACAGGGGCCACGCTCTGTGACTGAGGGAACTCGGCTACATTCAGCACACGGCCTGACAGCACGGCTGCTCAGCCCAGAGTTTAGATCATAGCGAGGGAGGGAGGGGCTTCACAGAGTCACAGCCCCGGTGTGTAACTCCGCAGAGAAACGGAGGGGAGATTCCTGTCAGCATCAGCTCCCGGGGAATGTGCTGAACCAGCTCACAATACAGGGGCTGGTCCGGGGGTGGAGGGCACGGTGGGTTCAGGCAGTTTGGACAGAAAATGGCGCATTTCCACCCAGAGCAGTGAAACTGGGGAAGTCTCAGGCGGCCGGAAATTTACTGTGAGGAAAATCTCCAAACTAAACAATCAGCTCCAGAACTGACGAAAGGGACAAAAATGACACATAAATACTCGGCCTTGAAATTTAATTTTTCGTAAGCAGAAGAAAAGTCTACATTACATTTCAATATTTTTCTAATTTTCTGCTCTGCCATAATTAGATCTCCCGGTGAATGACGGAGTGATTGAGGAAGGTCCACAGCTGGAAGTAAACAGGGATTGTAGACTGAGGAACAACAGCAGGTGAACCAGGACCGGATTGAGAGAACATCAACCAGAGAGAACCCTACCGATTCAAAGAGCTTCCAGAGATCGACTGGGGAGAAAGGTCAGAGAGAGTCCCATTGACTCAGATACACTCTGGTCCTGGAGATGGACAAGGGATAAAGGTCAGAGAGAGTCCCATTGACTCAGATACAAACTGGTCCTAGAGATGGAAAAGGGAGAAAGGTCAGAGAGAGTCCTATTGACTCAGATACAAACTGGTCCTGGAGATGGACTGGGAAAAAAGGTCAGAAAGAGTCCCATTGACTCAGATACAAACTGGTCCTGGAGATGGACTGGTGAGAAAGGTCAGAGAGTCCCATTGACTCAGATACACACTGGTCCTGGAGATGGACTGGGGAAAAAGGTCAGAAAGAGTCCCATTGACTCATAAGAAACATAAGAAATAGGCCCCTCGAGCCTGCTCCACCATTCAATAAGATCATGGCTGATCTGATCCTAACCTCAAATCTTCTATCACTCGCCATCCCACCCGACCCATGTGATCTCTCGGGAGAGGCGAAAAACCAGATAAAGAACCCAATGGCTAATTTTGGAGAAAAAGTCTGGGAAATTCCTCTCCGACCCATCTAGGCGATCGAAACTCGTCCAGGAGATCACTCTATCCCTATATTTTCTACAGTACTTACCTTCTGTAAAGGCGATCTCCACCCCAGCCAGGAACAGGAATAAAACCTTCTCCTGAAATCTAACACAGAATTAGAACACATGAAGTAGGAACAGAACCAGGCTTCACGGCCCCTGGGCCCGCTCCACTATCCACAGGGCCATGAACATTCTGAACCTAGACTCATGTCCAACTTCCTGCCCGCTCCCCGTAACCCTTAATTCCCTTTACTTCTAGGAAACTATCTATTTCTGTTTTAAATTTATTTAATGATGTAGCTTCCACAGCTTTCTGGGGAAGCAAATTCCACAAACCTACCACCCTCTGAGTGAAGAAGTTTCTCCTCATCTCAGTTTTGAAAGAGCAGCCCCTTATTCTAAGATTATGACCCCTAGTTCTAGTTTCACCCATCATTGTGAACATCCTCACCGCATCCACCCGATCAAGCCCCTTCACAACCTTATGGCCTAGAAATTCAGTTGGGCGCGCCAGCCGTTAGCGCTTTAGGAGGAGTAGATCTCGAGCGCTTGGCGCTTATCGCCCGGACGCAGCGCGATCTGCACCTCTCCCCAACTTCAGGACACATTTAGCGCTGGCGCAAAGTCTTAGTGCGCGCCCTGCTGCGCGCGCAGTTCATGACGTCATTTAATAGTGCAACGCCCTTTTTGCGCCCCAAACCGGAACTTCACTCGCGCCGGCCCATTGTGCGCCGGGTGGCCCGAACGACTGTGAAGTGGAACGGTACACAGGCCAGCTGGGCCGCGGGGAGCGCTAAGTAAAGTGCACTTACCCAGCAGTATAAAGACCAGCCATTTTGCAGCATTCACTCTTGTGCAACGGTTTTTTGGACAGAGACCAAGGAGGAGAGTTTACTGGTTTGGACCAACACTTGGACAGGTATTTTTGGCTCAGGCCAGAGCTTACCAATTATCTTTGCCTTCATTCAGAGCTCAGTGTTTGCCAGCATATAATGGGGGCTGCATTGGGTGGCAACACTGAATTTCAGCCTTATGCCAGAAGGGCTCACAGACGCCATGAGAGAGTGGCAGCCCTGGCTAGATGCAGAGGGGGCAACAAGCGTCGCCAACTGAGGCCTTACCCACGCAGGGTATACCGCCAGCAGACCTCCTATCTGACCATGTCTGCCGCGATGTGTGTTAGGAGGCTGCGATTCCGAAGGGAGGTGGTTGCAGACATCTGCGGGCTGCTTCAGAGAGATCTGCAGCCACAGCTGATGCGCAGGACGTCTCTGTCGGTGGCAGTGAAGGTGATGGTGGCTCTCAATTTCTATGCCTCCGGCTCCTTCCAATCCGCTACTGGGGACATCGCTAACATCTCCCAGTTCGTTGTGCATTGCTGCATCCGCCAGGTGACCGAAGCCCTTTTCAGAAGGAGACATCAATTCATCTCCTTCCCCATGACCCTGGACAAGCAGCAGCAGCGTCCAGTGGGGTTTGCAAGAATAGCGGGCTTCCCCATGGTGCAGGGCGCCATTGACTGCACGCATGTGGCTTTGCGGGCACCTCTTGAGCATGCCGAGGAGTACCGCAACCGGAAGGGCTACCATTCCCTCAATGTACAGCTGGTGTGTGACCACAGGCAGCGCATCCTAGCTGTCAATGCCCGCTTTCCAGGCATCAGCCACGATGCCTTTATTCTGCGACAGACAACTGTGGCTGACATGTTCCAGGCACAGCCTCCCCCAAGAGGATGGCTTATCGGGGACAAAGGCTATCCTTTGTGTACCTGGCTCATGACTCCGCTCCGCGCGCCCACGACCCCTGCTGAAGAGGCATACAACGAGAGCCATCAAGCGACGAGGAACCTCATAGAACAAACAATCGGCGTGCTCAAGCAACGGTTCCACTGTCTCGATCGCTCCGGGGGAGCCCTCCAGTATTAGCAGGATCGAGTCTCCCAATTCGTCGTCGTTTGCTGCATGCTGCACAAACTGGCTATCCGCAGGACTCAGGCACTGCCACATCACGTTGGACCACCACCTCAGGAGGAGGAGCAGGAGGAGCATGAGGACGACGAGGACGAGGAGTACCAGCCCAGGAGGGACGCACAAGGTCCAAGGGCCGCCCGTCGGCGGCTTATTGAACTTCACTTCTAGGCTCCCTGTCAGGGAATGGCTTGTGCCAATGATAGAACATGATTGCAGCCGCTCCGCAAGCCCTCAGCTGGTTAAGGCAACAAACACATCAAAGATCAAACATGGACAATGTGAATAAATAAAATGCTTTATTGTACAAACTCTGGGCCCTGCCCAAATGAAAGCCAAATCAGACGAAACCCCCAAAAAACACTCAAACACATTACTCGCTCCCACAACCTGGAGAGGATTAACAAAAGAGTGCAACTAAAATGGCCGTCATTCTCGGCCTTCGTCAAAAACAAACATCACATCATCGGCCTTCAAAAAACAAACATCCAATTCTCGGCCTCAAGAAACAAACACAAATGGCCACACATTCGACTATTTGGCCCGCTAGGGCGATGCCTTGGACATCTTTGGGTGGCCTCTGCCCGCCCTGCTGCTCCGCCTCAAAGTAAGGCCATTGGCTGCTGCAAGGCTGGGGGCAAGCTCCTGAGGGGCACATGTCATGATGGCAGATGCCCTTGGGGGTCGGCCTAGTCGAGGTCTGGCCGTCGAGCGGGCGGTTGTTGATTGCTGCAGCTGTGGCTGACCAGCATCAGTCGCTGCAGAAGCTCCTGGCAGCTCCACTGGGGGAGTGGCAGTGGCGGCTGGAGGAATGGCGGCAAGCTGGCGGATGGCAGGCACTCGCTGGTCGCCTGAGACACTGGCACTCACCCGGGCCAGCACTGCAGCATGTGCACCAATCTGCCGAGGGACAGACCGCTGTGCTGCTGCAGCGCGCCGGGTGCCCTGGCGATGCTTGGCTGACACAGCGAGTGTGGCAGCAGTGAGTGCCCGTGTTGACCTGTTCACTGACCGCAGCAGAGCAGCCAGTGACTGGATGGCACCACTGATCACCTGGCCAGTCGCTGACGGATCTGCCCGGTATTCCACCCGACTGGTGGCCTCTGAGGGCCCGAACTCGGCCACACTCCGAGAGAGGGAATCGATGGACTCAGGCAACCGTGTGACTGCCGCCATGAGCTCCATGTGCCGGCGCTCCGAGTCCGCGGACAAGTCTTCGAGGCGTTCCATCTCCTCGGCGAAGAGCATCTCCTGACTGGAGGCCAGACTCTCCCTCTGGGGAGAAGGCCGCCGAGCTGGCCGATCCTTCCTGCGTTGCTGGAGGCCGCTGGGCCCAGCAATTGGACTCCCCTCAGACGCATCCCCCCTCTGGGGAGAAGGCCGCCGAGCTTCCACCCCCCTCCCGCATTTCTGCAGCACGCAGGTCCCAGGAGCTCCCCTCCCCTTCGACACTTCCGCCACGCTGCCCTCCAGGGAAGACGTGTCCCCTACATTGGCCTGGGTGGCTGCGGCTGAGGGTTCCCCTGATGGGCCGCCTGCCTCTTGCTCCTCCTCCTGCTCCTCTTCGGAGGGTCTGTCACTGGCAAGTTGAGGGACCTCCTCTTGACCATCTGAAAGCAGGAAGGCACAAGAGTAGCTTTAGAGTGAGGAGAGGGCGTCAGTGCGGGATGCATGAGTGGTGGCATTCAGCGCATTGGTCGGACAGTGGCAAAGGATGTAGATCTGATGCGCAAGTGGGGCGAGAGAGGAGCAAAAGGTGATGTCCTTACCATTGCTGCCCAGAACAGGGTCGGCATCTCCACATGCAATGGGCCCAGTCACCCGGCCACCCATGAGGCGCTCCACGTGATGTTGCAGGTTGGTGAGTGGCTGGATACGGGGTCGGCCTCCCCCGGTCGCAGTCGGGCTCTTGCGATTATTCGCCAGCTTGGCCTGCAAGAGAAAGGATGGCCACTAAGTACAGTTTGTCGCCGTGATCTTGTGTGCACTGCCTCCCATGGTGGAATAGCCTGGCCAGTGTGTTAAGTGCAGAATGTGCAATTGATGCTCATGCCTGTCCCATAGCTGCTGGATGAAAGCTGGCCATTAGAGCTTTCAGGTCCCTTTGCCCATAATGTGAGGTGCACATGCAAGGATGAGGTGGTCATTGGAAAGGGTACTCACCCTGACAATGCGTGTGAGGTCATTTAACTTTTTGCGGCATTGGGCACCGGTCCTGGGGACGTCGCTGTTGGCTGACAGCTTGCTGGCGACATGCCTCCAGGCTCTCCTGTAGACGTGGACCGTCGCCTTCTTGCCAATGTCCGGGTACAAAACATGGCGCCTCTTCTCCACAGCAGCAAGCAGCACACTCAGATCACGCTCTGAGAAGCGCTGCACACGTTCACGGGCCTTCTCCATGTCTTCAGGCGCGATTTGGGTCCAGCAGCAGTGTTCAGGCCTAGCTGGAGGGCTCCACTATCCAGGGCGTGGCAGCAGACACAGTCGACCCTCCCCCCTTAAGAGCTGGCCGGCGCCAGGGTGTCTGCTGTCAATCACGAGAAGGCCGCACCTGCGCTGCGCCCGGCCTCGGCGCTATCGATCACCACCTCCGGCTTAGCGCCCAAAGAGAGGCGTCCAGCAGCAGTTTTAGTGCTCACCCGAACTACTAGGGCGAAGCTAATGAATATCGGGGAAGTGGCATAGATTTGGCTGCGGCCGCAAACTATAGCGGACGCCCCACTTTAGCGCCCCAAAAGTGGCGTCAATGAATTTCTAGGCCTATATGTTTTAATAAGATCACCTCTCATTCTTCTGAACTCCAATGAGTAGAGTCCCAACCTCTCCTCATATGACCACCCCCTCATCCCCGGGATTAACCGAGTGAACCTTCTTTGTACTGACTCCAGAGCAAGAATGTCTTTTCTTAAGTATGGACACCAAAACTGTATGCAGTATTCCAGGTGCGGTCTCACCAATACCTTGTATAACTGCAGCAATACCTCCCTGTTTTTATATTCTATCCCCCTAGCAATAAAAGCCAACATTCCATTCGCCTTCTTGATCACTTGCTGCACCTGCATACTAACTTTTGAAGTTTCCTGCACCAGGACCCCCAGATCCCTTTGTTCTACAGTACTTTACAGTTTCTTGCCATTAAGATAATAACTTGCTCTATGATTTTTCCTGCCAAAGTGCATAACCTCACACTTTCCAGTATTTTATTCCATTTGCCAAATCTCTGCCCACTTACTTAGCCTGTTTATGTCACTTTGCAGGTTTTTTATGTCCTCCTCACTCACTACTTCCCCTCCCATCTTTGTATCCTCTGCAAACTTTGATATGCTACTCTCGGTCTCCTCCTCCAAATCGTTAATATAGATTGTAAAGAGTTGGGGACCCAGCACTGACCCCTGCGGAACACCACTAGTTAATGATTGCCAGTCTGAAAATGAACCATTTATCCCAACTCTCTGCTTTCTGTTAGAGAAACACTGGTCCTTGAGATGGACCGGGGAGAAAGGTCAGAAAGAGTCCCATTGACTCAGATACAAACTGGTCCTGGAGATGGACTGTAGGGAAAGGTCAGAGAGCGTCCCATTGACTCAGATACACACTGGTCCTAGAGATGGAATGGGGAGGAAGGTCAGAGAGAGTCCCATTGACTCAGATACACACTGGTCCTGGCGATGGACTGGGTAGAAAGGTCAGAGAGAGTCCCATTGACTCAGATTCACACTGGTCCTGTAGAAAGGACTCAGAGGTTACAAGATAAGCCAGTAAATGATAAGAATGAGACTTGGAGGATCTGACCACTGAGCACAATTATCCAGCATGAGGCTGTGCCATTAAATGTGAAGTGAGATCAGTTTCTGTCTCTAAACACACAGTCACACTGAACCTTGTGTGTGTTTTATTGTAAATGAAGTAACAGAGAATTGATGAAGGGAGTGCTGTAGATGTATATATGGACTTTCAAAAGTCATCTGCTAAAGGGCCACATAACAGACTTGTTTGGGAAATAGAAGCGTATGGTATTAAAGGGTCTGTGGAAAATTGGGTTCCTAATTATCTGAGTGATGGGAGGCAGTGAGCAGTGGTGAACGTATGTTTTTCTGACTGGAGAGAAGTATGCATTGGGTCATCCAGGGGTCAGAATTGGGACCTTTGTCTTTCTTATATTTGAAATGACCAGGCCTTCGGTACAGGGAGTGGACCTTCAAGGTTTGCTGATGATACAAAGTTTGACTCTTTTAAATGGTGAGCAGGACAGTAGCAGACTTTAGGAATACACAGAAAGTCTGGTGAATCGGGCCGGCACATGGCAGATGTTATTTAATGTGGATCAGTGTGAACTGACTTGACTTGTATTTTCAGGGGTTAGAATAGCAGGGGGATCTGGGGCGCAGATTCAGAAATCTTTGAAGGTTGCAGGGTAAGTTGATAATGCGTTTAAGAGTGTGTGTGGGAGATTTATCTTTGTAAATGGGGCATTGAAGGTCAATGCTAACCCATTACAAATCACTGGTTGGGCTGGTGTACTGTGTACAATTCTGGGCACCAGACTTTAGGAAGGATGCCAAGGCCATGGAGAGGGTGCAGAGGTGGTTTACCAGGATGATACCAGGGATGACGGACTTCAATTATGTGGGGAGATCGGAGAAGCTGGGATTGTTGCCTTTAGAGCAGAGAAGGTTAAGGGAAGAGCTAATAGAGAATTCCAGATTATGAGGGTTTTTGACAGAGCAAATAGGAAGAAATGTTTCCTCTGGCAAATGGGGTGTTAACGAAAGGTCACAGTTTTAAAATAATTTGCAAAAGAACTGGAGGGGAAATGAGGAGAATTTTTTGTACACACCCTTTTAAGATCTGGAATACACCACCTGAAAAACTGACGTAAACAAATTCCATGGGAACTTTCAAAATACAATTGGACCTGTAATTGAAGAGGAGGAATTTCCAGGGTTATGGGGAGAAAACTGGGGTGTCGGACATGTTTGGACATTTTTTCAAAGTGCCGGCACAGGCACCGTAGGCCGATTGGCCTCTTGTGTTGTAAGATTGGAAGGGGTTTGATCCAAGAGCCCAGCAGATACTAACTGTCTCCCCGCCCCCAGCACCAACTTGGAAAGAACTGACCTTTATGTTCCCCATAATATCGATATCATACTGCATGTTAAGGTAGTTCCAGACACTCAAATATGTTTCATATCCAACTCTCAATAAATAATCTTACAATTCTGAACTGGACGCTGGGTTTACTTAGTTAATTTCTATCAGTAAATCTATTTCTGAATTTCACAATGGAGGCTGAATTAAATGATTATTTAAGTAAAAACTGATAAAATGATGCATAAATATTATATTTTAATAAAGATTAGATAATTACTTCCAATTAATTATTTTGTGTTGTCAGAATAAAGTTTCTTGCTGGTCACATGGTCTAGGTTCATAGATACATGTAATTCGATAACCAACAGATTTAGATGGTTTAAGACATTCTGATTTTCAGGGGTTACTGGGTCTATCTCCAACAATGTGACTATTTTATCGATGTACTTCTGTAGATGTGACGCTGCTTAATTTTCTGTATAGCTGGAGCTGACGGTGGATTTAGTAAACCCGCAGTGTCGGGTCTGGTGGTGTAAAAACCCGTTATTGGAATTGCAGCTTCATGGTTAGAAAAAACTGACTGAATGTTCAGGGTTAATGTTCTTCACTAAACTCAGAACATGTGATGTTGATTTTGTTATTTCCGTTGTCAGTTATTTTCGTTGAGTGATTTCCTCTATTGCCAGGGTAACAATCTGTCAGATCTCAGAACAAGAGGCCTTGGCTCCAATTTATATCCGAAAGACAGTGAAACATTCAGTGTAAACTCGTAGGGCTAGATTTTCAGTTGCTTGCGCCAGCAGTTAGCGCCTTAAGAGAAGTGATTTCCGGGCGCTATGCGTGTAGCGCCCGGGCGCAGCGCAGTTTGCGCCCCGCCCCAAATTAAGTTGCCCGTTAGCGCCGGCGCAAAGTTTAGCGCCCGCCCGGATGCGCGCGCAGAAAATGACGTCACATCCTCGTGCAACGCCCTTTGGCCGCCCCGATTGCAAACTTCAGTCGGACCGCCCCATTGTGCGGCGGGCGGCCGGAGCGTTTGGAAAAAGGAACGCAACACAACCAGCGCGGGCCCCGGGGGGCGCTAATTAAAGGGAACGTCCTCTCCAGTATAAAGGCCATCCATTATTTCAGAAAACAGTCTTGTGCAACGCATTTCTGGAGACACAACAAGGAGGATAGCTAACTGGTTTCAAGCAGCAAGAGCCAGGTATTTTTGGACTCAGGCAACAGCGCTGCAAGTGGCCATTTGGAAATTAGAGTGTTTGCCAGGATTTGATGGGGGTTGCATGGGGTGCCAACGCGGAGCTGCAGCTCCATGTCCGTAGGGCTCGCAGACGTATTGTGAGAGGGGCAGCCCTGGCTAGAGGCAGAGGGGGCTACAGGCGTCGGCCACGTAGGCCTTACCCAGTCAGGCTATACCGCCAGCAGCGCTCCTACCTAAACATGAGTGCCGCGCGATGTGTTAAAAGGCTCCGATTCCGGAAGGGGGTGATTGCAGAGATCTGCCACCTGCTTCGCCGAGATCTGCGGCCAAAGCTCAGGTGCAGGACGTCTCTGTCGGTGGAAGTGAAGGTGACAGTGGCATTGAACTTCTATGCCACCGGCTCCTTCCAATACGCTGCTGGGGACATAGCAAACATCTCCCAGTACGGCGTGCATCGCTGCATCCGCCAGGTGACCGAAGCACTGTTCAGAAGGAGAAGCCAATTCATCTCCTTCCCCATGGCCCTGGAGAGCCAGCATCAGCGCGCATTGGGATTTTCCAGACTCGGGGAATTCCCCTTGGTGCAGGGCGCCATTGACTGTACGCATGTGGCTTTGCGGGCCCCTCTGGAGCATGGCGAGCAGTATCGCAACAGGAAGGGCTACCATTCTCTGAATGTGCAGCTGGTCTGTGACCACAAGCAGCGCATCATGGCAGTCAATGCCAGCTTCCCAGGCAGCAGCCACGATGCCTTTATCCTGCGGCAGAGTACTGTGCATGACATGTTCCAGGCACAGCCTCCCCCAAGAGGATGGCTACTCGGGGACAAAGGCTATCCTTTGTGCACCTGGCTCATGACCCCGCTCCGCGCGCCCAGGACCGCTGCTGAAGAGGCCTACAACGAGAGCCATCAAACCACCCGCAACATCATCGAGCTAACTATTGGGGTCCTCAAGCAGCGGTTCCGCTGCCTTGATCGCTCCGGAGGAGCTCTCCAGTATTCGCCGGACCGGGTCTCCCAATTTGTGGTGGTTTGCTGCATGCTACACAACCTGGCTATCCGCAGGACTCAGGCACTGCCACCTGACGTTGGACCAGCACCTCAGGAGGAGGAGCAGGAGGAGCATGAGGAGGAGGAGGAGGAGGAGGAGGAGGAGCAGGAGTACGTTCCCAGGAGGGAGCGACCAGGGCCAAGGGCCGCACGACGCCACCTTATTACACGGTACTTCTAAGCCCCCTGTCAGGGAATGGCCAGGGGCCATGAGGGAAGATGAATGCAGCCGCTCCGCAAGCCCTCAGCCGGCGAAGCCAACAAACACTAAGAAGAACAACCATGGAGACTGCATGAATAAAGATAATTTTTTATTAAACAAAAATGAAAAGCCCTTCCCACATGAATCCCCAAAAACAATAAACGGGCCCCACAAAAAGCCCAACAAACGACTCACTCCCACAAACTGGGGAGGAGCCACTCCACCTTTATTGAAACCGGGCCTCAACGTCGGCCTAACGCAAAAAAAAAGCCCTCCAAAAGCACAACCATGGGCAAAATAAAGATGGCCACCGCCATATTAAAGGAAAGCTGGCCACACCCTCTACTGAGTGGCCCGCGAGGGCGAGACCTTGCCCAGCATTTTGCCTCCCCTGCCCTGCCTGCTGCTCCTTCGCAAGCTCTGCCCAGTGGCTGCTGCGAGGCTGGGGGAAGGCGCCTGAGGCTCAGATGCCCTTCCGCCAGATGCCACTGGGGGGCGGCCTACACGGCGTTTGGGCCTCGAGGGGCCGTCTCCTGAGTGGCGCGCCTGAGCCTGGCCACCATCAGCTGCAGCCGCTTGCCCTTGACGCCCCAGAGGGGGAATGGCGGCGACGGATGGTGCAATGTGGGCCAGCTGGCGTCTGGGATGCGCTGGCTGGTGCTGTGGCGCGGTGGCACTCGGCCGGGCCCGCACTGCAGGATCCGCAGCAATCAGCCGACGGCCGGCTTGCTGGGATGGTCCAGCGCGGCGCCTGCCCTGGCGATGCCTGCCTGAGACAGCGCGTGTGGCAGCAGTGAGTGGCCCTCTGGTCCTGGTGTGCGCGCGCATCACATCCGCCAGGGTCTTGACGGCATCAGTTAGCATGCGGCCAGTCGCGGCAGTTGCTGCCCCGAACTCGCGCACACTGGTCGCCAGCGACTCGATGGCCTCAGGCATGCGCCCCACCACGCTCATGAGCTCCGTGTGGCGCCGGTCCGAGTCGTCGGCCATCTGATCGAGCTTCCGCACCTCCTCCGAAGTGAAGGTGTCCGGACTGGAGTCGCGACTCTCCCGCTGGGGAGGAGGGGGCCGAACTAGGGGACCCTTGCCGCGTTGGTGACGGCGAGTTTGCCGAGCAGCAGCACTCCCCTCTGATCCTTCCCCCCTTTGGGGGGAAGGCCGCGGGCCACGCGCACGGCTGCTGGGTGGCTGGACGCCACTGGTCCCAGAAGCTGCATTGCCCTGCGACAGTTCCTCCAGGCACTCGTCCAGTGAGGAGGTGTCGAGCATTTCCTCCTCTCCTGCGGGACGTGACTGTTCCCCCGAAGGTCCGGCTTGCTCCTCCTCCTCCTCCTGGTTGGAGGTGCTGTCACTGGCAGCCTCAGGGTCCTGGTCGTCACCAGCTGAAAGCAGGAATGCACAAGAGTAGCTTCAGAGTGAGGAGACGGCGTCAGCGAGGGAGTTAGGACTGGTGGGATTCAGCGCATTGGTGGGACAGTGGCAAAGGAGATAGCTCGGATGGGCCAGTGCGACGCGAGAGGGCCAAAAGGCGAGGTCCTTACCATTGCCGGGCAGTGGAGGGTCGGATACACCGCACGCTGTGGGGACAATCACACGTGCTCCCATGAGCACACACACGCGCTCCTCCAGCCGAGTGAGCTCCTGCAGCTTGGCGCGGCCACCCCTGGCACGGGCCTGGCGATTAAACGCTACTTTAGCCTGCAAGAGAAAGGACGGGCTGTAAGGGCGCAGTGAAGCCCTGATGTAGTGTGCACTGCCTCCCATGGTGGAATAGCTTGGACAGAGTGAAGCCCTGATGTAGTGTGCACTGCCTCCCATGGTGGAATAGCTTGGCCAAAGTGTAGAGTGCCGAATGGCCATTTGATGCTCATGACTGTCCCAATGCTGCTGGCTGAGGGCTGGCCAAAAGGACTTTCAGGTCCCTTTGCCCATCATGTCAGGTGTACATGCAAGAATGAGGAGGAGACTGGAAAGGCTACTCACCCTCACAATCCTGGTCAGATCGTTGTACTTCTTACGGCATTGTGTGTGGGTCCTGGGGGCCTCGCCGGTGAATGTCACCCTCTGGGCGATCTGCTTCCAGGCTTTGGTGTAGTCGTGGTGGGTTGGATTCCTCCCACTGTCTGGAAACAAGATCTTGCGCCTCACCTCCAGAGCTGTGAGCATGATGTCCAGATCACCCTCTGAGAAGCGCAGGGCACGCTGACGGGCCTTCTCTGGCGTTGCCATGACTCCCTGGGGCTGAGCAGTAGTGTTGAGGCCTCTTTGCAAGGCTGCAGTGTGCAGGGCGTGGCAGCAGACTAATTCGTCCCTTCCCCCTTTAAGAGCTGGTCGGCACCACGGGGTCTGCTGTCAGTGCAAAAATGACCGCACCCGTGCTGCGCCCCGCCTGGGCGCTATCCCTCTGGACCGCCGGCTTAGCGCCTAAAGAGAGTAGTGGAACGCCTCTTTTAGCGCTCCACCAACCTCTTAGGGCGAAGCCACTGAATTCCCGGCAACGGGGCGCTACTTTGGGGCGGGCGCTAACTTCGGGCGGGCGCTAAAGCTAGCGCCCCAAAACTGCCTAAACTGAAAATCTAGCCCGTAAACTCCTGTCTGTGTAGTCGGCAGTCCAGGAGTAGGAACCTGTTGTTTCTGAGCAGTAGGTTATATATAGATACATATAACTTGGAATACTTCATCTTGCCATGGTTCAGTAACACTTCTTTTTTAAATTTGATAACCTCTGTCTCAATATATTTTTGAGTTGGGAATATTGTTCCACAATTTATTCAGTTCTGGGCACCGCCCCTCAGGAAAGAGATATTGGCCGTGGAGGGGGTGCAGTGCCGATTCATCGGAGTGAGACCTAAGCTAAAAGGGTTAAATTATGAGGACAGGTTGCAAAGACAATGGCCTAGAAATTGGGTTTTGGCGCAGCGGCGGCTTTAGCGCCGGAAGTTAGTGCCGGAGCTAAGTCGCGCTGGGCGGGCCAAAAATTCACTAGTTCTGCGCCCAAACGGCTGCCGGCGCTGCTGAAAGCTGTTTGCGCCTGAAAACTGGCGCTACGCGCTGAATTGCGGCGCTATTCCGGCGCTGCGGCGCCCGCTGCGGTGCGGCAGGTTCGGGAAGTGCAGGCCTCCTCCTTCCCTTAAGGAGGAGCTGCCTGCACCCGGCCGCGGCCCGCGAAAATCATTGTAAAAATGAGCCCGGCACCTCGGACAAGTGCCGGGCTTGCATCTGTCCCGGGGGGGGGGAGAAGTCCGGGGAGGGAGCTGCGGCCAGGCGGCCGGCGGGAAAGCGGCCGGCCGCCACGGGGCCTTTAATGCGCCGGCGCAAAGTCCAGTAAGGCACCTCTGCCGGAACGTTGCTTGCGGCTGCCACGGGCGAGGCGGCCGCAACTCAATTTCGGAGTTCGGGCGGGTTACCATGGCAACCGGGACGCTGCGCACACCGATGACGTCATCGGTGCCGGCGCAGCGCTAACGGCCTAACGCCGATTTAGGGACCCACTCAATTTCCAAACTGGCCATAACTCCGGCGCTAGGCCCTCTAGCACCTCAAAAGCGGCGCTAAGCCTACCGAATTTCTAGGCCAATGTCTGTATTCCCTTGAATATAAAAGATCAAGGGGTGAACTAATTGAGGTGTTTAAGATGGTTAAAGGATTTGACAGGATGGATAGAGAAAAACAAATTTTGCTCTGGTGGGGGAGTCCAGAACAATGAGGCATAAACTTCAAATTAGAGCTAGGCCGTTCAAGGGTGATATAATCATAGAATCATCGTTACAGCACAGTAGGAGGCCATTCGGTCCCTCCAGCCTGTGCCGGCTCTCTGCTCAATCCACCGCCCATTCTCCGTAGCCCTGTTTGGGAGGTGCTGCCGAAGAAGCCTTGGCAAGTTGCTGCAGTGCATCTTGTAGATGGTACACACTGCAGCCACGGTGCACCGGTGGTGGAGGGAGTGAATGTTTAAGGTGGTGGATGGAGTGCCAGTCAAGTGGGCTGCTTTGTCCTGGATGGTGTCAAGCTTCTTCAGTGTTGTTGGAGCTGCACTCACCCAGGCAAGTGGAGAAAATTCCATTACACTCCTTATTGTGCCTTGGAGATGGTGGAAAGGATTTCAGGAGTCAGGAGGTGAGACATTCGCTGCAGAATACCTAGCCTCTGACCTGCTCTTTTTGCCACAGTATTTATGTGGCTGGTCCAGTTATGTTTCTGGTCAATGGTAACCCCCAGGATGTTGATAGTGGCGGATTCGGTGATGGTAATGCCATTGAATGTCAAAGGGAGGTGGTTAGACTCTCGCTTGTTGGAGATAGTCATTGCCTGGCACTTCTGTGGCGCGAATGTTACCTGCCACTTATCAGCTCAATCCACCACCCATTCTCCGTAGCCCTGCAATTTTTCAGGTACATATCTAGTTCCGTATGGGTGGCAGAAAACATTTCTTCACATAAAGGGTAGTGGAAATCTGGAAATATCACCCACAAAAAGCTGGTGATGCTAGGAGCCATTTGAAAATGTCAAAACTGAGATTAATAGACGTTTTTCTCTCATAGAAACATAGAAGATAGGAGGAGGAGTAGGCCATTCGGCCTCTTGAGCCTGCTCCGCCATTCAATGCGATCATGGCTGATCATCCAAATTCAGTACCCGGTCCCTGCTTTCTCCCCATATCACTTGATCCCTTTAGCCTTAAGAAATATATCCAACTCCTTCTTGAATATATTTAAGAATGAATTGGCCTCTACTGCCTTCTGTGGTAGAGAATTCCACAGTTTCACCACTCTCTGGGTGAAGAAATTCCTCCTCATTTCTGTCTTAAATGGCCTACCCCTTATCCTTAGAGTGTGACCCCTGGCTCTGGACTCCCCAACCTTCGGGAAAATCCTTCCTGCATCTAGTCTCTCCAGTCCTGTCAGAATTTTATAAGTTTCAATGAGATCCCCTCTCATTCTTCTAAACTCCAGCGAGTACAAGCCCAATCGTTCCAATCTCTCCTCAAATGTCATTCCTGCCATCCCAGGTATCAGCCTGGTGAACCTTTGCTGAACTCCTTCCATGGCAAGAACATCCATCCTCAGATAAGGCGAGCAAAACTGCACACAATACTCAAGATGTGGTCTCTCCAAGGCCCTGTACAACTGCAGCAAGACATCATTGTTCCTGTGCTCAATCCCTCTCGCTACGAAGGCCAACATAGCATTTGCCTTCTTTACCACCTGCTGCACCTGCATGCTTACCTTCAGCGACTGGTGCACAAGGACACCCAGGTCTCGTTGCACTTCCCCTTCTCCCAATCTAGTGCCATTCAGATAATAATCTGCCTTCCTGTTTTTGCCACCAAAGTGGATAACCTCACATTTATCCACGTTATGTTGCATCTGCCATTCTTTTGCCCAATCACCCAACCTGTCTAAATCATCCTGGAGTTTCTCGGCATCCTCCTCACAGCACACACGCCCACCCAGCTTTGTGTCATCTGCAAATTTGGAGATATTACATCTAGTTCCCTTGTCTAGATCATCATTAATATATATTGTGAATAGCTGGGGTCCAAGGACCGATCCTTGTGGTACCCCACTAGTCACTGCCTGCCACTCGGAAAAAGTCCTGTTTATTCCAACTCTTTGCTTTCTGTCTGCCAACCAGTTCTCTATCCAAGTCAATACATTGCCCCCAATCCCATGTGCCTTAACTTTACACGCTAATCTCTTATGCGGGACTTTATCAAAAGCCTTCTGAAAGTCCAAATACAACACATCCACTGGTTCTCCCTTATCTATTTTACCAGTTACATCCTCAAAAAATTCCAGTAGATTAGTCAAGCACGATTTACCTTTTGTAAATCCATGTTGACTTTGTCCGATCCTGTCACTGTATTGCAAGTGCTCTACTATTACATCTTTTATGATGGACTCTAGCATTTTCCCCACTACCGATGTCAGGCTTAGCGGTCTATAATTCCCCGTTTTCTCTCTACCACCTTTTTTGAGTAGTGGGGTAACATTAGCTACCCTCCAATTCATGGGTACTGTTCCAGAGTCTATCGAATGTTGGAAGATGACCAGCAATGCATCTACTATTTCTAGGGCCACTTCCTTACGTACCCTGGGATGTCGATTATCAGGCCCTGGGGATTTATCGGCCTTCAATCCCATCAATTTCCCTAACACCATTTCCCTACCAATACTGATTTCTTTCAGTTCCACCCTTTCATCAGACCCTATGTTCCCCGACATCTCTGGAAGGTTATTTGTGTCCTGCCTGACTGCCGGTTGCTGCCTGAACTGCTTAGTGTTTCCAGCATTTTCTGTTGTTATTTCAGATTTCGAACATCCACAGTATTTTGCTATTGTATTAATAGGTGTTTGTTGGGCATTAAGGGTTACAGAACCAAGGCAAGTCCATGGAGTTAAGACACAAATGAGCCATGGTCTAATTTTTTTAAATTCGTTTATGGGATGTGGGTGTCGCTGGCAAGGCCAGCCTTTGTTGCCCTCGAGAAGGTGGTGATGACCAGGAACATAACTGGACCAGCCACGTAAATAATGTGGCAACAGGAGCAGGTCAGAGGCTAGCTATTCTGCGGCGAGTGTCTCACCTCCTGTCTCCTGAAACCCTTTCCACCATCTACAAGGTACAAGTAAGGAGTGTGATGGAATATTCTCCACTTGCCTGGATGAGTGCAGCTCCAACAACACTCATTCGGTGTGGTGAAGGTCAACCCACAATGCTGTTAGGGAGGGAGTTCCAGGATTTTGACCCAGCGACGATGAAGGAGTGGCGATATGCTTCTCAGTCAGATTGGTTTGTGACTTGGAGGGAAACTTGGAGGTGGTGGTGTTCCCAAGCGCCTGCTGCCCTTGTCCTTCTAGGTGGAAGACTTCGTGGGTTTGGAAGGTGCTGCCGAAAAAGCCTTGGTGAGTTGCTGCAGTGCATCTTGTAGATGGACACACTGCAGCCACGGTACGCCGGTGGTGGAGGGAGGGAATGTTTTAGGTGGTGGATGAGGTGCCAGTCAAGGGGGCTGCTTTGTCCTGGATGGTGTCAAGCTTCTTGAGTGTTGTTGGAGCTACACTCATCCAGGCAAGTGGAGAATATTCCATCACACTCCTTACTTGTGCCTTGTAGATGGTTGGAAAGGTTTTCAGGATTCAGGAGGTGAGACACTCGCCGCAGATTAGCTAGCCTCTCACCTGCTCCTGTTGCCACAATATTTACGTGGCTGGTCCAGTTATGTTTATGGTCAATGGTGACTCCCAGGATGTTGATAGTGGGGGATTCAGTGATGCTAATGCCATTGAATGTCAATGGGAGGTGGTTAGACTCTCGCTTGTTGGAGATAGTCATTGCCTGGCACTTCTGTGGCACGACTGTTACCTACCACCTATCAGCCCAAGCCTGAACATCATCCAGGTCTTGTTGCAGGGGGCATGGACTGCTTCATTATCTGAGGAGTTGGGAATAGTGCTGAACACTGTGCAGTCATCAGCGAACATCCTCATTTCTGACCTTATGTTGGAGGGAAGATCATTGATGAAGCAGCTGAAGATTATTGAGCCTAGAACACTGCCCTGAGGAACTCCTGCCGAGATGTCCTGGGGCTGTGATGATTGACCTTCAACCACCACAACCATCTTCCTTTGTGCTAGGTATGACTCCAGCCAGTGGAGAGTTTTCCCCCCCGATTCCCATTGACTTCAGTTTTACGAGGGCTCCTTGATGCCACACTCGGTCAAATGCTATCTTTATGTCAAGGGTAGTCACTTTAACCTCACCTCTGGAATTCAGCTCTTTTGTCCATGCTTGGGCCAAGGCTGTAATGAGGTCGGGAGACCAGGGCTCCTGGCGGGACCCAAACTGGGCATCCGTGAACAGGTTATTGGTGACTAAGTGCCACTTGATCGCACTGTCGCCGACACCTTCCATCACTTTGCTGATGATTGAGAGTAGATTGATGAGGCGGTATTTGGCCGGGTTAGATTTGTCCTGCTTTTAGTGGACAGGATGTACCTGGGCAGTTTTCCACATTGTTGGATAGATGCCAGTGTTGTAGCTGTACTGGAACAGCTTGGCTAGAGGCACGGCTAGTTCTGAAGCACAAGCCTTCTGCACGATAGGCGGGATGTTGTCGGGGCCCATAGCCTTTGCTGTGTCCAGTGTGCTCAGGCCTTCCTTGATATCATGTGGAGTGAATCGAATTGGCTGGTAGAACAGGCTGAATGGCCGCCTCCTGCTAATATGTTCCGATGTAGTCCTCCCACCACTGGGGGAGCTATAGTGATGCGTTCGTTGTACATTAATCTCCCGCGCAGGCGCTGTGCTGCTCCCTTGCTGATCGGGTATGTGAAGTGGGCTGGGATTGCTGTGTGCTGGGCCGGGCGGTGCGGGCCGGTGTGTGAGTGACGGTAAGAAACAGGATGTTTGCCCGGGTTACAGGGATCGCGCTCTGTGACTGAGGGAACTCGGCTCCATTCAGCACACGGCCTGACAGCGTGGCTGCTCAGCCCAGAGTTTAGATCACAGCGAGCGAGGGAGGGACTTCACAGAGTCACAGCCCCTTGTGTAACTCCGCAGAGAAACGGAGGGGAGATTCCTGTCAGCATCAGCTCCCGGGGAATGAGCTGAACCGGCTCACAATACAGGGGCTGGTCCGGGGGTGGAGGGCGCGGTGGGTTCAGGCAGTTTGGACACAAAATGGCGCATTTTCGCCCAGAGCAGTGAAAATGTGGGAGTCTCAGGCAGCCGGAATTTATTGTGAGGAAAATCTCCAAACTAAACAACCAGCTCCGGAACTGACGAAAGGGACAAAATCAAACATAAATACTCGGCCTTGAAAATTAATTTTTCGTAAGCAGAAGAAAAGTCTACATTACATTACTTCACGCTTTCTATAAATATTGTTCTCATTTTCTGCTCTGCCATAATTAGGTCTCCCAGTGAATGATGGAGTGATTGAGGAAGGTCCACAGCTGGAAGTAAACAGGGATTGTAGACTGAGGAACAACAGCAGGTGAACCAGCACAGGATTGTGAGAGCACCAACCGGAGAGAACCCTTCCGATACAAAGAGCTTCCAGAGATCGACCGGGGAGAAAGGTAAGAGAGTCCCACTGACTCAGATACACACTGGTCCTGGACATGGACTGGGGAGAAAGGTCAGAGAGAGTCCCATTGACTCAGATACACACTGGTCCTGGAGATGGACTGGGGAGAAAGGTCAGAGAGAGTCCTATTGACTCAGATACACCCTGGTCCTAGAGATGGACTGGGGAGAAATTTCAGAGAGAGTCCCATTGACTCAGATACACATTGGTCCTAGAGATGGACTGGGGAGAAAGGTCAGAGAGAGTCCCATTTACTCAGATACACACGGGTCCTCGAGATGGACTGGGGAGAAAGGTCAGGGAGAGTCCCATTGACTCAGATACACACTGGTCCTAGAGATGGACTGGGGAGAAAGGTCAGAGAGAGCCCCATTGACTCAGCTACACACTGGTCCTGGAGATGGACTGGGGAGAAAGGTCAGAGAGATTCCCATTGACTCAGATACACATTGGTCCTGGAGATGGACTGGGGAGAATAGTCAGTGAGAGACCCATTGACTCAGATACACACTGGTCCTGTAGACCGTCCACAATGGTTACAAGGTAAGGCAGGAAATGGTGAGAATGAGACTGGGAGAGTCTGACCACTGAGCATAATTATCCAGCATGAGGCCGTGCAATGGAATGTGAAGTGAGGTCATTTTCTGTCTCTAAACACACAAGTCACAGTGAATCTTGTATGTATTTTGAGGAAAGGAATTTGATCTGAGGTGACATCAGTCTGGGGCAGAGCCCAGCAGATGGACATGTGTCTGTTTATTAGGCGGGGCTGAACTGACACCGACACCATCAGATCTCAGTGTTAAAGTAGGTCAGATCTGGTGACTAATCAAGGGGAAAGGTTGAACAGAGAAACTAATTATATTCAATTCAGAGACTAACCTCAAAGATCAGCGCGGCCTGTGACCAGCAGGTATGGAGTATTGTCAGATCGTGAATGCTGAGCACAGCTTCATTAACTTTGGACAGCTCCAGTGTTCAGTACTGGGGACGGTGAAAGACATTAAACGCTGGGTGAGTGTTTGCCTCCTGTTTCATTGGTCACAGACACACACAATACAGAAGTAGAACAACACCGACCAAAGCAAGCAGGGAATGTGCTTCCAAAATCAATGTCAGATACACAGCTAGCCACAGGTTCCCAGTGTATTCTGAAATGGTGAGAACCCAAACCAAGTAAAACACAGAATATAGCCTGAAATGGGGATGAGTAATAATATTAGAAATAAAAAAAGCAGAAAATGCTGGAAAAACTCAGCGGGTCAGGCAGTGTCTGCGAGGAGAGGAAGGTGGGGTTAATGTTTCAGATCCTGAACCTTTTCTCGGGAAAGGGCATTTACCTGAACCGTTAACCCCACCGTCCCCTCCCCATAGACCCTGCCTGACCCGCTGAGTGTTTCCAGCATTTTCAGCTTTTATGTTATATTTCCAGCACCTCTAGTATTTTGCTGTTAGTAATATTAGAAGTTGGTTTTGATATTAGCAGAGATGTATGTTTCCTCCCTTGTACAATGTCCGTTATATTCAGGGTAAGACTGTCCAGAGTGCAATAAATTCCTGTCCCCACTCTGCCCCTGCCTCCCCCTCTCTTTCCTCTACCTCTGCCTACGCCACACTGATCCAACCCCTGTGCCCGCTGGACGCCCAACCCCTCAGCCAGTGAATGTGACCAGGCTTTCCATTGTAAGTGTTTCCCAGACCATGCACCCTGCTGATGTGTGGAGATGCTTGAAAAGTTGTGTCAGCGGGAGGGATTCTCAGGGGTGAGCAGCACCTCTGGGACAGGTAGAAAGGTAACATTAGCCATTGTCTTCAGTCCCGACAACGAGCTGTGTTCCCGAGGCATCGACTTCATCCCTCTCCCTGCCCACTGTCTGAGGCTGAATCAGAGCATTCGCCACCTTGCTGTCGTATTTGACCGTAGGATGAGCGTCTGACCACATATCCACTCCATAGCCAACACCGTCTACTTCCAGCCCCATAACAGCACCAGTCTCTGACCCTGCCTCAGCTCATCTGTTGCTGATACCCTCATCCATTCCTTTGTTACCTCTAGACTGGACTGTTCCAAGGCTCTCCTGGCCGGCCTCCTCCTTCCACTCTCCATAAACTTGAACTCATCCAAAACTCTGCTCCGTATAATCTAACTCTCAACAAGTCCCGTTCACCCATCATCCCTGTGCTCGCTGACCTGTATTGGCTCCGGGTCTGGCGTTACACTGATTTTATAATTCTCATCCTTGTTTTAAAACCCCTCCATGGCCTTGCCCCTTCCCGTGTTTGTAATCTCTTCCAGCCCTACATCCCTCCGAAATCCCTGCGCTCCTCCAATTCTGACCTGTGGCACATCTCCGATTTCCTTCTCTCCACCATTGGCGGCCGTGCCTTTAGCTGCAGAGGCCCTACGCTCTGGAATTCCCTCTTTAAACGTCTCTACCTCTCTCTGCTCCTTTAAGACGCTCCTTAAAACCTACTTCTTTGTCCAAATGTAGAATAAGAGCGGCGGCAGCAGGCTCGTGTGGACCATAAACACCGGCACAGATCACTTGGGCTGAATAGCCTGTTTCTCTGCTGTTAATTCTATGTAAAACAGGAAGTGACGATACCACATTTTCTCAGACAGTTTGGTACAAAGCGAGCTTTGGTCTTATTCTGTAGCCTGCAACAAGCAAACCCCTCTGGTGGAACTGGGAGATTCCAGCCGCCCAGCCAGAGCACGTGGAATATTCTGTAAAAGTGAAATGAGTTTAACTGTTCCTGTAACATTCAATGAGACTTGCGTCTTTCAGAGGAGAGGGTTTGATCAGAGATTCGCCCAGTTTGACATGTGGGTGAAGAGTTCGACATGCGTATCTCCATCTCCAGCCTGCCTTTCCTCAATGTTTTGTCACCTCCCGAATCTCTGCCCATCTTTTTCACAGCTTCATCTCTGAATCTCTCCAATTGTGTTTCCGCTCCTTCCACAGCCCTGAAATGGCAATAGCCAAAGTCCCAATTGACACATTCTAAGACTGTGACCATAGTAAACTATCACTCCTCATTCTTCTCGACCTCTGCAGTCTTTGACACGGTCGAGCACAACATCCTCCAATGCCTCTCATCCATTGTCCAGCTCAGTGGGACTGTCCTCACTTGGTTCCACTTTTACCCATCCAGTCGTACCCAGAGAAACTCCATCAACAGCTTCTCTTCCCTCTCCTGCTCTGTTAGTTCTGGAGTCCCCCGTTGATCTCCCCTCGCCCCCTCCTATTTCTCATCTACGTGCTGCCCTTTGGCGACATTATCCGAAGACAAGTGTTCAGCTTTCACATGTACCCTAACAACACTCTGCTGTACCTCTCCACGACCTCTCTCGAACCCTCCACTGCCTCTCCTTTCTAACGCTGCTTGAACGACATCCATTTGAGATGAGCTACACATTCCTCCAATTAAACATTGCGAAGACCAAAGACCATGGTCTTCGGCAGCTGCCAGGAATTCTGTTCCCTCTCCAATGATTCCCTCCCTGTCCCAATCAGTGTCTCAGATTTAAGGATACTGTTCACTACTGCAGCGTTCTATCTGACGCCGAGCTGAGCTTCTGACCCGATATTCTCTCCAGCTCAAAGACCGCCAACTTCCACCTCCGTAACATCAGCCATTTTCGTCCCTGCTTCAACCAATCTGCTGCTGAAAGCCTCATCCACACTTTTATCACCTGGAGACTCGAATTTCCCAGTGCTCTCCGGGTCGGCGTTGATCCTTTCACCCTCCGTAAATTTAAATGCATCAGGAACCCTGCTCAACGATCACCCCTGTCCTTGTGAACCTACATTGGCTCCCGGTCCCCCAGCACCGCCAAATTAAAACTCTCATCTTCATTTAAACCCCTTCATGGTCTTGTCCCTTCCAGTCTCTGTAACCTCCTCCAGTCCTACACTCCCCCACCTCCAAGATCTCGCTGTTCCTCCGATTCTGGTCTCTTGTGCATTTCACCCTCTTCCAATCCCAATGGTGGCGGCCTTGCCTTCAGCTGTCTCAGCTCTGAAATTCTGCACCTGAACCTCTCTGCCTCCCTCTCCTCCTGTAAGAGCAGCATAAAACTCACTTCTTTAAGAACATAGGAAATAAGAGAAGGAGGAGGCCATTTGACCCTTGAAGCCTGCTCTGCCATTCAATAAGATCACGGCTGATCTATTACCTCATCTCCACTTTCCTACACTATCCCCATAGCCCTTGATTCCCTTAATATTCAAAAATCTATCGATCTCTGTCTTGAATGTACTCAACGACTGAGCCTCCTCCACCCTCTGTGAAGAAATTTCTCCTCATCTCAGTCCTAAATGGCTGACCCCTTATTCTGAGACTGTGACCCCTGGTTCTATTCTCCCCAGCCAGGGGTAACATTCTCCCTGCATCTACCCAGTCAAGCCTTGTAAGAACTTTGTATCTTTCAATGAGATCACCTCTCATTCTTCTAAACTCTAGAGAATATAGGCCTAGTCTACTCAATCTCTCCTCATTCGACAATTTCCCTCATCCCATGAACCAGTCTGGTGAACCTTCGTTGTACTCCCTTTAAGGGAGGAAGAAGCAGAGGCTCTGACAATCATTTTCTAATCCTGTGTGGCCACAGGTATGGTGCCAGAGGAGTGGATAACCACTAACGTGGAACCGTTGTTTAAAAAGGGATAGACCGTGTAATTACAGGCCAGTCAGCCTAACCTCGGTAGTGGGAAAGTGATTGGAAAATGTTCTGAGGAACAGGATAAATCTTTATTTAGAAAGACACAGATTAATCAAGGGCTGTCAGCATGGATTTGTTAAGGGGCGGTCATGTCTGACTAAATTGATTGAATTGTTTGAGGAGGTAACAAGGAGGGTCAATGAGGGTATGCGTTTCATGTAATGTATATGGATTTTAGCAAGGCTTTTGATAAGGTCCCACATGGCAGACTGGTCACGAAAGTAAAAGCTCAGAAGTATGAAGCAACAATGTTATGGCCAATGGATGTTTTTGTAACTGGAAGGCTGCTTCCAGTGGGGTCCTGCAGGGCTCAGTACTAGGTCCCTTGCTTTTTGTGATATATGTCAATGATTTTGACTTGAATATAGTGGGTATGATTAAGAAGTTTGCAGATGATGCAAAAATTGGCAGTGCGGTGGATAATGAAGAAGAAAGCTTTAGACTGCAGGAAGATATCAATGGACTGGTCAGGTGGGCAGAACAAGGGCAAATGGAATTCTGGAGAAGTGCGAGGTAATACATTTGGGGAGGGCTAACAAGGCAAGATAATGCACAATAAATGGTGGGACTCATAAGTGCAGGGGAACAGAGGGACCTTGGAGTGCATGTCCACAGATCCCTAAAGGTAGCAGGACAGGTAGATAAGGTGGTTAAGAAAGCATATGCCTTTATTAGCCAAGGCATAGAATATAAGAGCAGGGAGGTGATGCTTGATCTGCATAAAACGTTAGTTAGGCCTCGGCTAGAGTACTGCGTGCAGTTCTGGTCACCACATTGCAGGAAAGATGTGATTGCGCCAGTGAGGGTACAGAGGAGATTTACGAGGATATTTCCTGGACTGGAGAATTTTAGCTATGTGCAAAGAGTGGCGAGGTATGGGTTGTTTTCTTTGAGGGGCCCAGATAGAGTGGATAGAAAGGAACGATTTCCCTTAGCAGAAGGGTCAATAACCAGGGGGCATAGATTTAAAGCAATTGGTCGGAAGTTTAGAGGGGATTTGAGGAGATGGTGATGGGGTCTGGAACTCACTGCCTGAAATGGTGGTAGAGGCAGAGACCCTCAGCACATTTTTAAAAGTACAGGTAGACTACCCTTTATCCGAACTTCCGAAAACCGAAACCCTCTAAAACCGAAGTTTTTTTCGTTCAGCGTAAGTCGTGCGCACGACCCCCCGCGGACCCCCCCGCGGACCCCCCTGACCCCCCCGCCGGCCCCGACCACCCCGCGGACCCCCTCTGACCCCGACCCCCGCCGACTTACGCTGAGCATCAGCGTAAGTCGTGCGCACAACCCCCCACGGACCCCCCGCGGACCCCCGCCGTCCCCCCCGCCGGCCCTGACCCGCGCCGACCCCCCCGCGGACCCCCGCTGACCCCGGCCCCCGCCGACTTACGCTGAGCGTCAGCGTAAGTCGTGCGCACGACCCCCCGCGGACCCCCCCCGCGGACCCCCGCGCCGACCCCGACCCCCGCCGACCCCCCCCCCGGACCCCGCCGGCTCCGACCCCCGCCGACCCCTCCGCGGACCCCCGACCCCCGCGGACCCCACCGCGGACCCCCGCCGAACCCCCCACGGACCCCCACCGACCCACCTTCCGAAATCCGAAATTCTCCGAAAACCGAAACACGGCTGGTCCCGAGGTTTTCGGATAAAGGATAGTCTACCTGTACTTGGATTATGCACTTGAAGTGCAGTCACCTACAAGACTACGGACGAAGTGCTGGAAAGTGGGATTAAGGAGGATAGCTCTTTGTCGGCCGGCATGGACATGATGGGCCGAATGGCCTCCTTCTGTGCTCTAGATTTCTATGATTCTATGGCATGTATATCCTTCCTTGGGTAAGGAGTCCCAAACGGTACACAATACTCCGGGTGTAGTCTCACCAGGCCCTATCTAATTGTAGTAAGACGCCTTTACTCTTATAATCAAATCCTCTTATGATAAAGGCCAACGTACTAATTGCTTGCTGTACCTGCATGTTAACTTTCAGTGATTTGTGTACAAGAACACCCAGGTCCCTCTGAACACCAACATTTCCCAATCTCTCAACATTTAAAAATACTTTGCTTTTCTATTTTTCCGACCAAAGTGGAGAACTTTTCATTTCTCCACGTTATATTCCATTTGCCATATTCTTGCCCACTCACTTAGTCTGTCTATATCACCTTCAAGCCTCCTTGCATCCTCCTCACAACTTATATTCCCACCCAGCTTTGTATCATCAGCAACCTTGGATATATTACTTTTTGGTCGACTCATCCAAATCATTGATGGAGATTGTGAATAGCTGAGGCCCAAGCACTGATCCTTGTGGTACCCCACTAGTTACAGCCTGCCAATCAGAAAATGACCCGTTTATTCCTACTCTCTGTTTTCTGTCAGTTAACCAATCCTCAATCCAAGCTAGTATATTACACCCAATCCCAAGAGCCCTAATTTTGTTTACTAACCCCTTGTGTGGTACCTTATTGAATGCCTTCTGAAAATCCAAATACCCCACATCCACTGGTTCCCCCTTATCTATTGTTAGTTACAACCTCAAAGCACTCTAAGATTTGTAAAACACAAATTCCGTTTCATAAATCCGTGTTGACTCTGCCAAATCCTATTATTATTTTCTAAGTGCTCTGTTGCTACGTCCTTAATAATAGATTCTAGCATTTTCCCTGCTACTGATGCCAGGTTAACTGGTCTGTAATTCCCCGTTTTCTCTCTCCCTCCTTAAATCATGGGGTTACATTTGCTACCTTCCAATCCGCGGGAACCGTTCTAGAAACTGGAATTTTGGAAAATGACAACCAATGCACCTACCAGCTCTATAGACACCTCTTTCAAAACCCTAGGATGTAGACCAACAGGTCCAGGGAATTTATCGGCTTTCAGTCCCATTAATTTCTCCAGTACTATTTGTTTACTATTACTAACTTTTTTCCGTTCCTCATTCTCGCTGGACCCTTGGTTCTCCACTATTTCCGGGATTTTTTGTATCTCTTGCCTCAAACCTTAAATCTGTGTCCCCTTGTCCTTGTACCATCCATTAGTGGGAGCAGCCTTTCCCCGCCTAGCCTATCCTAACCCATCATAATCTTGTACACCTCTATCACATCACCCCTCAACCTCCTTTGCTCTAATGAAAACAAATCTAGCTTCTCCAACCTGTCCTTGTAGCTAATATATTACCCTCAACCACATGAGCCCTTATCTTACGAAGCAACCTTATATGTGGCACCTTATCAAATGCCTTTTGCAATCCAAATATATTACACCCACCGGTTCCCCTATATCTACCCAGCTAGTTGCATTCTCAAAAAACACGAAAGTTGTTTAAGCATGATTTCCCCTTCATTAAACCATGTTGACTCTGCCTAATCATATTATGATTTTCTAAGTGCCCTCTTACCAATCCCTTAATAATAGATTCCAGCATTTTCCTGACGTCGGGCTCACTGGCCTGTAGTTCCCTGCTTTCTCTCTTCCCCCTTTCTTGAATAGCGAGGTTACATTTTTTACCTTCCAATCTGCTGGGACTGTTCCAGAATCTAGGGAATTTTGGAAGATCGCAACCAATGCATCCACTATCTCTGCAGCCACCTCTTTTAGAACCCTAGGATGCAGGCCGTCAGGCCCAGGGGGTTTGTCAGCTTTTAGTCCCATTAGTTTCTCAAGTACTTTTTTTCTCGACTGTTATTAATAACTTAATTATTCTCATTAGCCCCTTGGTTCCCGCTATTTTTGGTATGCTATATGTGTCTTCTACTGTGAAGACAGATACAAAATATTTGTTTGAAGTCTCTGCCATTTCCTTATTTCCCATTATAATTTCTCCTGTCTCAACCTGTAAACGACCAATGCTTACTTTTGCTAATCTCTTCATGTTTACATACTTTTAGAAGCTCCTGCAATTTTATTAATGTTTCTTGCTGGTGTACTCTCATTCTATTTTCTCCCTTTTTAACAATTTTTGGCCATCCTTTGCTGGTTAACAGAATTATACTTCCAAATGCATTCTCACACGCTAAAGGTCTGCTTCTGTAAATAGCATTCAAGTACATTTATCGTTTATTACATGGTTAGGAACTATGGGGGAGAAATTCGGTTGGTTGCGCAACCGATTAACGCCTAAGGAGGCCGAGAAGTGGGGCGTTAGCCAACTTCCGGGCGGGCACAAGGTGCCTAGTGCCTCACCCCATATTGAGCATGCATTTAGCGCCGGCGCTAAATCTTAGCGCCCGCTCATGGGCGCAGGCTGATTATGATGTCATTTGAGTGTGCAATGCCTTATGGGCACCCCGGACTGGAAATTCAATGGTGCCCCCCTCCGTAGCGCCTGGGGCTAATAGTGACAGCTTACCTGGGCCTTACCAAGTCACTCTCGGGCTGGAGGAGCGTTATTTAAAGGGGACTGGTGTGGTTTAAAAGCAGCAGGCATTGTTGGATCACAACTCCCTCGAGAGCTACAAAGAGTTGCTGAGCTGCACACTGAGAGCCATTTGACTACTGAGCCAGTGCAGGCAGACGATCTTCAGCCTTCTGACCATCACCTTGCTGTTGGTGAGCCTTGACAACGGGGAACCTTCCTGTGGGCACTTATTATGGGGGCTGCATTGGAGGGGAACGTCCTGCTGCTGAATCATCTGGAAAGGGCACTGAGACGCTGGGAGAGGGGGGTGGGCATGGCCAGACGGAGGAGGGCCAACAGACGTCGCCACAGCAGACCTTACGCTGGCAGGGTTGTCTGACAGCAGTTTTCCTACATGAACATGCCGGAGGAGCAGTGTGTCAGAAGGCTGCGATTTAGAAAGGAGGTGGTGACTGAGCTGTGCCAGCTGCTTCAGCCAGATCTGCAGCCTCAGATAAGGTGCAGGACATCTCTTTCGGCGGCTGAGAAGATGGCTGCTAGCCTGAACTTCTACGCGAGCGGCTCTTCTCAGGCTGCGCGTCAGAGTCTGATCAGAAGTAACTTCTAGGCCCCTCTCACGGAATGCTTGCTGCCATTCCAAGAACAGGAATGGAACCGGTCTGATACCCCCAAGCTTGTGAAGGGCAAGATGCATATAAATAGCAGGCATGGCCATTGTAAATGAAGAAAGTGTTTTATTACACAAAATGTGGTTCCTTCAAACATGAGAAAGCTATGGCAACAGAAAGCAAAACTAATACACTGACACATAACAACTCTCTTAACCGGGAGACTGTCCAAAAAATAAATCACATTCTGACCATCTTCCTGGGCCTTGATTCCACTGCACCAACCAAAGCATCCAATGCCCCATCAGTGAGGCATTCCGCCCTCTGCCTCACCCTTTCCATGTCTTCCTAGGCTGGTGCGCCACAGTAGGCTCCCACCGCTTTGAAGGCCTACAAGGCATTGAGTGGCCTAGAAATTCACTGGCCTTAGCGCCGCTTTTGAGGCGCTAGAGGGCCTAGCGCCGAAGTTATGGCCAGTTTAGAAATTGACAGGGGCCCTAAATCGGCGTTAGGCCGGTAGCGCTGCGCCGGCACCGATGACGTCATCGGTGTGCACAGCGTCCCGGTTGCCATGGTAACCCGCCCGAACTCGGAAATTGAGTTGCGGCCGCCTCGCCCGTGGCAGCCGCAAGCAACGTTCTGGCAGAGGTGCCTTGCAGAACTTTGCGCCAGCGCATTAAAGGCCCCGCGGCGGCCGGCCGCTTTCCCGCTGGCCGCCTGGCCGCAGCTCCCTCCCCGGACTTCCTCCCCCGCCCCCGGAACAGATGCAAGCCCGGCACTTGTCCGAGGTGCCGGGCTCATTTTTAAAAAGATTATCGCGGGCCGCGGCCGGGTGCAGGCAGCTCCTCCTTAACGGAAGGAGGAGGCCTGCACTTCCCGAGCCTGCCGCAGCGGAATAGCGCCGCAATGCGGCGCGTGGCGCCTGTTTTGAGGCGCTGAGTCCCCTCAGTAGCGCCGGCAGCCGTTTGGGCGCGGTGCTACTGAATTTTTGGCGCGTGCAGGGGGACTTAGCGCCGGCACTAACTTCCGGTGCTAAAGCCCTCGCTGCGCCAAAACCGAATTTCTAGGCCAGTGTGTCTGGTGTTGCCAACTGACCTGCCCCTTTAAGAGCTGGCTGGCACCAGTGTGTCTCAGGGAAAGTGATTACTGACAGCACCCTTGCTGTTCCCCGCCGCCGCGAAATTGGTTTGCGCCACCGGGTTAGCACCTTAAGAGCAGCATGCAGCGCCTGATTTACCGCCGCAATCACCTTTAGGGTCGCTGCAACCCCATATCGCGCTAGGTGGCGCTAAATTGCGCCTGGCGCTAAACTTTGCGCATCACCAGGACTAGCGCCCCAAACGCGGCTATACCGAATTTCTAGGCCTGGGGGGAGAAATTCGGTTGGTTGCGCCACTGATTAACGCCTAAAGAGGTCGAGAAGTGGGGCATTGGCCAATTTCCGGGTGGGTGCAAGGCGCCTAGCACCTTGCCCCATATCGAGCATGCATTTAGCGCCGGCGCTAAATCTTAGCGCCCGCTCATGGGCGCAGGCTGATTATGATGTCATTTGAGTGTGCAATGCTTTTTGGGCACCCCGGACTGGAAATTCAGTGGCGCCCCCATCCATAGCGCCTGGCACTAATAGTGACAGCTTACCTGAGCCTTACCAAGTCGCTCTCGGGCTGGAGAAGCGTTATTTAAAGGGGACTGGTGTGGTTTAAAAGCGGCAGCCATTTTTGTATCACAACTTCCTCGAGAGATGCAAAGTGTTGCTGAGCTGCACAATGAGAGCCATTTGACCACTGAGCCAGTGCAGGCAGACGATCTTCAGCCTTCTGACCATCACCTTGCTGTTGGTGAGCCTTGACAATGGGGAACCTTCCTGTGGGCACTTATTATGGGGGCTGCATTGGAAGGGGAACGTCCTGCTGCTGAATCATCTGGAAAGGGCACTGAGACGCTGCCTGAGGGGGACATACATGGCCAGACGGAGGAGGGCCAACAGATGTCGCCACAGCAGACCTTACGCTGGCAGGGTTATCCGACAGCAGTTTTCCTACATGAACATGCCAGAGGAGCAGTGTGTCAGAAGGCTGCGATTTAGAAAGGAGCTGGTGACTGAGCTGTGCCAGCTGCTTCAGCCAGATCTGCAGCCTCAGATAAGGTGCAGGACATCTCTGTCGGTGGCTGAGAAGATGGCTGCTGGCCTGAACTTCTACACGAGCGGCTCTTCTCAGGCTGCGCGTCAGAGGCTGATCAGAAGTAGCTTTTAGGCCTCTCTCACGGAATGCTTGCTGCCATTCCAAGAACAGGAATGGAAGCGGTCTGATACCCCCAAGCCTGTGAAGGGCAAGATGCATGTAAATAGCAGGTATGGCCATTGTAAATGAAGAAAGTGTTTCATTACACAAAATCTGGATCCTTCAAACATTAGAAAGCTATGGCAACAGAAAGCAAAACTAATACACTGACACATAACTGGCTCTCACACCCGAGAGACTATCCAAAACATAAATCACATTCTGACCATCTTCCTTGGCCTTGATTCCACTGTGCCAACCAAAGCATCCAATGCCCCAGCAGTGTGGTATTCTGCCCGCTGCCGCACCCTTTCCATGAGCCCATGGGATCCAGGGTGCCTTGGCGCGTTGGATCCTAAACTGGCTGAGTGGCAGGAGGCAGAGGGTGATGCTCGAAGGTTGCTTTTGTGACTGGAAGCCTCTGTCCAGTGGGGTACCTCAGGGATCGGTGCTGGGTCCCTTATTGTTTGTGATCTACATAAATGATATGGATGAGAATGTAAAAGGTATGATCAGTAAGTTCGCAAATGACACGAAAATTGGTGGGGTGGTAAATTGCGAGGAGGAAAGCCTCCGGCTACAGGACGATATAAACGGGTTGGTCAGATGGGCGGAAAAGTGGCAAATGGAATTTAACCCTGAAAAGTGCGAGGTGATGCATTTTGGACGGACAAATAAGGCAAGGGAATACACAATGAGTGGTAGGACCCTAGAAAGCACAGAGGGTCAGAGGGACCTTGGTGTACATGTACATAGATCCCTGAAGGCAGCGGAGCAGGTAGATAAGGTGGTTAAAAAGGCATATGGGATACTTGCCTTCATTAGCCGAGGCATAGAATATAAGAGCAGGGAGGTTATGATGGAGCTGTACAAAACGCTGGTGAGGCCACAGCTGGAGTACTGTGTGCAGTTCTGGTCGCCTCACTATAGGAAGGATGTGATTGCTTTGGAGAGGGTGCAGAGAAGATTCACCAGGATGTTACCTGGGATGGAGCGCCTCAGCTATGAAGAGAGACTGGACAGGCTGGAGTTGTTTTCCTTGGAGCAGAGAAGGCTGAGGGGGGACCTGATGGAGGTGTACAAAATAATGAGGGGCATAGATAGGGTAGATAAAGGGGAACTTTTCCCCTTCGTGGGGGGGTCAATAACAAGGGGGCATAGATTCAGGGTAAGGGGCAGGAGATTTAGAGGGGATTTGAAGAGGAAATTTTTCACCCAGAGGGTGGTTGGAATGTGGAACTCAATGCCTGAAAGGGCGGTGGAGGCAGGAGCCCTCACAACATTCAAGAAGCATTTGGATGAGCACTTGAAATGCCATTGCATACAAGGCTATGGACCAAATGCTGGCAAATGGGATTAGACTGGATAGGGATGGATGGGCGGCGCAGACACGATGGACCGAAGGGCCTCTTTCTGAGCTGTAACAAAAAACAAACAAAAAAAAAAAAAAAATGTCTTGCTCGGCTGGTGCGCCACAGGTAGGCTCCCACTGCTTTGAAGGCCTACAAGGCAGTGAGTGTGTCTGGTGATGCCAATTGACCTGCCCCTTTAAGAGCTGGCCGGCGCCACTGTGTCTCAGGGAAAGAGATTATTGACAGCACACTTGCTGCACCCCGCCGCCGCGAAATTGGTTTGCGCCGCCGGGTTAGCACCTTAAGAGTAGCGTGCAGTGCCTGATTTAGCACCGCAATCACCGTTAGGGGCGCTGCAACTCAATATCGCGCTAGGTGGCGCCAAATTGCGCCTGGCGCTAAACTATGCGTATCGCCAGGACTAGCACCCCAAACGAGGCTATACGGAATTTCTAGGCCATGGGCCTAGAAATTCAGTATAGCCACTTTTGGGGCGGTAAAGTCGGGCGGGCGCTAAAGTTTGCGCCCGCCGGAAAGTGGAGGCCACTTCGCCGATATTCAGTAGCTTTGGCCAAGGAGTTTGCTCGAGCGCTAAAACTGGCGTTGCACCCCTATCTTTAGGTGCGAAGCCGGCGGTGCAGACTGATACCGCCGAGGCCGGGCGCAGCGCAGGTGCGGTCGTGTTTTGATTGACAGCAGACACCCTGGCGCCGACCAGCTCTTAAGGGGGGTAGGGTCGACTTGGTCTGCTGCCACGCCCTGGATACTGCAGCCCTCCAGCTAGGCTTAAACACTGCTGCTGGAGAGAAATAGCGCCAGCAACGATGCAGAGGGCCCGTGAGCGAGCGCAGAGCTTCTCTGCCCATGATTTGAAGGTGCTGCTTAGGGGTTTGGAGAAGAGAAGAGATATCTTGTGCCCGGACAGTGGCAAGAAGGCTACCAAGAGGCTGTACAGGAGAGCCTGGAGGGAAATCACCCAGAGGGTCACAGCCAACAGCGATGTCCCCAGGACTGGTGACCAATGCCGGAAAAAGTTTAACGACCTCACTCGGTTGGTCAGGGTGAGTACCCTTTCCATTGTCCTCCTCATCCTTGCATGTGCACCTCACATTATGGGCAAAGGGACCTCAAAGCCCTAATGGCCAGCCCTCCTCCAGCAGCTATGGCACTGGCATGAACATCAATAGCACTTTCTGCATTTTACACACTGGCCAAGCTATTCGACCATGGGAGGCAGTGCACACAACAACAGGGCACCACACTGGCCAAGCTATTCCACCATGGGAGGCAGTGCACACAACAACAGGGCACCACACTGTACTTAGAGGCCGTCCTTTCTCTTGCAGGCCAAGCTGGCCCAGAATCTGAGGGGCCGGACTGTCACCGGGGGAGGCCGTGCCCAGTTCCAGGAGCTCAGTGACCTGGAGGAGCGCGTGGGTCGACTCATGGGTGCCCGGGTGATTGGCCCCGTTGCAATTGGAGATGCCGACCCTGTTCTGGGCCCCAATGGTAAGGACATGAGCGTTTGGACCTCTCTCGTTCCCCTTGCGCTTCAGATCTACATCCTTTGCCACTGTCCGACCAATGCGCAGAATGCCACCACTCATGCCTCCCTCGCTGACGCCCTGTCCTCACTCTAAAGCTACTCTTGTGCCTTCCTGCTTTCAGCTGGTGAGGAGGAGGTCCCTGAGGCTGCGAGTGTCAGTCCCTCGGAAGAGGAGGATGACGAGGAGAAAGATGAAGGCGGCACATCGGGGGAAACCTCATACACGCCAGGGGATGGCAATGGAGGGGACACGTCTTGCCTGGAGGAGAGCCAGGGGGAAGTGTTGCAGGGAGGTGTAGCTCCTGTGCCCAGTGGCGTCCAGCCACGCGGGAAGGGTCGGGCAGCATGGCTGCCTTCTCCCCAGAGGGGGGAAGTGTTGCAGGGGAGTGTAGCTCCTGTGCCCAGTGGCATCCTGCCATGCAGGAAGGGTCGGGCATCTCGGCGGACTTCTCCCCAGAGGGAGAGTCCGGCCTCCAGTCCGGAGACGGTCCTCGCCCAGGAGGTGCGCCTCCTTGATCAAATGTCTGCGGACTCGGATCGTCGGCACACCGAGTTCATGGGGGTTGTGGGACGGTTGCCTGAGGCCATTGAGTCCCTGGCTCATAGTTTGGCCGATTTCGGGGCCTCACAGGCCAGGGGTTTGGAAGAACTCGCGGCAGCACAGGCCAGGGGTCACGAACAATTCGCGGCAGCACAGGCCAGGGGTCATGAAGAATTCAGGGCATCACAGGACGCGAGTCGGGCCAATTTCAGGGCAGCACAGGCAGCGAGTGCAGAGTTGATGAGTGGTGCCGTGCAGTCACTGGCTGGTCTGATGCGGGCACAGACCAGGGCAGTACGGGCACTCACTGCTGCCACACTCACTGTGTCACGCACGCATCGCCAGGGCACCCGCTGCGCTGCTGCAGCACAGTGGTCTGGGCTTCACCAGATTGCTGCGCTTGCTGCAGTGCCAGCCCGGCCGACTGCCAGTTTCTCTGGCGACCAGCGAGCGCCTGGCGTCAGCCACCTTGCCCCCATTGCTGCACCCGCCACTGCCACACCCTCAGCAAAGCTGCGACGAGCTGCTGGAGAGACTGATGCTGCCCAGCCACAGCTGCAGCAGTCAGCAGCCGGCCCCTCCAGGGCCGGAGCTCGTCCAGGCCGACCCCCAAGGGCATCTGCCATCACGCATTATGCCCCTCAGGAGCCTTCCCCCAGCCTTGCAACACCCACAGGGCCCAGGTTGAGGCGAAGCAGCACGTCGGCCAGGGGCCGGAAAAGCCTGGACAAAGATTCGCCCTCTCGGCACACAAAGTAGAGTGTGTTGCCAAATGTTTTTTTATATGGAGGTGTTTGTGTTCTATATGGCGGGGGGGGTTTATTTTGGTAAGGCCGAAGATGAAGGGAAATGTTTTTTTATATGTGGGTGTTTGTGTTCTGTATGGGGGGTTTGTCATGGTAAGGCCGAGGATAAAGGCCATTTGGATGGACAAGTTTTGTTTTTCCTCCCCAGTTTGTGGGAGTGAGATATGTTTTTGACTGTTTCTTGGGGGTCTTGTCTGTTTTTGGGTTTCATGTGGGAAGGGCCCTGAGTTTGTTAAATAAAGCTTTTTATTTATTCAGCTTGTCCATGTGTGATGTTTCAAGTGGTTGTTGCATTAACCGGCTGAGGGCTTGCGGAGTGGATGCATTCAGGTGCGTTCATTGCCACAAGCCATTCCCTGACAGGGGGCCTAGAAGTGTCGTTCAATAAGCCGCCGATGGACGGCCCTTGGACCTTGTGGCTCCCTCCTGGGCTGGTACTCCTCCTCCTCCTCCTCCTCCTCCTCATGGTCCTCCTGCTCGTCTGCCTGAGGTGGTGGTCCAACGTGAGGTGGCAGTGCCTGAGTCCTGCGGATAGCCAGGTTGTGCAGCATGCAGCAAACGATGACGAACTGGGAGAGTCTATCCGGCGAATACTGTAGAGATCCGCCGGAACGATCCAGGCAGCGGAACCGTTGCTTGAGGACGCCAATCGTTTGCTCTATGATGTTCCTTGTGGCTTGATGGCTTTCGTTGTATGCCTCCTCAGCAGGGGTCCTGGGCGCACGGAGCGGGGTCATGAGCCATGTACACAAAGGATAGCCTTTGTCCCCGATAAGCCATCCTCTTGGGGGAGGCTGTGCCTGGAACATGTCAGCCACAGTAGTCTGGCGCAGGATAAATGCATCGTGGCTGCTTCCTGGAAAGCGGGCATTGACAGCTAGGATGCGCTGCCTGTGGTCACACACCAGCTGTACATTGAGGGAATGGTAGCCCTTCCGGTTGCGGTAATCCTCGGCATTGTCGATAGGTGCCCGCATAGCCACATGCGTGCAATCAATGGCGCCCTGCACCATAGGGAAGTCGGCGATCCTCGCAAATCCGACTGCACGCTGCTCCTGCCTCTCTAGGGTCATGGGGAAGGAGATGAATTGGTGTCTCCTTGCGAAAGAGCATCGGTGACCTGCCGGATGCAGCGATGCACGGTGAGATGTTCGCTATGTCCCCAGCAGCGGCTTGGAAGGAGCCTCTTGCATAAAAGTTCAGAGCCACCGTGACCTTCACTTCCACCGACAGAGACGTCCTGCACATCAGCTGTGGACGCAGATCTCTGTGAAGCAGCTGGCAGATCTCTGCAACCACCTCCCTTCTGAAGCGCAGCCTCTTAACACAATGCGTGGCAGTCATGGTGAGATAGGACACCTGCTGGCGGTATTCCCTGAGTGGGTAAGGCCTACGTTGCCGATGCCTGATGGCCCCTCTGCGTCTAGGCATGGCTGCCCCTCTCACACAGCGTCTGCGAGCCCTTCGCACATAATGCTGGAACTGAGGGTTGGAAACCCATGCAGCCCCCATAATATACTTGCAAACAGTGAAATCACAATGAGACAAATTTGCAAGCTCTGGCCAGAAGCCAAAAATACCTCTCCTCTGTTGGCCCAATTCAGTAAGGTCTCTTCCTTGGCCTCTGTCCAGAAATCCGTAGCGCTAAAGTCATTGCAGCAAAATGGCTGCCCTTTATAGTTCAGTCTAAGTGCCCTTTAATTAGCACTCCCCGAGGCCCGCAGGGCCTCTGCTGCGTTCCACTTCACAGTTCTTAACAGCGCCACGCCCACATTGGGCGGGTGCCACTGAAGTTCTGGTTTGGGGCGCACAAACGGCGTTGCATGACGAAATGACGTCATAGGCTGCGCGCGCAGCTGAGCGCGCGCAAATACTTTGCGCCGGCGCTAAATGTCAACTGAAGTTGGGCGTAGGCGCAGATCAGTCTGCGCCCGGGCGCTAAGTGCCTTGCGCTCGAAATTTACCCCTCTTATGGCGCTAACGGCTGGCGAACACAACTGAATTTCTAGGCCCTGGGCCTAGAAATTCAGTATAGCCACTTTTGGGGCGGTAAAGTCGGGCGGGCGCTAAAGTTTGCGCCCGCCGGAAAGTGGAGGCCACTTCGCCGATATTCAGTAGCTTTGGCCAAGGAGTTTGCTCGAGCGGTAACACTGGCGTTGCACCCCTATCTTTAGGCGCTAAGCTGGCGGTGCAGACTGATACCGCCGAGGCCGGGCGCAGCGCAGGTGCGGTCATGTTTTGATTGACAGCAGACACACTGGTGCCGGCCAGCTCTTAAAGGGGGAAGGGTCGACTTGGTCTGCTGCCACGCCCTGGATACTGCAGCCGTCCAGCTAGGCCTAAACACTGCTGTTGGAGAGAAATAGTGCCAGCAATGAAGCAGAGGGCCCGTGATCGAGCGCAGCGCTTCTCTGCCCATGATTTGAAGGTGCTGCTTAGGGGTTTGGAGAAGAGAAGAGATATCTTGTGCCCGGACAGTGGCAAGAAGGCTCCCAACAGGCTGTACAGGAGAGCCTGGAGGGAAATCGCCCAGAGGGTCACAGCCAACAGCGATGTCCCCAGGACTGGTGACCAATGCCGGAAAAAGTTTAACGACCTCACTCGGTTGGTCAGGGTGAGTACCCTTTCCATTGTCCTCCTCATCCTTGCATGTGCACCTCACATTATGGGCAAAGGGACCTCAAAGGCCTAATGGCCAGCCCTCCTCCAGCAGCTATGGCACTGGCATGAACATCAATAGCACTTTCTGCACTTTACACACTGGCCAAGCTATTCGACCATGGGAGGCAGTGCACACAACAACAGGGCACCACACTGGCCAAGCTATTCCACCATGGGAGGCAGTGCACACAACAACAGGGCAGCACACTGTACTTAGAGGCCGTCCTTTCTCTTGCAGGCCAAGCTGGCCCAGAATCTGAAGAGCCGGACTGTCACCGGGGGAGGCCATGCACAGTTCCAGGAGCTCTGTGACCTGGAGGAGCGCGTAGGTCGACTCATGGGTGCCCGGGTGATTGGCCCCGTTGCAATTGGAGATGCCGACCCTTTGCTGGGCCCCAGTGGTAAGGACATGAGCGTTTGGACCTCTCTCGTTCCCCTTGCGCTTCAGATCTACATCCTTTGCCACTGTCCGACCAATGCGCATAATGCCACCACTCATGCCTCCCTCGCTGACGCCCTGTCCTCACTCTAAAGCTACTCTTGTGCCTTCCTGCTTTCAGCTGGTGAGGAGGAGGTCCCTGAGGCTGCGAGTGTCAGTCCCTCGGAAGAGGAGGACGACGAGGAGCAAGAGGAAGGCGGCACATCGGGGGAACCCTCATCCGTGCCAGGGGATGGCAATGGAGGGGACACGCCTTGCCTGGAGGAGAGCCAGGGGGAAGTGTTGCAGGGGGGTGTAGCTCCTGTGCCCAGTGGCGTCCAGCCATGCGGGAAGGGTCGGGCAGCACGGCTGCCTTCTCCCCAGAGGGGGAAGTGTTGAAGGGGAGTGTAGCTCCTGTGCCCAGTGGCATCCTGCCACACGGGAAGGGTCGGGCATCTCGGCGGCCTTCTCCCCAGAGGGAGAGTCCGGCCTCCAGTCCGGAGACGGTCCTCACCCAGGAGGTGCGCCTCCTTGATCAAATATCAGCGGACTCGGATCGTCGGCACACCGAGTTCATGGGGGTTGTGGGACGGTTGCCTGAGGCCTTTGAGTCCCTGGCTCATGGTGTGGCCGATGTCGGGGCCTCACAGGCCAAGGGTTTAGAAAAACTCACGGCAGCACAGGCCAGGGGTCACGAACAATTCGGGGCAGCACAGGCCAGGGGTCACGAAGAATTCAGGGCATCACAGGACGCGAGTCGGGCCGATTTCAGGGCAGCACAGGCAGCGAGTGCAGAGTTGATGAGTGGTGCCGTGCAGTCACTGGCTGGTCTGATGCAGGCACAGACCAGGGCAGTACGGGCACTCACTGCTGCCACACTCGCTGTGTCATGCACGCATCGCAAGGGCACCCGCCGCGCTGCTGCAGCACAGTGGTCTGGGCTTCACCAGATTGCTGCGCTTGCTGCAGTGCCAGCCCGACCGACTGCCAGTGTCTCTGGCGACCAGCGAGCGCCTGGCATCAGCCAGCTTGCCTTATTGCTGCAGCCACCACTGCCACTCCCCCAGCAAAGCTGCGACGAGCTGCTGGAGAGACTGATGCTGCCCAGCCACAGCTGCAGCAGTCAGCAGTCGGCCCCTCCAGGATAGCCTTTGTCCCCGATAAGCCATCCTCTTGGGGGAGGCTGTGCCTGGAACATGTCAGCCACAGTAGTCTGGCACAGGATAAATGCATCGTGGCTGCTTCGTGGAAAGCGGGCATTGACAGAAAGGATGCGCTGCCTGTGGTCACACACCAGCTGTACATTGAGGGAATGGTAGCCCTTCCGGTTTCGGTAATCCTCGGCATTGTCGATAGGTGCCCGCATAGCCACATGCGTGCAGTCAATGGCGCCCTGCACCATGGGGAAGTCGGCGATCCTCGAAAATCCGACTGCATGCTGCTCCTGCCTCTCTAGGGTCATGGGGAAGGAGATGAATTGGTGTCTCCTTGCGAAAGAGCATCGGTGACCTGCCGGATGCAGCGATGCACGGTGAGATGTTCGCTATGTCCCCAGCAGCGGCTTGGAAGGAGCCTCTTGCATAAAAGTTCAGAGCCACCGTGACCTTCACTTCCACCGACAGAGACGTCCTGCACATCAGCTGTGGACGCAGATCTCTGTGAAGCAGCTGGCAGATCTCTGCAACCACCTCCCTTCTGAAGCGCAGCCTCTTAACACAATGCGCGGCAGTCATGGTGAGATAGGACACCTGCTGGCGGTATTCCCTGAGTGGGTAAGGCCTACGTTGCCGATGCCTGATGGCCCCTCTGCGTCTAGGCATGGCTGCCCCTCTCACACAGCGTCTGCGAGCCCTTCGCACATAATGCTGGAACTGAGGGTTGGAAACCCATGCAGCCCCCATAATATACTTGCAAACAGTGAAATCACAATGAGACAAATTTGCAAGCTCTGGCCAGAAGCCAAAAATACCTCTCCTCTGTTGGCCCAATTCAGTAAGGTCTCTTCCTTGGCCTCTGTCCAGAAATCCGTAGCGCTAAAGTCATTGCAGCAAAATGGCTGCCCTTTATAGTTCAGTCTAAGTGCCCTTTAATTAGCACTCCCCGAGGCCCGCAGGGCCTCTGCTGCGTTCCACTTCACAGTTCTTAACAGCGCCACGCCCACATTGGGCGGGTGCCACTGAAGTTCTGGTTTGGGGCGCACAAACGGCGTTGCATGACGAAATGACGTCATAGGCTGCGCGCGCAGCTGAGCGCGCGCAAATACTTTGCGCCGGCGCTAAATGTCAACTGAAGTTGGGCGTAGGCGCAGATCAGTCTGCGCCCGGGCGCTAAGTGCCTTGCGCTCGAAATCTACCCCTCTTATGGCGCTAACGGCTGCCGAACACAACTGAATTTCTAGGCCCTGGGCCTAGAAATTCAGTATAGCCACTTTTGGGGCGGTAAAGTCGGGCGGGCGCTAAAGTTTGCGCCCGCCGGAAAGTGGAGGCCACTTCGCCGATATTCAGTAGCTTTGGCCAAGGAGTTTGCTCGAGCGGTAACACTGGCGTTGCACCCCTATCTTTAGGCGCTAAGCTGGCGGTGCAGACTGATACCGCCGAGGCCGGGCGCAGCGCAGGTGCGGTCATGTTTTGATTGACAGCAGACACCCTGGTGCCGGCCAGCTCTTAAAGGGGGAAGGGTCGACTTGGTCTGCTGCCACGCCCTGGATACTGCAGCCGTCCAGCTAGGCCTAAACACTGCTGTTGGAGAGAAATAGTGCCAGCAATGAAGCAGAGGGCCCGTGATCGAGCGCAGCGCTTCTCTGCCCATGATTTGAAGGTGCTGCTTAGGGGTTTGGAGAAGAGAAGAGATATCTTGTGCCCGGACAGTGGCAAGAAGGCTCCCAACAGGCTGTACAGGAGAGCCTGGAGGGAAATCGCCCAGAGGGTCACAGCCAACAGCGATGTCCCCAGGACTGGTGACCAATGCCGGAAAAAGTTTAACGACCTCACTCGGTTGGTCAGGGTGAGTACCCTTTCCATTGTCCTCCTCATCCTTGCATGTGCACCTCACATTATGGGCAAAGGGACCTCAAAGGCCTAATGGCCAGCCCTCCTCCAGCAGCTATGGCACTGGCATGAACATCAATAGCACTTTCTGCACTTTACACACTGGCCAAGCTATTCGACCATGGGAGGCAGTGCACACAACAACAGGGCACCACACTGGCCAAGCTATTCCACCATGGGAGGCAGTGCACACAACAACAGGGCAGCACACTGTACTTAGAGGCCGTCCTTTCTCTTGCAGGCCAAGCTGGCCCAGAATCTGAAGAGCCGGACTGTCACCGGGGGAGGCCATGCACAGTTCCAGGAGCTCTGTGACCTGGAGGAGCGCGTGGGTCGACTCATGGGTGCCCGGGTGATTGGCCCCGTTGCAATTGGAGATGCCGACCCTGTGCTGGGCCCCAGTGGTAAGGACATGAGCGTTTGGACCTCTCTCGTTCCCCTTGCGCTTCAGATCTACATCCTTTGCCACTGTCCGACCAATGCGCATAATGCCACCACTCATGCCTCCCTCGCTGACGCCCTGTCCTCACTCTAAAGCTACTCTTGTGCCTTCCTGCTTTCAGCTGGTGAGGATGAGGTCCCTGAGGCTGCGAGTGTCAGTCCCTCGGAAGAGGAGGACGACGAGGAGCAAGAGGAAGGCGGCACATCGGGGGAACCCTCATCCGTGCCAGGGGATGGCAATGGAGGGGACACGCCTTGCCTGGAGGAGAGCCAGGGGGAAGTGTTGCAGGGGGGTGTAGCTCCTGTGCCCAGTGGCGTCCAGCCATGCGGGAAGGGTCGGGCAGCACGGCTGCCTTCTCCCCAGAGGGGGAAGTGTTGAAGGGGAGTGTAGCTCCTGTGCCCAGTGGCATCCTGCCACACGGGAAGGGTCGGGCATCTCGGCGGCCTTCTCCCCAGAGGGAGAGTCCGGCCTCCAGTCCGGAGACGGTCCTCACCCAGGAGGTGCGCCTCCTTGATCAAATATCAGCGGACTCGGATCGTCGGCACACCGAGTTCATGGGGGTTGTGGGACGGTTGCCTGAGGCCTTTGAGTCCCTGGCTCATGGTGTGGCCGATGTCGGGGCCTCACAGGCCAAGGGTTTAGAAAAACTCACGGCAGCACAGGCCAGGGGTCACGAACAATTCGGGGCAGCACAGGCCAGGGGTCACGAAGAATTCAGGGCATCACAGGACGCGAGTCGGGCCGATTTCAGGGCAGCACAGGCAGCGAGTGCAGAGTTGATGAGTGGTGCCGTGCAGTCACTGGCTGGTCTGATGCAGGCACAGACCAGGGCAGTACGGGCACTCACTGCTGCCACACTCGCTGTGTCATGCACGCATCGCAAGGGCACCCGCCGCGCTGCTGCAGCACAGTGGTCTGGGCTTCACCAGATTGCTGCGCTTGCTGCAGTGCCAGCCCGACCGACTGCCAGTGTCTCTGGCGACCAGCGAGCGCCTGGCATCAGCCAGCTTGCCTTATTGCTGCAGCCACCACTGCCACTCCCCCAGCAAAGCTGCGACGAGCTGCTGGAGAGACTGATGCTGCCCAGCCACAGCTGCAGCAGTCAGCAGTCGGCCCCTCCAGGATAGCCTTTGTCCCCGATAAGCCATCCTCTTGGGGGAGGCTGTGCCTGGAACATGTCAGCCACAGTAGTCTGGCACAGGATAAATGCATCGTGGCAGCTTCGTGGAAAGCGGGCATTGACAGAAAGGATGCGCTGCCTGTGGTCACACACCAGCTGTACATTGAGGGAATGGTAGCCCTTCCGGTTTCGGTAATCCTCGGCATTGTCGATAGGTGCCCGCATAGCCACATGCGTGCAGTCAATGGCGCCCTGCACCATGGGGAAGTCGGCGATCCTCGAAAATCCGACTGCATGCTGCTCCTGCCTCTCTAGGGTCATGGGGAAGGAGATGAATTGGTGTCATCTTGCGAAAAGGGCATCGGTGACCTGCCGGATGCAGTGATGCACGGCAAACTGGGAGATGTTCACTATGTCCCCAGCAGCGGCTTGGAAGGAGCCACTTGCTTAAAAGTTCAGAGCCACCGTGACCTTCACTTCCACCGACAGAGACGTCCTGCGCTTCAGCTGTGGACGCAGATCTCTGTGAAGCAGCTGGCAGATCTCTGCAACCACCTCCCTTCTGAAGCACAGCCTCTTAACACAATGCGCGGCAGTCATGGTGAGATAGGACACCTGCTGGCAGTATTCCCTGAGAGGGTAAGGCCTACTTTGCCGACGCCTGATGGCCCCTCTGTGTCTAGGCATGGCTGCCCCTCTCACACAGCGTCTGCGAGCCCTTCGCACATAATGCTGGAACTGAGGGTTGGAACCAAATGCAGCCCCCATAATATACATGCAAACAGTGAAATCACAATGAGACAAATTTGCAAGCTCTGGCTTGAAGCCAAAAATACCTCTCCTATGTTGGCCCAATTCAGTAAGGTCTCTTCCTTGGTTTCTGTCCAGAAATCCGTAGCACTAAAGTCATTGCAGCAAAATGGCTGCCCTTTATAGTTCAGTCTAAGTGCCCTTTAATTAGCACTCCCCGAGGCCCGTAGGGCCTCTGCTGCGTTCCACTTCACAGTTCTTAACAGCGCCATGCCCACATTGGGCGGGCACCACTGAAGTTCCGGTTTGGGGCGCACAAACGGCGTTGCACGACGAAATGACGTCATAAGCTGCGCGCGCAGCTGAGCGCGCGCAAACACTTTGCGCCAGCGCTAAATGTCAACTGAAGTTGGGCGTAGGTGCAGATCGCTCTGCGCCCAGGCGCTAAGTGCCTAGCGCTCGAAATCTACCCCTCTTATGGCGCTAACGGCTGGCGAACGCATCTGAATTTCTAGGCCATGGTGTTTTCTGAGATCCCAGAGCTAACAGCTGTTGTACTGATTGGGGAGGAGGGAGTTGATATTGGCCCATAAATTTCTTTCCCTACGGGTGAGTACGCGCTGTGTACTCACCTGTAGGGCCAATGGAAGTGCCAGTTTTACACATGCGCTTGAAACCGGAACTTCCGTTTTTCAATGAAAGTTTTTCACAGGTCAAACGCCTGCGCCGATAGGCAGCGCGTATGGCTGCAACTTCCGTTTTTTTCAGCAGTTGCTTCAGTCCAGGTAAGTCTGAAACAGCTGCGCCTGCAAAAGCAGGAGCAAGGCCATCTGCTTTTAACAAGGTAAGAGGTGAAGAAAGTAAAAAAAAAATTTTCCCCACTGATTTATCATTTTAAAATACTTTAAAGAAAGGTAAGTTTATTTTTAGCCCCACTAAAAACTTTAATTATTTTTTTCAAAAATTAAAATTTTTGTTTAAAATAGTTATTTTATGTAATTTAGTTATTTTAAAAATGTGGTTTAATAAAATAAAATTACTTGACGTTTTAGTTCGGTTTTGGGGCCGATCTCTATTCATAGATTTGACAGGTCTTCCTGCCAAATCTATGAATAGAGATTCCCTGCTCCGATTGGCTCTCCATGGCCCACATGAACCCAGGGGATGCTTTGAACTAACTGCACCCCTGGGATACGCGAGCACTGCACGCCGGCAGCTGGAGGAGGCCCAGGATCAGGATCCCACATGGGCCCACAGCACAACGGCAGGCGTGCTAGGTAAGTGCAGGTCGGGGGCTTGAAGTTTTACTTATGCTTTGGGGCTGACCTCTATTCATAGATTTGACAGGTCTTCCTGTCAAATCTATGAATGGAGATTCCCTGCTCTGATTGGCTCCCCATGGCCCGCGTGATCCCAGGGATGCTGCAAACTAGCTCCGCCCCTGGAATACGTGGGCCCTGCACACCGGCAGTTTGAGGAGGCACATTAACGGAATTCTGCGCCTCCCGGGAGCCCTCTGGCCCAGGCGCAGATTTTTCAGGATCACAGCCCTCCGCCCGCTGCGAACGGAATTTATGGACCATCATGTTTAACAAGGCAATGTTCTCCTTCTCATTTCAATTTTTCCGTCTAACCCTCCTATTAATATTATTATATTAGTTACAGAGCATCAGAACCTGGAAACGCCTGTCACCACCATGGCTGAAGGCCCAAACAGGGGAGACGATCCAACATCTTCAAAAAGAATGAGAATGGACACAGGTAGGTTCACAAAATACTTTCAAATACAATTTCTGTCTGAACGAAAGGTCCGGATCTTGTGCATGAATCTGAAGCTCACACAGGAAGAGGGAACAGGGCAAGGACTGAGTAAAAGAGGGAAGTGAGTCACCATCGAGAGGGACACCGCAGTCACAGGTGGAGGGAGCCCCTGAGCACTGGAAATGTCCAATAGATACCTGGTATTGGGGACTGTAAGGTGGATAGAGACATTGACTCAGAGGAGGGTCTTCCTGAGCAACAGTGTGGTACCAGGGGACAGGAGGCCACCCCGAGTGGGGTGGAGCTGAGAGGCAGGTGGGGCACAGGAATAGGACAGCGATACTGGTGGGAGATTCTACCGTCAGGGGAATAAACACGCTCTTCTTCAGCCCTGAGCAGGTGCCGAATGGCTAGTTGCATCCCTGGTAGCAGAGGGAATAACATCCTGGAACAGGTGGGACCAACTCTGGGAAGGAAAGGAGAGCAGAGAATAGCCATGGTCGGAACCAGTAACACGGTTATAAATACGTTTATAGAGGGATTATTAACACTTAGGCACTAAACTATGAAACCAGGCCTCAAGCTGCTGAGCTCCGGATTGTTTTGCACTGTGCTGCTTCAGGAGGGAAATATGAGGCAGGTCAATATGCGGCTGCAGGGCTGGGGCAGGAGGGAAGGGTTCACTTTCTTGGGGCACGAGGGTGAGTTCAGGGAGAAGGGAAGGGACAGCCGCCATCTGTACTGACAAGCAATAATGGTTTTACTGATAAGGTGAATGGAGCAGTGGGAGGGGATCAGGCGATGTGACTGGAGAGTGGGAAATATCCGGTTCTGAGACTAGAGAGTGGAATTAATAAAAAAGTTGCAGCTGAAACAGAAGATTTAAGAAATAGTGAAAAGTTATTGGCATGGATAAGGAAGGAGGATTTGAAATAGTGAGAGATAAAGTCACTTGATTTAAGAAAAAATAATAAACCGGGACTAGTCAACATTCCAAACGTTGGAGCTAATATTCAGTGTTGTGTATGTGAGCGTACAGATCATTCCAAACATTCAGAAGCATGAGAGATGTGATCTAGTATTTAAAAGACAGGGCCTGGGTTTTCACAGGATTCAGAGGGAAATGTTCTTGGTGATAACATATTGAGGGAAGTGCAAACAATTTGTGGACGCCAGTATTAATAAAGCATTCTATGACAGCGCAAGAACAGCAACAAGAACAAACTTGCGTTTCTCCAGCACCTTTAATGTTGTAAAAGGTAAAACGTCTCAATGTGCTTCATAGGAGTACTGTCAATCAAAATTTGACACCGAGTCACAAGCAGATATTAGGACAGGTGAGCAAAAGCTTGCTCAAAGAGTTAAGGTTTAAGGAACGTCTGAAAGGAGGAGAGAGAGGCGGAGAGGTTTAGAACATAAGGTTTTTCCAGGGAGCAATGCTAAGATGGAATCCATATGTATGCAGTTCAGCAATAGGAAGGGAGACAGTACAATTCTCAGTGGGTTTTGCAGGCCAGCAAGCAGTGGAGGGCAGATAGAGGGGGGACTGGGGAAACTAGTTGTGGAGGATGCAATTTTGGGGAGATACAAAATATTTCCTTTACTTTCTAAAATGATGGTTGAAGGGAAAATGTTGATGTACTAGAGGAGGATGTGGGTCCACAGTTAGAGATCACTGTAGAGAAGGATTTGGATCTGAGAAAAATAGCTGAGGTGGAGAAGTCACTGGGCTCAGAAATAATGCACCCCAGGCTGTTAAAGGAAGTCAGAGAGGAGATAGGACGGACTGACCATAGCATTTCAACCCACGTTTAATATCAGAGATATACAGGTGGACTGAAGGAGCCGAAGTGATGATTCTGTTATAATGTGGAGAGAGGAGCAATCTGGTAACCAGAGACTATTGTGCCGAAACTCCTCAAATCCGTTAAACCAGTTCGAATTCGTGAGCAGTTAGTGATAAAGAGGATGATGAGGGGAGGCTGGAACGAATTAGCTGTAGAAAAGTCGTATATGACAATTTTACGAACAATGACAGACAGGTGAAGACCCTTTGGACCAGCCAGACTTTCCCAGGCAATTGCGAAACTTTGTCGATACTTTGTCGCCCTATTCCAAACAAAACCATGTGATGATCTGGTGGAAAAAAACACAGGCCAATTTGGGGGATTAAAATATGGGAAATTCCTCTCCGACCCATCTAGGCGATTGAAACTAGTCCAGCGGATCAATCTTACACTGTATTCCCGGAAGTTCCTTCCTGTTGTAAGAGGTGATGTCCGCACCAAACAGGAACAGGTCCAGCTCTCGCCTGAAGGAAATCAGCCAGTCAGCGTCCACCGCCAGAGAAGGTATCCTGTTCCAGAGGTCGACTGTTCTCTGGGAAAAGAACCTCCTCCTGACATCAAACTTAAATCTGGCCTTGCACAACTTAAAATTGTGACCCCTGACCCTCCCTAGCCTAACCCTAACAAACTGTCAACTGGAACACAATCTATTCCCTTCATCATCTTATAAATCTCAATCAGATCACCGCTAAGTCTTTGCTTCTCTAAAGTGTAGAGTCCAAACTCTTAGCCTATCTTGATAACTAAGTTGCTTTACACTGGGAATTAGTCTAATGTCCCTCCTCTGCAACAGTTTCAAAGCCTCAATATCACCCACCATGTGAGGGGACCAAAACTGGACACAGTATTCCAAGTGAAGCCTTTACCAAGGTCTTGTACTAGGACAAAAGAGGTCCTCTTATACCCAATTACCCGATGAATGCACCCCAACACCCTCTTTGCTCTAGCTATCACTTCACAGCATTGCTCCTGTACCTTTAGAGATGTATGCACTAGAATGCCCAGATCTTCCTTTCTCCCCCTTCTTCAATGCTTCTCCATGAAGGGTGTATGAATGTTGAGCATTCACCCTGTCCACAGGCGCAACGCTGCACTTATCCAAGATAAACATCATTTGCCAGTCATGAGGCCAATCTGCCAACACATGAAGATGCAGTTGTGTTGAGACGTGACGATACAGGGCAAAGGAATGTTGTACATGACGTGCGTATTAATTTTCGGAAGGTGTTTGATAATGTGACTCACAGGAAGCTTTAGCCGTTTGGTGTAAGATGAAATGTCCCAGCTGGGCAGAAAGTGGATAATGTGTTTAGTTTTCTTCATTTGTGTTCACAGATCCGAACTCTACAATCACTGAGTTCTTGACAAAGTGCAACGATTACCAACTGTTCCAGTTCACAAAATTCTACCGAGACAGAGTGGAACAGGCGATTGAAGGAGGGGTGGATGGAGTCAGCTCGTTGTCAACATACGAGAGGCATTTCAGTGGACAGGAACATCGGGTGAGTGGGAGGGACACAAAATGAATTTGGATTACTTAAAAATCGGAGAACTAACAGGAAATCAGATCTTAGTATCATAGAATGTTACCAAAGAGAAACAGGTCAAACAGGAAAGAAATAGATAAAACTGAAAATATATTGTGAATCTGAAACAATGATATGAAGAGGTGAAAATATCCAACGGATCCGACAGTATCTCTACAAAGAACAGGGGAACGCTTCGGGTACAACTCTTGTGTGGACTGAAAACAAAGGGAGACAGTTTTAGTGGAACTGGGAAAAGGAGCGACCAGAGGCAACTTCCAGGGATTAAATGGAAGGTCATGAGTTTATTGATCAAGAAGCTACTTAATGGAAATTAACGAACTGAGAGACGAGAAGAATCATCTGCACAGTAAATGAGAGGCATTTCAAGAGCAAAAACCAATGGTAAAATGATTAAAATGTATGAGACCCAAAAAGGGAAACTATCCCCAAAAAATGAGGATTGAAAACCCGATGTTGTGCAGGTTATTCCTCCCCCTGCATCACCGGGGGTCAATTCCAACTTCGGCGGAGATACAATGCTGGAGGTAGAACCTGTCGTGGAACATCACTCCCCGGGACAGCACTTCAGGAAATTACAGCAAGCTGCCTGCACTGTTCTGTCAGTTACCTTTAATGGAATAGAACTAAATGGAAATGATAATCGGGCAGGGTGATTAATGAACGGTCGACCTGCTGCCAACTTTCCAAGTTGATATTCTCGGCTGTAATGTATATACCTTAAAGGGGGGAACTACTTTTTACAGCTCATGTATACTGTAATACCGGCAGTGACCACACCTGTATATAGCACTGAGTAGTAATCTGTACAGTCAGTTGCAGTGTGAGCCACATTGAGTAAACACCTGTTGTACCGTTCTCCACAGTTTGTGTCTTATTATACACGAACGCAACATTGGCGACGAGACAGGTTCGAACCTACCTGCAACTCTGCATCACCTCCCGGGGATTCGTTCCTGGAGATAAGTGGATTAGAGGTCAAGGCGAGAGACTCGAGCGTCGACCACGGGCAACCACCCAGTCATCCAGCAGAGACTCGAGAGTTGCTGGGGAGGCTGTCGAGAGCCAGGCTTGGCTTTCCAGTCGAGGTGGTCCAGCGAAACGGACTGGCAACAGGTAGTGCGCAGACCCTTCCCAGACAGTGGCGGGCTAGAGCCCGACCGAGCGGCACAGCAAAGGGCCAAGCAGCATCGACGGGGGAGAGAGAGAGAGAGGGCAGAGCGCACAGGGCGCAGCCGGTGTTCAGGGGCCGAGCAGCGTCGGAGAGAGGGAGAGAGAGACGAGCAGAAAACCGTGAGGCGCCGCCATTGCCACAAGGACCGCCGAGAGTGGCATTGGCAGCAGCGCAGGAGAAGCGCGCGAAACCTACAGGGCGCCGCCAGTGCCACAAGAACCGTCGGGAGCGGCGTTGGCAGCAGCGAGGGAGGAAGGAAAGCGTGGGAGATGCAATTTTAAGCCATTGGGAGACGCCATTTTAAACCACACCCAAAATGCCGAAGAGTGGCAGTATCACCGCATTTGACAATGAAGTCGAAGATTGAACTACATATGTCGAAGGAATAGAGGTGTACTGCAAGGCAAACGAGATGTCAGATGACAAGAAAGCGTCGGTATTGTTAAATTTAATGGGTGCAAAGACGTGTGGTTTATTACAAAATCTAGTAACCCCAACGAAGCCAATGGAAGAGTTTTGAAGACATAGTAACGATACTAAAGGAACATTTAAACCCCACACCGCTGATGATAGCAGAAAGATTCATGTTTCACAAACGGAACCAGCATAAGGATGAAAGCAATGCTGATTATTTAACAGAACTGCACAAACTATCGAAACACTGCCAGTTTGGAGCGGGACTGGCAGGTACCTTAAGGGACAATTTGTGTGTGGGCTTCAAAGTGAAGGAACCCAGAAACGGCTTGTATCTGAAAAGGACCTTACGCTGGAAAAGGCGTTCAGCATTGCGGTATCATATGAAGCAGCAGCACGGGGTGCTGCAGAGATACAACAGAGACCGCAAGAATATGGCACAAACAAAATGTCATATGGAACAGAGAAGTGCTATCGCTGCGGCAGAACAACACACGGCCAGAATGATTGCTGGTTCAAAGACAAAGTGTGCAGACAGTGTGGAAAAGTAGGACACATAGCACGAGTCTGCAGGTCAGGAAAGAAAACCAGCAATAAGAAACCTACCAAAGGAAAGTACAAGAAGGTACATAAGATGAGGTTGAATAGTTCAGACGAACAAAAGAGTGATAACGACTCCGAAAGCAGGGAACTGAGTTGTCTGAAACTACATAATGTGATCACAACGGAGGATCACCGAACCATTTGGGTCACTCTCAAATTAGCAGGAGTCCAGGTAAAGATGGAATTGGACACAGGATCAGCCCTAACAGTCATAAACCGACGGGACTACGAGCGGCTATTCTCACACATAACCTTGAGAGACACAAAAATTATTTTGATGATGCACATGTGGCAAAAAGTCTACCACAAAGGAAAAATAAGGGTGACCGTTATATATAACGGTAAGGAAACACCAAAACTAGACCTGTATGTATTGCAAGATGGAGGACCACCATTACTGGGATGTGAATGGATCCGGAAAATACAACTGGATTGGCATTCCATACAGGCACTGACTGTGGCTGACAAAAAGGATGACGACGTCACACCTGGGCGACTGTCAAGACCCTAACTGAAGCGAAAGAAGTGTTCCAGCAAGGACTTGGAACACTAAAAGGCATGAGAGCGATGATTAAAATTGAAGAAAACGCAATCCCAAAATTTTTTAAGGCCAGACCGGCACCTTATGCGATCCGCCCAGCCGTCGAAGCAGAGCTGGAGAGTCTGGAACATTCAGGTGTACTGTCCAAGGTAGACTGGAGTGAGTGGGCTACACCCATCGTCACTGTGATGAAAAAGTCGATGAGCAGCATACCTGGGGAACCATGGAAGGTTCACATCTGTGGGGACTTTAAGGTAACAGTGACACGGCCTTCACACCGTACAATATCCACTTCCGCGGATTGATGATATTTTCGCCTCGCTATCTGGAGGGAAACGCTTCACTAAGATTGATCTGGCCCAGGCGTGTCTTCAAATGGAGGTAGAAGAAGCATCAAAAAAATACCTCACAATCAACACCCATAAAGGTCTCCACCAATACAACCGGCTGGTATTCGGAGTAACATCAGCTCCGGCTATTTGGCAGAGGGCAATGGAACAAGTCCTGCAAGGGATCCCAGGGACCCAGTGTTATTTGGACGACATCCTGGTCACGGGCGAAAAAGCACAGTGATCACCTTGCCAACCTGGAGCAGGAGCTCACTAGATTGCAGGAATATGGGCTCCGAGCTAACCGCCCCAAATGCGAGTTTTTTAGAAAGCAGATCTCGTATTGTGGCCACGTTACCGATAAAGAGGGGTTACATAAGTGCCCAGAGAAGATTGAGGCAGTAGTCAAGGCTCCAGCACCGGAAAATGGTTCACAACTGAGGTCGTTCCTCGGGCTGGTAAACTACTACCATAAGTTCTTACCAAATTTGTCTACAATACTACACCCACTGAACACCCTACTGCAAAGTGGGGTGCCATGGAAGTGGAGTGACGAATGTAGACGAGCTTTCCAGAAGAGCAAAACACTAATCACATCGAAAGAGGTATTGGCCCATTACAACCCAGCATTACCAATTCGGTTGGCATGTGATGCGTCACCCTACGGCATTGGAGCACTGCTGTCGCACAAATTCTCGGACGGCTCAGAGAGGCCAATAGCCTTTGCGTCACGATCACTAACCTCAGCCGAGCATAACTGCGCCCAGATTGACAGGGAGGCCCTCAGCCTAGTGTGGGGAGTGAAAAAGTTCAATCACTATCTGCACGGGCAGAAATTCACCTTGCTGACTGATCACAAGCCTCTTGTCTCCATTTTTAATCCGAAGAAGGGCGTTCCGGTGATGGCTGCGCAACGACTACAAAGATGGTCACTTTTTCTAGGGGCGCACCACTATGAGATTGAATATAAGGGCACGAAACAGCATGGAAATGCTGATGGGCTATCACGCCTGCCACTGCCTACTGTGGAGGAAGCACCAGCAGTGGATCCTGTCGAAATATTCCATTGGACTATATTTGAATACCTACCAGTAACTAACGCTTGTATCGAAAAGAAAACCCGAAATGACCCGACACTGTCTCGGGTATATGACTTGATGCTGAAGGATTGGCCAGCACATGGCGACTCACTGTTGCCAGCATTCTCGACAAGGAGAGAACAGCTGTCAGTGTGCTGGGGGACCTTGCTGTGTGGATCCCAAGTGGTAATTCCACCCAAGTTAAGGGATAGACTGCCCAATGAGCTTCATGAGGGTCATCTGGGAGGGGTGAAAATGAAAAGCCTAGCCAGGGCTTATGTGTGGTGGCCGGGAATCGATAAACAAATCGAGGACCTGACCAAGAGCTGCTCAGGATGCCAGGAAGTCCTAAATGCACCACCACAGGCCCCTCTACACCCATAGGAGTGGCCCTCATCTCCATGGCAGCGGGTGCATATTGATTTTGCTGGTCCATTCATGGCCTCAATGTTTTTAATAGCCGTTGATGCACACTCGAAATGGCCTGAGGTCATCAAAATGTCCTCCACCACCACGGAGAAAACTATTGCAGTCCTACAGACCATTTTTGCCAGGAATGGCTTGCCAGAACAGATTTGCTCCGATAACAGACCACAGTTTGTGTCCGAAGAGTTCCGGAGGTTCTTGAAAAAGAATGGGGTAAGGCATTACACATCCGCCCCGTATCATGCAGCCACAAATGGATTGGCTGAGAGGTTCGTACAAACCTTTAAGAAGGCAATAAAGGCTATGTACAATGACAACATTCCACTGCAGCACAAGGTGGACAATTTCCTGTTCGCCTACCAGAATGTGACACATGCAGTCAACAACCAGGCCCCAGCCATGATGTTCTTTAACCGAAGGTTAAGATCTCGCCTGGATTTGCTCAGACCAAACATACGAAGAGATGTTGAGAGTAAGACATTCCAGCACATCCATGAGAAGCCAACAAGGAGCTACAATGTAGGGCAACCAGTCTTGGCCCGTGACTACTGAACAGAAAAATGGCAGCCAGGAACGATATGCACACGGCAGGGCCCACGAATGTACACAGTGGACGTTGGGGAGAGCATCGTGAGATGCCATGCTGACCAGATCCTAGAATCACAGGAACAAGTCAACCCCATGCCTCGCCCATACGTACCTGGTGATGAACCCGATGTACAGGTCGCATCTACCCCAGAAACAGTAGCATCAGAAGCTGATGAACCAACCGATGAAAGGGGGCCAGAATCGCCTCCACACCAAGAGCAAGACACTCGGGAAAGGCGCTATCCAGAAAGAATCAGGAAGCCTCCCCAAAGACTGAATATATAAATAGCTATTTTCCGCTAATGTTAAAAGTGTTAATTGTAATTAGTTTGATATTTAATTGTTAAATGAGTGTTATGGTACGGTTAATCTAAAAGGGGAGGAATTGTAACGTATATACCTTTTTAAGGGGGGAACTACTTTTTACAGCTCATGTATATACTGTAGTACCGGCAGTGACCACACCTGTATATAGCACTGAGTCGTAATCTGTACAGGCAGTTGCAGTGTGAGCCACGTTGAGTAATCACCTGTTGTATCATTCTCAGCAGTCTGTGTCTTATTATACATGGACGCAACATCGGCAATTTACTCTCATCCCAATCTCCTGCTCACTACCCATTCCCGTTAATATCCCACCTAGTCTAATCCCAATCTCCTGCTCACTACCCATTACCATTAATATTCCACCTAGTCTAATCCCAACTTCCTGCTCACTACCCATTACCGTTAACATCCCACCTAGTCTAATCCCAACCTTCTGCTCACCACCCATTACAGATAATATCCCACCTAGTCGAATCCCAATCTCCTGCTCACTACCCATTACCGTTAATATCCCACCTAGTCTAATCCCAACCTCCTGCTCACCACCCATTACAGATAACATCCCACCTAGTCTAATCCCAATCTCCTGCTCACTACCCATTACAGATAATATCCCACCTAGTCTAATCCCAATCTCCTGCTTACTACCTGTTGTGTATGTACCTTTAAAGGAAGAACTGGTTTTAGACTGCAGTACCGGCAGTGACCACCCCTGTATAAAAGACCCTAGCAGGCTTCTGTATTTCAGTCTGACGTTGCCCTCCTGTTAAGTAAAGTTCCTAATAAACTGTTCTCCCGAAGTCCGTGTATTATTGAGGCGCGGACTTTACAGTGGTGACGAGTAAGTTCGAACTCACCTGCAGTGTGCCATCATCTCACGGGGATCTCGCCCTGAGAGGAGGTTTCTTGAAGGTCGTAGTCTGAGCAACGGGCGTCCACCGTGGGCAACCGCCCAAAGAATTCATCGGTGTTTGGAAGATTGCGGGAGACACTGTGGAGAGCTGTGCATAGCTCCCCAGTTGAAGTGTTCCAGCAAATCGTGCTGGTGGCAGGTAGTGCGCTGACCTTTCCGGACTGCGGTGGGCTCAAGCTCGATCGAGCAGCTCTACAAAATGAGACACGCAGCATCGCCGGGAAAAGAAAACAAGAGAGAGAGAGGGTGGAGCGCACAGAGCGCGGTCGGTGCTCAAGAACCGGGCAGCGGAGTGAAAATTAAAGGGGGGGGGAAGGAAAGTGAGACGCGCCGAAGCCGCGAGTTGCCGCCATTACCCCATAGAACACTAGGAGCAGCACGGCAGCAAGGGGAAGAAGGAAAAGCGCGGGAGGCGCCATTTTTTCCCATTGGGGAAGAAGGAAAATCGCGGGAGGCGCCATTTTATTCCAATGGGGAAGTAGAAAAAGAGCGGAAGGCGCCATTTTAAATCACCCAAGATGCCAAAAAGTGGCAGTATCACTGCTTTCGACAACGAGGTAGAAGACTGGACCACGTATGTGGAAAGAATTGAAGTATACTGCAAGGCAAATGAGGTGGCCGATGGGAAGAGGGCGTCGGTATTATTGAATTTGATGGGCGCGAGTACGTACGGCCTATTGCGAAATTTAATTACCCCCGCTAAACCAATGGAGAAAAGTTTTGAGGAAATTGTTAATATATTACAGGAACACCTAAACGCTACGCCGCTGCTGATAGCAGAAAGGTTCAAGTTCCATAAAAGAAACCAGCACAAAGATGAGAACAATGCTGACTACCTTACGGAACTGCGCAAGTTATCGAAGCACTGCCAGTTCGGAGCAGGTATGGCAGACACCTTACGGGATAAGTTAGTCTGCGGGCTCCAGAGTGAAGGAACCCAGAAACGACTACTTTCAAAAAAGGACCTGACGCTAGAACAGGCTTTCAGCGTGGCAGTATCCTACGAAGCAGCAGCACGGGGAGCTGCGGAAATACAACAGAAACCACAAGCGTACAGCGCTAACGAAATGGCGTTTGGAGCAGAAAAGTGCTATCGCTGCGGCAAAACAACCCATGAGCAGAAGGACTGCTGGTTTAAGGACAAAGTATGCAGGCAATGCGGAAAAATGGGACATATAGCAAGAGTCTGCAGGTCGGGAAAGAAAACCAACACGACAAGAACTAGTAAGGAACAGTTCAGGAAAGTAAAGAAACCGATAGACAGTAGTTCGGAAGATCAGGAGAGTGATAAGGGCTCCGGGAGCAGGGGACTAAGTTGCCTAAAGTTACACAACGTGATCGCAAAGGAAGATCACCGAACCATTTGGGTCACCCTCATGATAGCAGGGTCCCCAGTAAAGATGGAATTTGACACAGGATCAGCCCTAACTGTCATGAATCGACAACACTATGAGCGGCTATTCTCACACATACCCTTAAAGGACATGTCCATTGTATTGACATACACGGGGCAAAAGGTCTACCCCAGAGGAAAAATAAGGGTGCCAGTTAAATATAACGGCAAGGAAACACAGAAACTATATATGTATATACTACGAGATGGAAGACCACCATTATTGGGATGTGAATGGATCCGAAAGATACAATTGGATTGGGATTCTATTCTGGCGCTTACTGTGACTGAAAAAAAGGATGATAATGTCGCACCTGGACGTCTGTCACAAATTCTATCTGACGTGGAAGGGGTGTTCCAGCAAGGACTTGGGACTCTAAAAGGAGTAAAGGCAACCATAAAGATTGAGGATAACGCAAACCCAAAATGTTTCAAGGCCAGACCGGTGCCATACGCGATCCGCCCAGCCGTTGAAGCTGAACTGGAGAGTCTGGAGCGTTCGAGAGTGCTGTCCAAGGTGGACTGGAGCGAGTGGGCCACACCCATCCTTCCTGTAATGAAGAAAGTATTGAGCAGCACGCCTGGGGAGCCAAAGAAGGTTTGCATCTGTGGGGACTTCAAGGTGACTGTGAACCCAGTCCTGCACACAGTACAGTATCCACTTCCGTGGATAGAAGATATTTTCGCCTCACGATCTGGAGGGAAACGTTGTACAAAGATTGATCTGGCCCAAGCGTATCTACAAATGGAGGTGGAAGAAGCATCTAGAAAATACCTCACAATAAACATTCACAAAGGCCTTTACCAGTACAATCGACTGGTATTCGGGGTAGCATCGGCCCCGGCTATTTGGCAGAGGGCAATGGAACAAGTCCTGCAAGGGATCCCGGGGACCCAGTGTTATTTGGACGACATCCTGGTTACGGGCGAAAATGACAATGAACACCTTGCCAACCTGGAGCAGGTGCTCACGAGATTACAGGAATATGGGCTACGAGCCAACCGCTCCAAATGCGAGTTCTTCTCGAGACAAATCTTGTATTGTGGCCGCATGATTGATGAGGAAGGGTTGCATAAGTCGCCGGAAAAGATTGAGACTGTAGTCAAGGCTCTAGCACCGGAAAATGTGTCGCAACTGAGGTCGTTCCTCGGGTTGGTGAATTACTACCATAAGTTCTTGCCGAATTTATCTACAATTCTGCACCCACTGAATGCCCTGCTGCAAACTGGAGTGACATGGAAATGGAGTGATGAGTGTAAGCGTGCCTTTCATGAATGTAAATGCCTAATCACTTCAAAAGAAGTATTGGCCCACTACAACCCAACAGTACCGATTCGGTTGGCATGTGATGCGTCACCCTACGGCATTGGAGCAGTACTGTCACACACATTCCGTGACGGTTCAGAGAGGCCAATAGCCTTTGCGTCGCGCTCGCTAACCTCAGCCGATCGTAACTATGACCAGATTGACAGGGAGGCCCTCAGCCTGGTGTGGGGGGTGAAGAAGTTCAATCACTATCTGCACGGGCAGAACTTCACCCTACTGACTGATCATCAGCCCCTGGTCTCCATTTTTAACCCAAAGAAGGGCATTCCAGTGATGACGGCGCAACGGCTGCAAAGATGGTCACTTTTTCTAGGGGCACATCAGTACGACATAGAGTACAAGGGTACGAAACAGCATGGAAATGCTGATGGGCTGTGACGCCTACCGTTGCCTATGGTAGAAGAAACACCTGCAGTGGACCCTGTTGAGATATTCCATGCGACCATAGTCGAATGTTTGCCTGTTTCAAACACGAGTATAGAGAAGGAATCCCGAAATGACCTGACACTCTCTCGGGTCTACGATTTGACGGTGAAGGGATGGCCAGCATATGGCGACTCACTGTTGCCAGCATTCTCGCCAAGGAGAGAACAGCTGTCAGTGTGCCGGAGAACCTTGATGTGTGGATCCCGAGTGGTAATTCCACCCAAGTTGAGAGATAGAGTGCTCAATGAGCTTCATGAGAGTCATCTGGGAGGGGTAAAAATGAAAAGCCTAGCCAGGGCGTTTGTGTGGTGGCCGGGAATCGATAAAGAAATCGAGGATATGACCAAGGGATGCACAGGATGCCAGAAGGTCCAAAACGCTCCACCACAGGCCCCGCTACATCCATGGGAGTGACCCTCATCTCCATGGCAACGGGTACACATTGATTTTGCTGGTCCATTTATGGACTTAATGTTTCTAATCGCTGTGGACGCCCATTCGAAATGGCCAGAGGTCATTAAAATGTCATCCACCACCACGGAGAAAACTATTGCAGTCCTAAGAACCATCTTCGCCAGGAATGGGTTGCCAGAACTGATTTGCTCCTACAATGGGCCATAGTTTGTGTCTGAGGATTTCCGGAGTTTCCTGAAGAATAATGGGGTGAAACATTACACATCTGCCCCATATCATCCAGCCACAAATGGATTGGCTGAGAGGTTTGTTCAGACCTTTAAAAAGGCCATAAATGCAATGTATAATGATGACATGCCACTACAACACAAGGTGGATAGTTTCTTGTTTGCTTACCGGAATGCGACACATGCAGTAACCAACCAAGCTCCAGCCGTACTGTTCTTCAACCGAAGGCTAAGATGTCGCCTGGATTTGCTCAAACCAAACATAAGACGAGATGTTGAGGATAAGCAGTTCCAGCACATAAATGAGAAGCCAACCCGGAGCTTCAAGGTAGGGCAACCAGTCTTGGCCCGCGACTACCGAACAGAAAAATGGCAGCCAGGAACGGTATGCACACAGCAGGGACCACAAATGTACACAGTGGACGTTGGAGAGAGCATTGTGAGGTGCCATGCTGACCAGATTCTAGAGTCACAGGAACAAGCCAAACTAGTGCCACGAGAATGTGCACCTGGTAATCAACCTGAAGTACAGGTTGCGTCTACCTCAGAAGCAGTGGTATTGGAAGCTGACGAACCAACCAGTGACCATGAACCAGAATCAGCTTCGCCACAAGAACAGGATACTCGAGAAAGGCGCTATCCGGTCAGGATCAGAAAGCCTCCTCAAAGACTGAAGTTATAAATGCTTATTTCAGTTGATGTGTATAATATCCAGAAAGTTGTAATTAGTTATTATTTAGTTGTTAACTGAATGTTATGTACTGTTTATCTAAAAGGGGAGGAATTGTTGTGTATGTACCTTTAAGGGAAGAACTGGTTTTAGACTGCAGTACCGGCAGTGACCACCCCTGTATAAAAGGCCCTAGCAGGCTTCTGTATTTCAGTCTGACGTTGCCCCCCTGTTAAGTAAAGTACCTGTTAAACTGTTCTCCCGAAGTCCATGTATTATTGAGGCGTGGACTTTACACTACCCTTTACCATTAATATTCCACCCAGTCTAATCCGAACCTCCTGCTCACGACTCATTACCGTTTATATTCCACCTGGTGTTATCCCAATCTCCTGCTTACTACCATTACTGTTAATATCCCACTGGATCTAATCACAATTTCCTGTCCATTTGGTATCCTTAAAAACCCCATCTAATCCCAACCTCCTGCTGACTGTATTATGGTTAGTATCCCAATTAGTCCAGGTGTAATCTTGTGTTCACGCCCCATACTCCAGCATTCCTTTGTATCCACGCAGCAATAGAAATAGATTTTTTCAAAAAATTGTCAACTTGCTTCCTCAATAGTTTGTGGGATTGAATTATGCTTTCTAACCACCTCGAGTTTAAATAAATGTATCAACCTTCACCGCAAATTCTTTGAATTTGCCTAAATATGTGCCCTACGACCAATCAGTGGAAACTATCAGTAACAATTTTTTTGATCGTAACTCTTCAGAATCTGAAGATTTGCAGCACGTGCACACTTATCCTGCTCACCTCTAGTTGAATGAGTCCAACGTTCTCAAATCGGACTCTAACAGTAACTCCACATCTCTGCCGGTGGGACAGGAAATACCGATGATTGATGGTGGAGGAGCCTGAGATGTTGGCTAATAAATATGATTTTATAAGTATCATTACGTCATATTGTTGTTTAACTAATGTGTGGTCCACTTCTCCCCACTTTGGCACCAGTCCCCAAGTGTTAGTGAGGAGGGCTTTGCAGGGTTGGCTGAGCTGGGTGTTCTTTCGTCGTGTCCGAATCCAGTGCCGAGGCGGAGCGGTCCGTCCGATTTTATTCTTCTATACCTTTCTTTCTAGAGGCTTTCTCCGCCATTTCAGAGGCCACCACATTGGTGAAGGAGTGGAATCACGTATAGACCAGACGTAAAGGACATTAGGTGTTACGACAATCTTTACTAATATCGGCTATTTATTTTGAAATATTTCAAATTCGAATATAAATTTAAATTCAGGAAACATCCACGATGTGATTTGAACCATTGTCTCTGGATTACTCATCCAGTAATATAACCAACACGCTCTCGTTTTCCACACCTCGCCGTCTCTGTGTCCATTGTCTGATTGCACCTCTGTGAAGTGCCTTTCGACTATTTATTTTCTGCTTTAAAGGTGTTATATAAATGTAAGCTTTGATGATGAAAGTCCTGACTACACAGACCCCATTGCTGGATATCTGTTCCCGGTTACCGAGAGTTCATACCGGCAGCAGATGTGTCAAATAATGGGTGCCAGACATTTCAATTACCAAGGGAACAAATGATTCGATTTTTCATCTTTATTTTAATTGGTCGATTCTCCGGCCCTATACATCAACAGTGATTGTTTCAATTAGTCAGCGATAATTTATCGGGCAGTTTTCTAGCTGCTTCTCTCACTTCAGATTCGTTCCTTCCCTGTAACTGGAGTTCAGTCTCGCTGCTGCTTTATTTCTAATTAAATCACAAAGTGGGGCAGCAGGAAAACATGTGAGAAACGAGTGTATCATATCGTCAATCAGTAAGCTGATGTCATGTTGTACACGAAAGGAGAGAGAAAACGAATCACGTTAAAACTGCTGCAGATTCTCAGTGATTCCTCAGTCTCCGAGAACTAAATTTCATCACATTTATTTCCCGTTAATGGTGGATCAAGATTTTTACAGAATATTCAGCCCATGTTCAGAATGGGTCACTACCCGGCCCAGTTATTGCTTTCTCAGCTCAAAACAACTAGGAGATCCCATCACTGTGCAGATCACTTCCTTCTCATTCTCAGTGTTTATCATTCACTCCGCTCCTCAATATATTCATTATTGTTCTTTACAGAAAGTCACGGATCTCGTGGAGAAGGGAAATCGGGCAGACAGTTCCAAACTTCTCCTAACTCTGGTGATGGAGAAAGGCTCTGGGGCCCGAAGGGTGATGTGGGAATCCGTTGTGAAAATGCGCCATGGGGTACCAAATTTGGAAAAATACTGAAAGAAATAGAGGAACTTGGTACGGTAAAATCACACACATGAATTCAAATATTAATTTAAACACTGAGGATTTTACTATAATATTACACAGATCTGACTTCATGAAAGTTCATTGATCTAAACAGGTTCTGATCCATTTGATTACATGAACATCGCACGAGGTTTATCCGAAATACCCAGGCACCTGAAAGGTAAGTGATGACATGGAGATTTGAAAACATTTAACTCCCTTCTGAGAATCAGAATGTTTGACTGTCAGCCTTTCTTTAGAGTTTGTCAGAATCTGGAAATCAGAAGTTCAAAGACTGGAGAAATAGGATTGGACGTCATTTTGATTTGTCATCAATCCAAAACTATTCAGTGTAGGTTCAAGATACAATTCAGACCATTTCTGACGTTTCCTGTAAATATGCGGACGTTGTTATCATTTCACAAAATCCAGCTGCTGATTTCTATCACTTGTGAAGTCTTATACACACCGGGCAGGATCCTGATAGACTGTGAAACCCCATACACACCTGACAGGATCCCGATACACTGTGAAACCCCATACACACCTGGCAGGATCCTGATGCACTGTGAAACCCCATACACACCGGGCAGGATCCTGATTCACTGTGAAACCCCATACACACCTGGCAGGATCCTGATGCACTGTGAAAACCCATACACACCTGGCAGGATCCCGATGCACTGTGAAAACCCATACACACCTGGCAGGATCCTGATACACTGTGAAACCCCATACACACCTGGCAGGATCCCGATACACTGTGAAACCCCATACACACCTGGCAGGATCCCAATACACTGTGAAAACCCATACACACCTGGCAGGATCCTGATACACTTTGAATCTCCATACACACCTGGCAGGATCCCTGATACACTCTGAATCCCCATACACACCTGGCAGGATCCTAATGCACTCAGAATGCCCATACACACCTGGCAGGATCCTGATACACTGTGAAACCCCATACACACCTGGCAGGATCCCGATACGCTGTGAAAACCCATACACACCTGGCAGGATCCCGATACACTGTGAAACCCCATACACACCTGGCAGGATCCCAATACACTGTGAAATCCCCTACACACCTGGCAGGATCCTGATAAACTCTGAATCCCCATACACACCTGGCAGGATCCCTGATACACTCTGAATCCCCATACACACCTGGCAGGATCTTAATACACACAGAATCCCCATACACACCTGGCAGGATCCTGATACACTGTGAATCCCCATACACACCTGGCAGGATCCTGATACACTCTGAATCCCCATACACACCTGGCAGGATCCTGATACACTCTGAATCACCATACACACCTGGCAGGATCCTGATACACTGTGAAACCCCATACACACCTGGCAGGATCCTGATACACTGTGAAACCCCATACACACCTGGCAGGATCCCGATACGCTGTGAAAACCCATACACACCTGGCAGGATCCTGATACACTCTGAATCCCCATACACACCTGGCAGGATCCTGATACACTCTGAATCCCCATACACACCTGGCAGGATCCTGATACACTCTGAATCCCCATACACACCTGGCAGGATCCTGATACACTCTGAATCCCCATACACACCTGGCAGGATCCTGATACACTCTGAATCCCCATACACACCTTTACGCAACCTATCACATTGTGAATCACCGGACACAACTTGCAGGATCCTAAAACATGAACCCCTGGCAGCATACTGATACACTGTGAAACCCCATACACACCTGGCAGGATCATTATACCCTGTGACACATAGGTCCTTGACCTGATGTGGAAGGTCCTCAGCCCCTGGGATTCTATCCAGCACAAACTGTCGGAGTAGTGGTGGAGAAATGGGAAAGATTTAAGTATTACAATTGTGCCTCACGTCATGAACCATCCGATAGTGTTCAATCCAATCTGAGAAGCTCTACAGATATTCACTCAATCAAACATTAACTGAGGAGGTACATGAGATAAAGGCAATGTTATGTGTGATTAGAAACTGATTGGACCGATTCCCACTGGCAGTGAAACAGACAAACTAGGCACAGAGAAACTTGTTGTACTGAAGGAAGCGTTCATTCATTCAGGAGGCTTTTGATTCCCAATTTACTTATTATCAGAAACATATTTGTAATTTTCAAAAACTACATTGTAGGAAACTCATATCCAAATGAAACGATGGAATGTAATAATTGCAACTGTTGAAATGAACTGTCAGTCTTTTCTTCCCTGATGTAATACTGAGTGAAGTGGGCTGTACTTCTATTTTTGATTCTGATCGGTTTTCTGACCAGAGTTATATAAAAAGAATATAGGAGTAAAATTACTGCAAAACTGTTCACATTTTCGGAAACACAACAGGAGGATGTTTAGGGGAAAAAAGGCCACTTTGGTCCAAACAAATCGGTCCTATTAGAGATGAACCCACCTGCCCCTCCTCTCGGTGTATCCACAGAAACACAACTAATTGTCTCTTGTCCCCAATTACACTGCCCCTTAGTGTCCTCCCTGGTAACTGGTCTCCCGCTCTATTATCCTTTGGTGAAAAAGATTACCCTGACTTCGCTTCTTACGCCTGGCATCTTAGTGTCAGTTTTCTCTTAATTAATTGTGATCATTATTTTTCTCATTCCGGCATTAATTTTGTGAATTTTCTTAGAAATTCTGATCAATAATTCAATATCCAAAGTCTCTAATTCCAAACAAACCAAATCTAACACCGCACCATTTCCTCTGCCTTAATTGTGCCATAATCATCTTATTTTTCTCTGCACCTTCAGCATTGCAATAACATTCTTCCTCTGATTAGGTGATTAGAAGCATACACAGGACCTGCCCAGGATCGGACACACTAACAGTGGACGTTCTCCCCTTTCACAGTCTGTCCCTCTCCCAGTGCCTTCAATAACCTATATAAAATGCCCAAGGTCTGAAACACTAACAGTTGGACTTCTGTCCATTCACAGTCTGTCCCTCTCCCAGTGCGCACACTACCTCAGATAACCTGCCCAGGGCCAGACACACTAACGATGGAACTTCTGTGGATGGAAGATTCACCAGGCTGATACCTGGGATGGCAGGAATGACGTACGAGGAGAGATTGTGTCAATTGGGCTTATACTCACTGGAGTTTAGAAGATTGAGAGGTGATCTCATCGAAACCGATAAAATTCTGTCAGGTCTGGACAGACTAGATGCAGAAAGGATGTTTCTGATGGTCGGGGAGTCCAGAACCAGGGGTCATAGTCTAAGGATAAGGGCTAAGCCATTTAGGACTGAAATGAGGAGGAATTTCTTCACCCAGAGGGTGGTGAACCTGTGGAATTCTCTGCCACAGAGGGCGGTGGAGGCCAGTTCATTAAATATATTCAAGAAAGAGTTGGATATATTTCTTGAGGCTAAAGGGATCAAGGGATATGGGGAGAAGGCAGGGACAGGGTACTGAATTTGGATGATCAGCCATGATCTCATTGAATGGCGGAGCAGGCTCGAAGGGCCAACTGGCCTACTCCTGCTCCTACCTTCTAAGTTTCTATGTTTCTATGTTTCATTCACAGTCTGTCCCTCTCCCAGTGCCCACACTACCCCAGATAACCTCCCCAAGACTTGAAACACTAACGGTGGAAATTCTGTACATTCACAGTCTGTCCCTCTCCCAGTGCTTTCACTAACCCAGATAACCTGCCCAAGACCTGAAACACGAACGGTGGAACTTCTGTCCATTCACAGTCTGTCCCTCTCCCAGTGCGCACACTACCCCAGATAACCTGCCCAGGACCTGATAGAGTAACACATTGCCCCTCTCGATGAGAAACCAATCCATTGCGGCAGAAGGGAAGCTCCACAGACCGTTTCACATATTGATCCACTAGATCCTCTGCTGTCATATAACCAGGATCATGTGTGGATGTACAATGAGATTTCTATAGCACAGGGCAGGTCGGACAGTATTTACCATCAGAGGGAAAAAATCACCTTCGTAGTAATCTCCATGTTCAGTGAATGTTAGAATCAAGTGAGGATTTGAAATTTTTCTCAGCCATTGCTCACTTTAAAGCGAGGTTTCCATTAACTGAGTTTAATTTCTACACACACCTCTATTAAAGCTGTAAATTCATGCTTGCAACATTTCAATGAATAATAAAGGGGTGTTGAGAAGTTGTTTTTTTGTCAATACACCTAACATTGAGACCACTTTCTGTCTGTTCTAATTGAAGACGCTCAACAGAAACACAAGGAAACACTCCGGGTACAAACTGAAACACTGAGAGTGAACACTATCCTAATAAAGGAGAAGGTTAAGAGTTTCCAGCTGGTTGATCGATACGCTGAGCTAACGGTCATTTCTACTGTTCGACATCGGACACTTGTAGAACATGAACTGCTGGCAAGAGGCCGAGACCATGAAGAGTGGAGAGAGAAACATCTCCGGAGAGAGCTGGAAAAAATCCGAACTGATCAATTGTTCCAGAGCTGTTTTTCCCAGAGAGGGGGATTGTTCCAGAAAATTCAGAGTTTCTTCCTGCGATCCAATTCTGGGAGTTCAGCAGCAGTGAGCGGAGTCCCGGGGATTGGAAAAACAACAATGGTACAAAAGATTGTTTATGACTGGGCCACTGGGAAAATATACCCACACTTTCAATTTGTTTTCAGCTTTAAATTCCGGGATTTGAACACTATTAACTGTAGAATAAACTTGAGGAATCTGATACTGGATCTGTATCCTTACTTTGGGAATATTCTGGGAGAGCTCTGGAAGAACCCAGAGGGATTTCTGTTTATATTCGACGGTTTGGATGAATTCAAGGACTGCATCGATTTTTCTGACAATCGGAGAAATACAGAACCCCAGCACATGTGCACAGATCCTGAAGACTGTTGTGAAGTGTCTGACATTGTGTACAGTTTAATACAGCACAAGCTGCTCCCAGGATGTTCAGTGCTAGTGACCAGCCGCCCCACTGCATTACATTTATTGGAAAAGGCTGAGATCAGTGTCTGGGCTGAAATCCTGGGATTTGTTGGTGAAGAACGGAAGGAATATTTCAACAAGTTTTTTGAAGATCAGATGGTGGCAGCAGCTGTTTTCAAACATGTGGAGGAGAACGATATCTTGTACACCATGTGCTACAACCCTTCCCACTGCAAGATCCTCGGTCCCTTCTTTGCACAAAGAGACAGGGAACAGCAGCGAGTTCCCAAGAGCATCACCCAACTATATTCCTACTATATTTACAACATTCTGAAAAACCATGGCCGAGAGATTGAAAGCCCCCGTGATGTGTTACTGAAGCTTGGTGAGATGGCCTTCACAGGAGTCTCCGAGTAGAAGGTTGTGTTTAGAAATGGAGATTTGATCAAGTACAATCTGCAACCTTCCCAGTTCCTGTCTGGGTTCATGATGGAACTTTTGGAGAGAGATGATTCTGCCCAGAGTGTGGTGTACACATTCCCGCACCTCACCATCCAAGAGTTTGTAGCCGCACTTGCACAATTCCTGACTCCAGATCCCAGGGACATCCAGAAAATCCTCAGTGAAGCCCACAGCAAGGAAGATGGGCGATTTGAGATATTTCTCCGTTTTTTTGCTGGTCTCTCCTCCCCACAGGCAGCTCGACCCCTGGAGGAGTTTCTGGGTCCATTTCTTCATCAAACCACCTGCCGAGTGATTGATTGGGTGAAGGAGAAGATTGAAGGACAGATTGGAAACACAGAGAGTGAAACTGGTCAAAGGAACCTCCTGAACACATTCCACTATCTGTTTGAGTCTCAGAATAAAGCACTGGCTTGGAAAACAGTGGGATCTGTGGAAACACTTACATTTAGTGGCATGACACTGACCCCGATTGACTGCGTGGCCGTCTCGCATGTACTTGGACTCTGGGATACAATAAAACACCTTGATTTACGGGAGTGCTCCATTCAGTGTGAAGGACTCCGGCGGCTGAGACCCGTACTGCACAAATGCCGGGTGTTGAGGTAACTTTATTTGTCTCGAACTGTTGGGCGAATTGTAGAACAGTCACGGATTGTGTTGTTATTCCGTAATGAAGGGAAACAAACAGTTCAGTTAAACCAGAGTGAAGCAGATTCAACACAAATATGACCAATAATAAGAGGATCGGTCAGTAATTTCCTGATTTCTGGGGAATCTAAAATTGATGCTTGTGAACAAGTACGGATGTTATACTCTTGATCGGACCAGCAAATGATGGTCACTGAAACAGAAGAGTCTTTGCGCAGCACTTGCGTCTTTGCATCAGAAGGTCGTCGATACAGGCCCCACGGTGGTAATCCAGACCGACACTTCAGTGAAAAGGTTCCAATCTAACGTATTGTGGGGTGTTAGCCCCGGAGTACAGACACACATCGGCCAGTGGTGGGGCCTCGCACACAGCGGGCGGCTCCTGAGTAAACCGGGGGCAGTGAATCCGCGAATTCCCCATAATCCGCCCCCTGTGTGTGAGGCCCCGCTCCGGGAGGGATCTTCTGAAAATTCCCCCAAAACTGTTGGGCCAGTTACACCTGGAATAAATGCAGAGCCAGTTTAATGGAGAATAAACTGAGACTCCCCTCCCCTATATACTGGGAGTACAGGGACATTTAAAACTTGTAACGGGACAGAACAAACTCTGCTTGTTACATAAAATCCTGGGGGTGAATTTTACAGCAGCAGTTAGCGCCGCTTCACGATATAACTCACCCCGAGATACTATATAGATTAATATAATGTACAAAGTACAGGGAATCACAGCTTTATCATTTCATTCCGGGAAAATCGCCCTTTTCTGTAAAATCTGGGATTTAAGGAGCAGCAGAAAGGAAACAAGTTTCCCCGAACATGAGGGGGCCACTGAGCTCCCGGAGGGTAATTCTGATCATCAGCGAAGGAGACTGGACTGAGGGACATTTAAAGGCTTCACACAGACAGCGCTTTCCTTAATAAGTACAGTTTCTGACAGTCTGTGAATATATGGGGAGTTGGACAGATTGTGATTCATTCCCAGTGACAGGAAAATCTGCTCATTAATTTCTTGAAGTTGCTTCAATTTGTTCGGTAATATCCGAGAGGGAAAGTTTTTACCTAGGATTTGAGTCAGTTTGTATCTCGCGCTCTCTCTCTTTCTTTGTGTTTAGACTGGGGAGCAATAAACTAGGAGATTCCGGAGTGAAACTACTGTCTGTGGCTCTGAGGAACCCGGACTGTAAAATACAGGAACTGGGGTAAGTACCGGACTGTGTGAGATTGAGTTCATAATAACCAGATGTCTAACACTGAACATTATCATTAGCATCAGTGATAGGTTTATTAATAAACATTGCTCATTATTAGTAGTATCAGTAACAGCGTTATTAATAAACACTACAGTATCAGTAGAATAAGCAATATTCTTAATAATTATTGGGTGTTTACCTTGTTTGATGTTATTTCTTCTGTCCCATGCACCCACCCTCTCCCTATCTCTCTCTTTCTCTGAACATTGGAACAGGAGGAGCCCATTTAGCCCCTCGAGCCTGTTCAATGACATCATGGCTGAGCTGCGATCTAACTCCATATACCCGCCTTTCGCCCATATCCCTTAATATCTTTGATTAACAAAGATCTATCAGTCTCAGATTTAAAATTAACAATTGATCCAGCATTAATTGCCGTTTGCAGAAGAGAGTTCCAAACTTCTACCACCCTTTGTTTGTAGAAGTGTTTCCTAATTTCACCCCTGAAAGGCCTGATTCCATTTTTTATATTTTGCCCCCGAATCCTCCATTCCTGGCCTAACGGACATAATTTCTCTCTATCTAACCTACCTGTTCCCTTTAATATCTTGAAGTCTCTATCAAATTACCCATTAACCTTCTAAATTATAGGGAATACAACCCTATTTTGTGTAATCTCTCCTCGTTATTTGACCCTTGGATTCCGGGTATGATTCTCATAACTCTACGCTGCACTCCCTCCAAGGCCAACATATCCATCACAAGATAAAAACAGAAAATGCTGGCGATACTCAGCCAGTCAGGCAGCATCTGTAGACAGAGTAACAGAGTTAACGCTTCAGGTCGATGACCCTTCTGTTTCTCTCTCCACAGATCCTGCCTGACCTGCTGAGTATTTCCAGCATTTTCTGTTTTTATTTCAGATTTCCAGCATCTGCAGCATTTTGCTTTTGTATATCCTTCCTAAGGTATGGTGCCCAGAACTACTCAAAGTACTCCAGGTGTGGTCTAACCAGGGTTTTATGTAGCTGCAGCGTGACGTCTACCCCCTTGTACTCTAGTCCTCTAGATATAAAGGCCAGCATTCCATTAGTCTTTGATTATTTTATGCATGTGTTCATGACATTTCTTGTTCTATGTACATGTACCTTAAGTCTCTTTGGACTGCCACTGTTTTTAATTTTTCACTGTTTAGAAAGTAACCCACTCTGTCCTTTTTCGGTCAAAAGTGGATGAACCCACAATTGCCTACATTGAAATCCATTTGCCACAGTTTTGCCCATTTACTTTTTCTATCAATATTGCTTTTTAATTATATGCTTTCATCTACACTGCCAAATGCCGCCTATCTTTGTGTCATCGGCAAATTTGGACATATGGCTTTCTATGCCATCATCTAAGTCGTTAATAAATACTGTGAATAGTTGAGGCCCTAATGCAGATCCCTGTAGGACACCACTAATCACATCCTGCCAAGTAGAGCACCTGCCCATTATCCCTTCCCTCTGTTTTCTGTGGTTCAGGAAATTTCCTAACAAAGTCAGTAATCGGCCTTCAATTCCATGGGCTTCAACCTTCGTTAACAGTCTCTTATTAAATGCCTCATGGAAGTCCATATAAAAAACAGCCATTGACATTCCCCTGTCCACTACTTTAGTCACCTCTTCAAAAAATTCAATCAGGCTTGTCAGACATGACCTACCATTCACAAATCCATGCTGGCTCTGTCTGATCAGCTGATAATTTAAGGTGTTCAGTCACCCTTTCTTTAATTATTGTCTCTACTAACTTCCTGACAACAGAGGTTAGATTAACTGGCCTATAATTCCCTGGTCATTCTTAAGTAGTGGAGTGACATGCTCAATTTTCCAAACTAAAGGGGCGGTTTCTGAATCGAGAGAACTTTGGAAGATTATAGTTAAGGCATCTGCAATGTGCTCATGTGTTTCTTTAAATCCCTGCTGTGGAAAGCATCTGGTCCTGGGGATTTGTCACTCTTTATTGCCATTATTTCCTTCATTACTGCTACTTTGCTTTTGTTAATGTTATTGAGTCCCTGTCCCTGATTCAATATTAGTTTCCTTGTGATTTCCGACATGCTACCCTCTTCCTCTATTGTAAATACTGACGCAAAGTAATTATTCAACATGCCTGTCATTTCCTTATTGTCATTGACAAGATCACATATATCAGTTTTCAAGGGTTCAACATTGCGCCTGACTACCCTATTTTTCTTAATTTAACTGTAAAAAATGTTCGTATTGATTTTGACAACCGTTGCAAGTTTATTTCCATACTTCCTTTTTGTAGCTCTTATTATCTGTCTTGTCACCCTTTGCTGTTCTTTGTATCAGAATCTGTGGACCTTTCATCAGGATCTGTGCTATTTTTTCCATTTCTGTATGGTTTTTTTTAGTGTTTTGCTGTCTGTTCCCTCTTTAGTCATCCATGGCTGTTTCCTTTGGGCAAATAGTGCTCTTGCCCCTCGGGTATAATCTGGTTCTGTATCACATTAAATTATTTTTTAACATCTCCACTGATCTTCTGGCGTTTTACCCATTAACACATTGGCCCAGTTTACTTGGACAGTCTCTGTCTCATCCCGCTGACGTCGGCTGTACCTAAACCTAGAATTTTAGTAGCTATTTTGCGTTTCTCCCTTCAAACACTACGTTGAACTCGATCATGTGATGCTCGCAAATGGATAAATGATCACACACCATTAGGCTGTTAACTAATCTAGCTCATTCATCATTACTAAATCTAATATGGCCTGTCCCCTTGTTGGTTCTAGAACATATTGTTGGAGAAAACTATCCCAGACACACTCAAGAAAGTCACTACCTTTCTGAAAGATATGCATCTGTCATCACTAACTATATGGAAGTTAAAATCCCCCATTAAAACCACTCTGCCTTTGCTACACGCGTGTCTTATCTCTGCGTGTATACAATGAAGCACTTCACAGCTACCAGGGGGCACATACACAACTCCCATTACAGTTTAAATTCTTTCCTATTTCTTAATTCTTCCCATAAAGTCTCCATTGCCTGTTGACCTCTCTTATCATTGATGTATTTTCAGCCTTAATCCCTAAGGCTACTTCTCCCCCTCTGCCATTTTCCCTGTCTTTCCTGCAGACCTTATAACCTGGTATATTTAGTTTCCAGTCCGGACCATCTTGCAGCCATGTCATACACTCCAAGTTGAATTTGCGCCTGCAGTTCATTCAATTATTGCATATTCTCCATGCATTTGTATAAAGAACGCTTATTGCGCCACATTCCCTAACCTGCCCTTCACCTCGAATGTTTTACTCGCATGTTTCTTATTTCTGTCTCCTGGTTTAATCATTTTATATATTTAAGTTTCCCCTTTACCTAAAGCACAATTTATGACTTTTGTCTACTCTCTTCCCTTTCGTTTGCTTTTGACCTATTATTTGTACGACAATTTCCACTTGAGCCCCCCCCCATTTACTAGTTAAAATCCTTGTGATGGGCCGATTTATCCATCTACCTTTATCATCTTTAGACTGGATGAAAATGATCTCACCACTTCTTGTATCGAGCATCTGGTCTCTGATCTCAGTACAAACCGATCACTGACGATTCAGAACCTGAGTAGTAATAAACTGGGAGATTCAGGAGTGAAACTACTGTCTGCAGTTCTGAGGAACTTGGACTGTAAAATACAGAAACTGCGGTACGTACCCGACTCTGAGATTGTGTTTATAATAACTGGATGTCTGACACTGTACATTATTATTAGTATCAGTAATAGTATTATTAATAAACAGTGGGATTTATCCTAAATCATATTGTCTCTCTGTCTCTGATCTCCAGGCTGCGTGATGTCTGTCTGACAGATTCATGTGCCGAGGACCTCGTCTCCGCTCTTAGTATAACATGTTCACTGACCGATCTGGACCTGGGTAATAATAACCTGGGAGATTCAGGAATGAAACTGCTGTCTGCGGCTCTGAGGAACCCGGACTGTAAAATACAGAAACTGCGGTGAGTACCAGACTGTGTGAGATTGTGTTTATAATAACTGGATATCTGGCACTGAACATTATTATTAGTATCAGTAATAGTGTTATTAATAAATACTGCATATTATTCCTTTCATATATAGTGTTCATTTATAAGAATATTACCGATACTAGTAATAATGTAGAGTGTTAATTAACATCATGGCCTGTATTTTCCGACCCCTACGGGTGTGTACGAGCCGTGTACACACCTGTAGGGGCCTCACAAGTGCTGGTTTCGGGCATACGAAGTGCTTGTGCTGAAAACCGACATTCCGACCTGTCAAGAATGCTCTTGGCAGATCGCACACCTGCCCTGGAGAAGGGCCTCTGCGGGTGGAGAGTTCCGCTTTCTGGAGACCCTCCGCCCGCTGAAAACCTTTAAGAATCTGACGCCTGGTAAAAGTAAGGCATAAGGCCTGCTTTTACCAGCATAAGAGTTTAAAGAAGTAAAAAAGAATGTTTTCACTCATTTTTATTTTAAAAATACTTTTAAAAAAGGTAAGTATATTTTTAGCCATGTTAAAAAAAAAATTTCACCAATTTTTTTATTAATGTTTAATTTAATGTAATTTTAAAAACATGGGCCTAGAAATTCAGTGCCCTTAGCACCGATTTTGCGGCGCTAGAGGGCCTAGCGCTGCAATTGGCGCTGGTTCCTAAATTGCCTGGGGCCCTTCCACGGCGGTAGACTGGTAGCGCTGCGCCGGCACCGATGATGTCATCGGTGTGCGCAGCGTCCTGGTTGCCGTGGTAACCCGGCCCAAAGCCGAAATTCAGTTGCGGCCGCCTCGCCAGTGGCAGCCGCAACTAAGACTCCGGCAAACGAGTGTTGCCGGAGTCTGCGCCGGCGCTTTAAGGAGGCGCAGCGGCCGGCCGATTTCCCGCCGGCCACCTTCCCACAGCTCCCTCCCCGGACATCTCCACCCCCCCCCCGGAACAGGTGCAAGCCCGGCACTTGTCCGAGGTGCCGGGCTCATTTTTGCAGAGATTTGCGCGGCCGGGTGCAGGCAGCTCCTCCTTAATGGAAGGAGGAGGCCTGCACTTCCGGAGCCTGCCACACCGCAGCGGGCGCTGCAGCGCCGGAATAGCGCCACAATGCGGCGCGTTGCGCCAGTTTTCAGGCGCTAAAACCCTTCAGTAGCGCCGGCAGCCGTTTGGGCGCGGCGCTACTGAATTTTTGGCGCGCGCAAAGGGACTTAGCGCTGGCGCTAACTTCCGGCGCTAAAGCCCTGGCACAGCGCAAACTCAATTTCTAGGCCCCGATGTTTTTAAAATTTATTTAATATTTTACTGTGCTTTTTGAGTGATCTCCATTAATACTTTTGAAAGATGAACTGCCTCCGCCCCTGGGACACCTGGGCCTCTGCGCGCACTCCAGGAGAGGCCCAGGAGTGGAAGAGTCCAGACCTCCGGAGCTCTCAGGTATGGGCGTAGATTTTTTCCAGGTCGGAGGCATCCGCACGTAGGAAGCCTTCGATCGGAAAATACGGGCCATTATGTTTATTAATAAACACTTAAATGTACACTGTACAACAGTAATAGTTGTTAATAAACACTGTATATAATTTGTATTATCTCTCGGTATCTATCTCTCTCTTTATTTCTCTCTGATCCCCAGGCTGTATGAAAACGGTCTCACAGATTCTTGTGCCGAGGATCTCGTCTCCGCTCTCAGTACAAATCAGTCACTGATGGAGCTGGACCGGGGCACTAATAAACTGCGAGATTCAGGAGCGAAACTACTGTCTGCGGCTCTGAAGAACCAGGACTGTAAAATACAGAGACTGCGGTAAGTACTAGACTGTGTGAGATTGTGGTTATAATGACTGGATTTCTAACACGGTATATAATGAATACTATCAGTAATAGTGTGATAAGAACTCATTATCAGCTGTGGCTCAGTGAGACCATTCTCGCTTCTGAGACACATGGTTTTGGGTTCAAGTCCTTCCGCAAAGACTAGCACAAAAATCTCGGCTGACACGACTAGCACAAAAATCTCGGCTGACACTCCAGTACAGTCTTTGGGATGAGACATTAAACCAAGGCTCAGTCTGCTGTAGAATGACCCGATTATGGTGAAATATTTAAGGGCTCCAATAAATTACAAGGGGTTTGTTTTATAAGAACATAAGGAGTGAGCCGTACAGCCCCTCGAGCCTGCTCCGCCAATCAATAAGATCATGGCTAATCATCGACCTCAACTCCACTTTCCTGTCCAATGTCCATATCCCTTGATTCCCCATGAGTCCAAAAACCTATCTATCTCAGCCTTGAATATACTCAAATTCTCAGCATTCACAGCCCTCTGGAGCAGAGAATTCCAAAGATTCACAACCCTCTGAGCGAAGAAATTCTTCCTCATCTCAGTCTTAAATGGCCGACCCCTTATCCTGAGACTCTGCCCCCCCAGTTCTAGACACTCCAGCCAGGGAAACAACGTCTCAGCATCTACTCTGTCAATCCCCTTCAGAATCTTGTATGTTTCATAGAGTCATAGAGTCATAGAGTAATACAGCACGGATAGAGGCCCTTCGGCCCATCGTGTCCGCGCCGGCCATCAAGCCCTGTCTAATCTAATCCCATATTCCAGCATTTGGCCCGTAGCCTTGTATGCTATGGCATTTCAAGTGCACATCCAAATGCTTCTTAAATGTTGTGAGGGTTTCTGCCTCCACAACCCTTTCAGGCAGTGAGTTCCAGACTCCAACCACCCTCTGGGTGAAAAAGTTCTTTCTCAAATCCCCTCTAAACCTCCCGCCCTTTACCTTGAATCTATGCCCCCTAGTTATCGACCCCTCTACTAAGGGAAAAAGCTCCTCAGCATCCATCCTATCTATGCCCCTCATAATTTTGTACACCTCAATCATGTCCCCCCTCAGCCTCCTCAGCTCCAAGGAAAACAAACCCAACCTGCCCAGTCTCTCTTCATAGCTGAAGCGCTCCAGCCCTGGTAACATCCTGGTGAACCTCCTCTGCACCCTCTCTAACGCGATCACATCCTTCCTGTAGTGTGGCGACCAGAACTGCACACAATATTCCAGCTGTGGCCTAACCAGTGTTTTATACAGCTCCATCATAACCTCCTTGCTCTTATATTCAATGCCTCGGCTAATGAAGGCAAGTATCCCATATGCCTTTTTTACCACCTTATCCACCTGTTCCGCCGCCTTCAGGGATCTGTGTACTTGCACACCCAGATCCCTCTGACCCTCCGTCTTGCCTAGGGTCTTTCCATTCATTGTGTATTCCTTTGCCTTGTTAGTCCCCCCAAAGTGCATCACCTCGCACTTTTCCGGGTTAAATTCCATTTGCCACTGTTCCGCCCATCTGACCAACCCATCTATATCGTCCTGCAGACTGAGGCTACCCTCCTCGCTATTTACCACCCGACCAATTTTTGTATCATCCGCGAACTTACTGATCATACCCTTTACATTCATATCCAAGTCATTAATGTAGACCACAAACAGCAAGGGACCCAGCACCGATCCCTGTGGTACCCCACTGGCCACAGGCTTCCAGTCACAAAAACAACCTTCGACCATCACCCTCTGCCTTCTGCCACTAAGCCAGTTTAGTATCCAATGTGCCAAGGCACACTGGATTCCATGGGCTCTTACCTTCTTGACCAGTCTCCTGTGCGGGACTTTATCGAAGGCCTTACTGAAATCCATGTATACCACATCCACTGCGTTACCCTCATCCACACACCTAGTCACCCCCTCAAAAAATTCAATCAAATTAGTCAGACATGATCTTCCCTTGACAAAGCCATGTTGACTATCCCTGATTAATCCTTGCCTCTCCAAGTGGAGACAAATTTTGTCCCTCAGGATTTTTTCCAATAATTTTCCTACCACTGATGTTAGGCTCACTGGCCTGTAGTTCCCCGGTTTTTCCCTACTACCCTTCTTGAATAATGGTACTACATTAGCGGTTCTCCAGTCCTCTGGCACATCCCCTGTGGCCAGAGAGGTCCTGAATATATGTGTTAGAGCCCCCGCAATCTCCTCCTTTGCCTCACACAGCAGCCTGGGATACATTTCATCCGGGCCTGGGGATTTATCCATTTTTAGGCCAGCTAAAACCGCCAATACCTCCCCCCGCTCGATGTTAATATGTTCGAGCATATCACAAGCCCCCCGCCCTATTTCTATGTCTACATCGTCCTTCTCCATAGTGAAAACAGACGCAAAAAATTCATTCAGAACCCCTCCTACATCTTCCGGCTCCACACACAGATTGCCACTTTTGTCCCTAATGGGCCCTATTTTTTCCCTAGTTATCCTCTTACCCTTAATATACTTATAAAACATCTTCGGATTTTCCTTTATTTTGCTTGCCAGTGTTATTTCATGGCCCCTCCTTGATCTCCTAATTTCTTTTTTAAGTATCCCCCTGCACTTTTTGTATTCCTCTAGGGCTTCCTCCATCTTTAGCCTTTTGTATCTACCAAAAGCCCTCCTTTTTTTCCTAATCCATTCCCGTATATCCCCTGACATCCAAGGTTCCCTGTGGTTTTTGGAACCACCCTTGACCTTTACGGGAACATGTTGCCATTGTATGATCTCAATCTCCCTTCTGAAAGCCTCCCATTGCTCCGATGCGGATTTTCCTACAAGTAGCTGATCCCAGTCCATTTTGGCCAGATCCTGCCTTATCCTATTAAAATCGGCCTTCCCCCAATTTAGAACCTTTATTTCCGGCCCATCCCTGTCCTTTTCCATGGCCACCTTAAATCTTACCATATTATGGTCACTATCACCAAAGTGCTCACCTACTAGCACTTTTTCCACTTGGCCGGCCACATTCCCTAGAATTAGGTCCAGTACCGCCCCCTCTCTTGTAGGACTTTCTACATGCTGGCTCAAAAAGCTCTCCTGGATGCACTTTAAGAATTCTACACCCTCTGAGCCTTTCACACTCTGACTATCCCAGTTAATATTGGGGAAGTTGAAATCCCCCATTATTATTACCCTATTATTTGCACATTTCTCTGAGATTTGCCTACATATCTGTTCCTCTATCTCCCCCTGACTGTTTGGAGGCCTATAGTACACTCCCAGCAAAGTGCTTGCCCCCTTTTTGTTTTTAAGCTCCACCCATATGGCCTCATTGGAGGACCCTGCTAATATATCATCCCTCCTTACTGCAGTAATTGACTCCTTAATTAATACTGCGACACCCCCTCCTCTTATACCTCCCCCTCTGTCTCGCCTGAAGATTCTGTACCCCGGAATATTGAGCTGCCAGTCTTGCCCTTCCCTCAACCATGTCTCCGTGATAGCAACAATATCATACTCCCATGTGTTTATCAACACCTTCAGTTCATCCACCTTATTCGCAAGACTCCTTGCATTAAAATAGATGCCATCCAGCCTTGCCCTTATATATTTGCCCTGTCTACCAAGCTGACTTGTTTTTTTCTCTATAATTGGCAGCACATCCCCCCCTATTTCAGCTCCCCTCTGTATCCCATCCCCCTGCCAAGTTAGTTTAAACCCCCCCCCAACAGTGCTAGCAAACCTCCCCGCAAGGATATTTGTCCCGCTCTGGTTCAGGTGCAACCCGTCCGACTTGTACAAGTCCCACCTTTCCCAGAAGCAGGCCCAGTGATCCAGGAAAGTAAAACCCTCCCCCCTACACCAACTCTTTAGCCACGCATTCATCTGCTCAATCCTCCCATTCCTATACTTACTAGCACGTGGCACTGGGAGTAATCCAGAGATTACAACCTTTGAGGTCCTGCTCTTTAATCTGTTACCTAGCTCCCTAAATTCTTGATGCAGGACCTCATCCCTCTTTTTACCTATGTCGTTGGTACCAATGTGGACCACGACCATTGCCTGTTCACCCTCCCCCTCCAGAATGAGATCAGCTCTCATTCTTCTAAACTCCAGGGAGTATAGGCCCATACTACACACTCTCTCATCATAGGACAGCCCTCTCCTCCCAGGAATCAATCTAGTTGCACCGCTTCCAAGGAGATCAAAACTGTGCACAATACTCCAGGTCTTACCAAGGCCCTTTGCATTAGTCTCCTTATAAGATGCATTAGCCTCCACACCAATATCCAGAAGGGGAATCAAGAGAAGATCAAGTTAAAATAGTGGACAAAGTCATTTCACCTCCGCTAAAATAAAAGAGGTTTAACAATATTAAAGGGTTTGCAGGGGCAGAGAGACATGGGGGTGTACGTACTTTGAAATTGGGAGGACAAGCCGATAAAGCTGGAACCAACATCACTAAAAACATGTGATCTGGTCATTATTACATTGCTCTTTGTGGGAGTTTGCTGTTCACAATTTGTCTGCCGTTTTTCCTATATTACAACATGAATGCAGTTCAGAAGTATTTCATTAGCTGTCAAGCACTTCAGGGTATCCTGAGGTCAAAAATGTGTTATATGAATGCAAGTCAGTCTGTCTGTTCCTCCTTCTTTCCTTCCTTCCTTTCTTTTCCTTTTCTTTCCTTTCCTACCTTCCTTCCTTCCTTTCTTTCCTTCCCTTTTTTTCTTCCTTCTGTTATTGGTAATAGTGTTATTTATAAACACTGCACATTGACATTAATCAACAGTACTGTTACGAATAAACATTGGGGGTTTACTCTGCTTCCTGTTATTTCTCTCTCTGATCCCCAGGCTGGATGATACCCGTCTCACAGATTCTTGTATCGAGGATCTCGCCTCCGCTCTCAGTAGAAATCAGTCACTGACGGTTCTGAACCTGGAGTTAAACTCCTTCACAGACCAAGCTGTCCCCGCTCTCCACCGCCTCATACTGACCTGCGGGAGTCTGGAACGAATCATGTGAGTGTTTTTGTTAATGTTTAATGTCACAAATAAAATATAAATGTGATCCAGTCACTTTCATGGGTAATATTGGTCTGTAATTATTACAGAAATATTAACCGCAATCTCCCTGTTTATTTCCGCTTTAATCTTTAATTTCAGGCTGTGGAAGAATCGGTTCAGTTCAAATGGAGAGAAGCAGCTAAAGTTGTTGCAGGGAACAAGACACGGACTGAGAGTGGAAGTGTGAACATTTCAATTGATGACCATCACTGGTCTCATTATATGACAATTTTTGGCCGATTTTCTGCCCCTCCCGTTTAACAGGCCGCGCTCTGGGTTTAAATCCTATCGGCCTATTTATGGGTTTCCAGCTCAAGCTGAGCTCACGTCATCTCGCATTGTGAGGTCAGAGGCCCAGCCACAGGGTCACGAGACTCAGCCACCCGGCCCCACAGCGCTGCTTCTGCAGGATATCCGAGGCTGAATGTTCCCCAATGGGACACTGGGGAAATGCACAGACAGGAAGGGCCCAGGGTGGGGCTCAGTCTGGGCTGCAGTGGGACACTGACAATTGCACTCAGTGTTACTGGGTTTGGGGGTAACATTACCCAGGCTTCGTTCTCAGTATCGGTGCCCAGTGACCCTGCTGGGAAGTGAACCTCTGTGGGTTCCGGATGGGGACAAGGCCTGTTCAGCGGGGCTGGATCCCATTATCCAATAGGGTCAACACCCAGTGCCTGTGGTGAGCCAGGGAGAGTTTCCTGTTGGGGAGGTTCCTGACGTTGCTTCACATGTGGAATCGGACTGAAATTATCAATCATCTTCTGCCTTTCCAAAATAAGGAAACAACAGTTGTTGAATGAATGTATCTAGTGCAGGATCTGTTCCATTGTTATTCCTGGTATTTCCACACTGGAGGGTGAATTTCTAAACAGCTGGAATTACACATAGGTACTGGAGAGTGTCAAATAAAGAAGTTGAAGTGGCAAATTCACTCGCCCGTAAAAAGAGTAACAAGATGTGAAAGTTCAGTGAGCCAGTGGAAACTACACTGCAGTAAATGGACAGGGCCCACATAGGGACCCACAATCAGAACCACTCTGGGCCTAAAAACACAGACAGTGATCTTAATACAGAGCAGGATTATCAGAATTTATCGGCGAGAAGACAGGCTGATGTTCCGGCTCATGTTGCTGGTGATGTAACTCCTTTGAAGTGAAACAATTTCGCAGATACTGATGGACTTGCTGTACATTATTCTCTTATTTAATTTACATTCCCACCAGATACAGTTTTACTTCTCACTCTGGTATAATAAATTGTGAGGTATCACTGTATTCATCAGATGTCAAAAATCAAGGGATGGGAACCACTAATTCATTGTAAGCGGTAATGAATTGATTAGAAGGACAAGCACACACACGATTAATGAGCCAGTGTTAGATATTACCTGGGGCACAGGCTGACAGATCAAGGGGTGCGACTGTATGGTTTAATGTAAATATCACTAGTCAGAAATGTCAAATAAATCACCATACAGTAATTAGAACAGTATACATAAATAGTGGAAGGAACAGGTAATCGGAGGAGGAAAAAACTTGCATGTTATAATTCACGTACTTCTGAGGTACAGTAACTTTTATAATGTATGCAAATCCAGCAACAAATTAGTGCTCATAGCCTCACATTGCAATGAGATAAATAGCCATTTAATGGAGTAGAATTCAACTATCGGGATAGGTTGGTGTAGTGGTTATGTTACTGCACTAGTAATCCAGAGGCCATGCACATAACCCAAACAACATGAGTTCAGATGGCAGTTTGAGAATTTAAAATCATTAAAAAATAAACTGGAATTAAAAACATATATATATATCATGTCATTTAATTTGGCCGAGTTTCATTTAAATCGCAGTTCACCAATGCTTTTTGGGAAGGAACCCTGCCGAGCCAACCTGCTCTAGCCTGAATATGGCTCCAGTTCCTCACCAATGTGGTTGATTGTTGTTAGCTTTCTCTGAAGTGCACGATTGAGCCACTCAGTACCAAACAGCTACATCACTGAAAGAAAAAGGAAGAATTACTTTAATTTATTTAGCGTTTTCACGACCACCTGACGTCCCAAAGCGCTTTCCAACCAATGAAGTAATTTTTGAAGTGCAATCACTCTTATAATGGCGGAATCGTTCAAGAAGACGGCCCACCAGCACCTTCTCAGGACAATTTGATGGGTGATCAATGGAGCCTCACCAGGGACACCCACAGCTCGGGAATGGATGTAAAACTGGTATTTCGGATCATTGAAATGGAAATCCAACGGTTTCTGTGAGGCCGCCGGTTTGTGACTCAAGTTTGACACTCGAGCAGCAAAGGGGTAAATGTTCATGTGGACACCGGGGAACTCCCCAGTGCTATTGGATCTGCTATGTCCACTTGAGCAGTTAGAGGACACCCTGGATTAACACCTCATCAGTGAAAGCCACAGTGAATGGGAAAGAGAATCGGGCCGAGCGCGCAATGTGCCGCCGATTCGCTATCACACATTTTGTTCTAACGGCCGAGGTGAATTTCTCCTCCAATCTATTGCACAGTCTGGTGATCTAATGCTGTTAATTCATCAGATCCCCACATAGTGAATCCAAAATTATTCTCACCAATCTGCAGTCATCTCACACACTGATCTCAACGAGAATTTGATAATCAGCGATCCATCTAATGCTAAATTACGGTGATACACTGAGCTGATTATATGACAATTTTTATTCATTGTGTTAAATATCTGCCTATTAAATGTATGTATTTAAAATTGCTAGGCGACCCTGTCTACAACTATTTTATTTACTAATTATTGGTATACTGAATGTTTGCTATGATGGTTGATTTTGAAGTGAATAAACCATTGTCAGTGGATGATTGCCGTATGAATTCTTTGAAAATTTGGCAAGAAAGCGTTAATCTTGTGAGGGTCCTAATTGAGGGTCGGTGAGGTGAACTCATACTCAATCGGAAGTGGGAGATATAAGAGTTCAGCGAGCTAAGTTAGGCATCATTCACTTCTAGGCAGAGGCTGGGAGGTAAAACCCAGATGATTCCTCAGTGAGGAGGTAAGATGAAAGAGCTAAAGGTTAATCTCCCTTGATATATATCTGTTGGGACAAGCTTCTAACGGGCTTATAACACACAACCCTCTGGTTCAGAAGCGATTGTGATATCACTAATGCACAGCTAATACTGATATGGAATAAATATAAATCCACCTGTATGAATGAGACATGCTACAGATGTTAAGATACGAATGAATTTTTCGGTACAGTGTCCATAAAGTTCTCAGACTGAATGCATGTGGTCTCAGTGAAGACCCCAGTTTCAGTACTGAGAATTAAACCAGTGCATGGTGACAGTAAGTGACAGCATACGAAAAGCCGAACCGTAGGTATACAGGTATAAACACGGGACAGTCAGCCCAGTTAGGAGAAGAGGACACATCTGCTCATTTCCTCAAGTGAGCCAATCCTCCATTGGCATCAACAGCCCAATCCTCAATATTTCTGGATCAATTTGACAAAATGTTTCCTTGTTGAGTATCTGATAAACCAGAGACCAATTGCCAAACCTGGTTATGAATTACTCTGTGTCTGGTTGTATGGTAACATGCATTCGAACCCCCGAACCCCATTATAGAAAGTCTCTGTGCGATCTAACCGAACACTTTGAGCCGCAGTTATGCTACAATAGAAACAGTCCACACTTTCTAGAGAACTATGGTGAGGGAAAGGCGAAGAGTAATCTGTTTGTCTTTCTTTCTGCCCCAATCGCCCTCTATAGGTAAGTGATTCAGAAATCCAGCCCCTCGAGCCTGTTCTGCAAATCAATGAGATCATGACTGATCAGTTACTTAACTCCATTTACCTGCCTTGGTTCCGTAACCCTCAATAGCCTTGCCCAAAAAAATCTACCTGAATTTTGAAATTTCCGATGGACCCCCAGCTTCAACAGGTTTTTGGGAGAGAGCTCTAGATTTCCAATAGCCTTTGCCACAAGCAGCAATGAGATAAATGGCCAAATACTGAGTGCAGGAGCGAGTTTTTGTTTTAGGGGTAGTAATACCATCTCTGAGTCAGAAGGCGAGGTGTTCGACTCGCGCTCTACACAGATCCCGACGAGTGGAGACTGTAATATAGTCTGCACATTAGAGCTTTGGAGAAAGTCCTCAAATTGAGATACAAAGGTTACAATAAGATCAGGTATCTCCGTATTGTTTTCTGACATCACTCCTGAACTGCCTTGCTCTAATTTTACGGTCATGTCCTCTTGTTCTGGATTCTCCTAACAAAGGAAAGATCGCCAAAAGTTGCCTTAACAAAGTCACAGCACCTCCAAAAGGCAAGGTTGTGGTGTTGAGAGAATGTTGCTGAATAGGCCCAAAACAAATCACCTCTCCATGTCTGGCTCTCGCTATTCATCTGGCTGTCATTCGCCCTTAGGGATTAGCAACCTAAACATTTATGCTTCCCTTTACAACACGGATATACCTTATCTCATCGTAAGCTGGATATCTCAATTTGAGGACTTTCTGGAAAGCTTTAATGTACAGACTATATTTCAGTCACTACTGATCAGAAGCTGTTTGGGAGCCGTGCTCGAACCCTTCACCTTCTGACTCAGAGATGGTATTACTACCTCTCAAACAAAAACTCGCTCCTGCACTCAGTATTCGGCCATTGATCTCATTGCTGCTTGTGGGATCTTTCTCTTTACCAATTAGCTGCCGCATTCCCTGCATTTCAGCAGTGACTACAGTTCACGTTAACTCATTGTCCACAAAGCAATTTGCGGCTCCCTGCCAGGTGCTATATAACGGCAAGATTGTATCTTATCTCTGCCCCTGTATCATGATGTTACTGGTTCTTCTTCCACCCATGTTACCCTTCAAGTATTCCATACAACACTTTGTACAAAAATAATCCCGAACATTTTCTTGCCATCTTTTGCTGATGATTTTACATTTCTGCTGTGCAAGTCATTTAGTTTGATAGCGTCCCTGTGAACCACCTTGTGACGTTTTACTACGTTAAAATCACTATGTCATTATATCGCCCTCTGCTGGTGACACTCTGTATCACTCACTGTACTCAGTCACACCTTTATCTATATCCCTCTGTTTGTATCTTTCTGATTCACTCATTGAACTCAGTTACACCTTAATCATGGAATCAGAGAATGGTACAGCACAGAAAGATGCCATACGGCCCATCGTGTCTTTGTCCATTCACCTACCCTTTGTCCTTGCAAGTTTTTCCACTTTAGTTATATATCAAATTCAGTTTTAAAAGTTACTATTGAATTTGCTTCCAAACTTTGTCAAGATGCCCCTAATAAAGTGGCTCATTAAGCGTGTTAGTTGTGCCTCAGTTGGTAACAATCTCTACTCAGAACCTCGCGTTAAAGTCCTGCTCCTGCACACAATTCTAGGCTGACACTTCAGTGCAGTGCTGAGGGAGCGGCGCACTGTCTGAGGTGCCGACATTTAGAGGGAACTTAGAATTAAATGCTAAAGCGAGGCCCCATCTGCTCGCTCAGGTGGAAGTAAATATGCCACTATTTCAAGGAATATTAGGGGCATTCTCACGGTGACTTTGACAATATTTGTCCCTTGACATCCTAAAAACGGATGATCTGGTTATTTATCTCATTGCTGTTTGTAGGACCTCGCTGTACACAAAGTGGCTGCAACGTTTCCTAAATTGCAACGTTGAATACACTTCAAAAAGTAATTAATTGACTGTAAATCGCTGAGGTTGTGAAATGCGCTCTATGTAGGAAATACCTCTGTCTGATTTTCTTTCATTCTTCCTTCTTCTTTCAACAGTGCCGTTGCTGAGTGGGGCGTTCTCTACTTCAATTGTTGGTGATTTTTAATTATATTCTGTTGACAGGTTCCTATTAATTGCTGGAGATGAATTGGCTCCAGTTGACGGGAAGTTCCCAGCCGTGGATTATTTTTTACTGCAGATTGACGCCGAGCCATTGTTGAGGCGCCTCTCCCCTGCATTGGGTAAGTAGGTTGCCGTGTCCCTTTGGCAACTGTCAGGCAAGATCCATGTCTGGTTACTTCAGAAGCAAGTGGCCGGGATAAGGTTGCCAATTATAGGGAATCTGCTGCGAAGGGGAATCAATGGATAACTTTTAACATCTCACTATTCCACCATTATCACTGAACACTGAGAATTTCTATTGAAGGCAGAGTTTAGGAAACAGACCAGCAGCACGTCTCTTTACACAGAGGGGAGATTGACAGCTTGACAGTAACTTACCAAAGTCAAACTGTGTAAGAGGTAAAATATGATTTAACCGCTGCAGCTGTGAGGTAGAGGTCCAGAGCGAAACTGTACCGTGTTCTGGTCATCCCACACCCTGAGGCTAAGATTATCCTTCGCAAGCTGGGCAAAACTGTTGGAATCGCATCGGCCGCCCCAAACACCCCGCCTGATATTCAGTCCAATTATCACCCCTACACTCCCTGCCTGATATTCAGTCCCATTATCACCCCTACACTCCCCGCCTGATATTCAGTCCCATTATCACCCCTACATCCGCGCCTGATATTCTGGCCCACTATAGGCCGCCCTACACTCCCCGCCTGATATTCAGTCCCATTATCACCCCTACACTCCCCGCCTGATATTCAGTCCCATTATCACCCCTACATCCGCGCATGATATTCTGTCCCACAATAGGCCGCCCTACACACCCCGCCTGATATTCAGTCCCATTATCAACCCTACACACCCCGCCTGATATTCAGTCCCATTATCGGCCCCGACACTCCCCGCCTGATATTCAGTCTCATTATCACCGCTACACTCCCCGCCTGATATTCTGTTCCATTATCACCCCGACACACACCGCCTGATATTCTGTCCCAGTATCGGCCCCTACACTCCTCGCCTGATAGTCAGTCCCATTATTGGCTGCCATACACTCCCTGCATGATATTCAGTCCCATTATCGGCCCCTACACTCCCTGCATGATATTCAGTCCCATTATCGGCCCGACACTCCCCGCCTGATATTCAGTACCATTATCGGCCCCTACATTCCCCGCCTGATATTCAATCGCATTATCGGCCCCTACATTCCCCAGCTGATATTCAGTCCCATTATCGGCCCCTACATCCCCGCCTGATATTCAGTCCCATTATCAGCCCCTACATTCCCGCCTGATATTCAGTCCCATTATCGGCCCCTACATTTAGGAAGGACAGACAGGAAGGAGAGGGAGGTGGGGTTGCTATGTTAATCGAGGATGGAATCACTGCAATAGTCAGAAATGATATTGGGTCAAAGGATCAGGATAGTGAAACAGTTTGGGTGGAGATAAGGAATAATAAAGGGAAAAAGTCACCAGTGCACATAGTCTATAGGCCTCCTAACAGTTGCAACTCTGTTGGTCGGTGTATAAATCAGGAAATAGTTGGGGCTTGTAATAAGGGAACAGCTATAATCATGGGGGATTTTAACTTTCATATTGACTGGACGAATCAAATTGGGCATGGCAGCCTTGAGGAAGAGTTCATAGAGTGTATTAGGGATGGATTCCTTGAGCAGTATGTAACTGAACCAACCAGGGGGCAGGCAATCTTAGATCTGGTCCTGTGTAATGAGACAGGATTAATAAAAAAATGTCCTAGTAAAGGATCCCCTTGCAATGAGTGACCATAATATGGTTGAATTGCAAATTCAGTTTGAGGGTGAGTAGTTGGATCTCAAACCAGCGTACTGACCATAAATAAAGGAGACTATGAAGGTATGAGAGTAGAATTGACTAAAGTGGACTGGGAAAACAGATTAAAGTGTAAGACGGTACAAGAGCAGTGGTCTACATTCAAGGAGATATTTCACATCTTTCAAGATTAATATATTCCACCGAGCAAAAAGGGGAGTAAAAGAAAAGACAGCCATCCGTGGCTTAGTAAAGTAATAAAGGATAGTATCCGACTGAAAACAAGGGCATATAAAGTAGCCAAATCTAGTGGGAGGATAGAAGATTGGGAAGCATTTAAAAGCCAGCAAACAATAACTAAAAGATTAATTAACAAAGGGAAGATAGATTATGAAAGTAAACTAGCAAAAAATATAAAAACAGATAGCAAGAGTTTCTACAGCTATATAAAAAGAAAAAGGGTGGCTAAAGTGAACATTGGTCCCTTAGAGGGTGGGACCGGGAAAATAGTGGTGGGGAACATGGAGATGGCAAAGACGCTGAACAAATATTTTGTATCAGTCTATTCAGTAGAGGACACAAAAAAAATCCCAACACTGGACAAACAGGGGGCAATGGCGGAGGGGGGGAGGAGCTAAACACGATTAAAATCACTAAGGAGATTGTGCTCGGTAAAATAATGGGACTGAAGTCGGACAAATCCCCCAGACCTGATGGCTTACATCCTAGGGTCTTGAGAGAAGTGTCGGCAGGGATTGTGGATGCATTGGTGATTATTTTCCAAAACTCCCTGGACTCAGGAAAGGTCCCGGCATATTGGAAAACTGTTAATGTAACAGCCTTATTTAAGAAGGGAAGTAGACAAAAAGCCGCATACTATAGACCAGTTAGCCTAACATCTGTGGTGGGCAAAATGTTGGGGTCCATTATTAAGGAGACAGTAACAGAGCATTTGGAAAAACGTAATTTAATAGGACAGAGTCGGCATGGTTTTATGAAGGGGAAGTCATGTTTGACAAATTTGCTCGAATTCTTTGAGGACGTAACATACAGGGTGGATAAAGGGGAACCAGTGGATGTAGTGTATTTGGACTTCCAAAAGGCATTTGAAAAGGTTCCACACAAAAGATTACTGATCAAGATAAAAAATCACGGGATTGGGGGTAATATACTGGCATGGGTGGAAGATTGGCTATCTAAAAGAAAACAAAGAGTTGGGATAAATGGTTCATTCTCGGGCTGGCAATCAGTAACCAGTGGTGTTCCGCAGGGGTCAGTGCTGGGACTCCAACTCTTTACAATCTATATTAACGATTTGGCGGAAGTGCCCGAGTGCAGCATATCCAAGCTTGCCGACGATACAAAGATGGGAGGGAAAGCAGTGAGTGAGGAGGACATAAAAAACCTGCAAAAGGACATAGACAGGCTAAGTGAGTGGGCAGAGATTTGGCAGATGCAATATAATGTTGGAAAGTGTGAGGTTATGCACTTTGGCAGAAAAAATCAAAGAGCAAGTTATTATCTAAATGGAGTGAAACTGCAAAGTGCTACAGTACAAAGGCATCTGGGGGTACCTGGTGCATGAAACACAAAACGTTAGTATGCAGGTGCAGCAGTTGATCAGGAAGGCCAATGGAATCTTGGCTTTTATTGCAAGGGGGATGGAGTATAAAAACAGGGAAGTCTTGCTGCAGTTATACAGGGTATTGGTGAGGCCACACCTGGAATACTGCGTGAGGTTTTGGGTTCCATATTTAAGAAAAGATATACTTGCTCTCGAGGCAGTTCAGAGAAGGTTCACTCGGTTGATTGCGGCGATGAGGGGGTTGACATATGAGGAAAGGTTGAGTAGGTTGGGACTCTACTCATTGGAGTTCAGAAGAATGAGAGGCGATCTTATTGAAACATATATGATTGTGAGGGGGCTTGATCCGGTGGATGCGGTGAGGATGTTTCCACTGATGGTTGGGACTAGAACTAAGGGGCATTATCTTAGAATAAGGGGCTGCCCTCTCAAAACTGAGATGAGGAGAAACTTCTTCACTCAGAGGGTAGTAAATCTATGGAATTTGCTACCCCAGAGGGCTGTTGAAGCTGCAACATTAAATACATTTAAAATGGAGATAGACAGTTTCCTAGCAGATAAGGGAATTAGGGGTTACGGGGAGAGGGCAGGGAAGTGGACGTGAGTCTAGATTCGGATCAGCCATGATCCTATTGAATGGTGAAGCAGGCCCAAGGGGCCGTATGGCCTACTCCTGCTCCTACTTCTTATGTTCTTATGTTCTTATGTACATTCCCCACCTGATATTCAGTCCCATTATCGGTCCCTACACTCCTTGCCTGATATTCTACGCCATTATCGGCCGCTATACTCCCTGCTTGATATAGGGGGGAAAATTCAGTTGGTAGCACCACCTGTTAGCACCTTAAAAGGGTGCTACTTGGGGCGCAAACCAACTAGCGCCCGGGCGCGGCGATATCTTTTACTCTCGCGAAATTGAGCAGACATATTGCGGCGGCACTAAACAATACCGCCCGATCTCCTGCGCACACAGATCTTGACGTCATTCGAGAGTGAAACGCCCTTGGGGCACTCCAGACCAGAAGTTCACTGGCGCCCCCTCCTTCCTGCCTGGCGCTACCAATGACAGGTTGACTGGAACGCATCCCAGTTGCTGTGGGGCTGGGGGGGGGCGCTATTTAAAGAGGCCCTCTTCCTGCCTTTGTGTGGTAGCCATTTTTGCACCACTCGTTCTGAGAGAGAGAGAGAGATTTGAAGAGAGACAAAGAGAGAAAGAGAGACTTCTGCATTAAGTCAACGCTGTCCGAGGTAGTTTTGGCTTCTGACCATAACTTTGAAGGTACTTTGCTTTTTGACCTTCATAATTTTGATTGCCCAGATACTATGGGGGCTGCAATGGATGGGAACGTCGATCTTCTCCATCACATTAGAAGGGCACAGAGTTGCAGAGAGGGAGCGGCAATCATAGCCAGACAGAGGAGGGCCAACAGGTCTCGTTACAGGAGACCTTACACTCCCAGGGTTTTTCGCCAACAGTTCTCCTACATTAATATAACTGAGGAGCACTGGTTGCAAAGGCTGTTATTCAGCAAGGAGGTAGTCACTGAGCTCTGCCACCTGCTTCAGCCAGATCTGCAGCCTCAACTGAGGAGCAGGACGTCTCAGTCAGTGGCAGTGAATATAACAGTGGCTCCCAACATTTATGCCACCGGCTCATTTCAATCAGCTACTGGGGACATTGGCAATATCTCCCAGTTCACGGTGCATTGCTGCATCCGTCAGGTAACAAATGCCCTCTTTAAAAGGAGACGAGAGTACATCTCTTTTCCCAGGACCCTGGAGAAGCAGCAAGAACGTGCAACAGGCTTTGCAATGATAGCGGGCTTCCCCATGGTCCAGGGCGCCATTGAATGCATGCATGTGGCTTTGCAGGTGCCGCAAGAGAATGACGAGGATTTCTGCAACCGAAAGGACTTCCATTCCTTAAACGTCCAGTTGGTCTGTGACCACAGACAGCCGATACTCGCTGTCAATGCCCGCTTTCCAGGTAGCAGCCACGATGCCTTCAGCCTGCGCCAGACTTCTGTGGCAGACCTTTTCCAGGCACCGCATCACCCAGGAGGTTGGCTTCTCGGGGACAAGGAATATCCTCTGTGCACCTGGCTGATGACAGCGCTGCATTCGCCCAGCACCCCTGCTGAGGTACGATACAACGAGAGCCATCAAGCTACCATGAACATCGTTGAGCACACACAGAATGCTCAAGCAATGGTTCCGCTGTCTGGACCATTCTGGAGGAGCCCTGCAGTACTCGCCTGATTGAGTCTCCCACTTCATTGTCGTGTGCTGCATGCAGCATAACCTTGCAATCCTCAGGACCCAGCCAATGCCACCATACATTGGAGCACGAGCAGAGGAGGAGGAGGGGGAGGAGGAGGAAGATGAGCAGGATGATCATCAGCAGCACCAAGGCGGGAGGGAGGCACAAAGTGGAAGGGCCATCCGTCAAAGGCTCATAGCAAGTTGCTTCTAGGCCCCCTTTGAGGGGATGGCTTCTGCCATTCAAACAACCTGAATGAAACCATCCCGCAACATCTAAGCCGGATAAGGCAACAATGAGTGCAAAGACCAAACATGTACATTTTGAATACAGACACATTCAGAAACTCTGTGTGTCTCATTTCCACTTGACAAAACCATAGAAAGGAACACAAAAAGCAGGCATTCACATAACTGGCTCTCACAACCTGGAGACAATGTCCAAAACAGTAACAAAAATTTGACCAGGAAACTCTGCCTTCAATAAAAAAATGAAAAACATTTTGCCACACCTCCAACTTTTTGCCCTTCGAGGGTGATCTGCTTCCCTTGCGAAATTGCCCCCTTCCCACCCTGCAGCTCCTCCGTAACGGACCCCAGTGGCTGGAGCAAGGCTGGGGTTAGGCTGCTGAGTGTCAGAAACTGAGACTGCAGATGCCCTTGAGGGATGGCCTGGACCAGCTCTGGGCCTGGAGGGCCCGGCTGCTGACTGCCCCAACTCTGCATGGGTGGCAGCAGTCTGTCCATCAGGTGGTGGCAACTGCAGTGGAGAACTGCCAGTGGTGGCAGCCGGAATGCTTTCATCTTGAGAGAGGACAGCAACTCCCTGCTCGACCGACACATTGGCATTCCCACGGGGCAGCACTTCAGCATCCAGAGCAATCTGATGGAGCACAGATTGCTGGCCTTCTGTGGCGTGGTGAGAGCCCTGGGGAAATCTGCCTGATCCAGCGAGGGTGGCAGCAGTCAGTGCGCATGTGCCTGCCTGATATTCAGTCCCATTATCGGCCACCCTATACCCCCACCTGATATTCAGTCACATTATCGGCCGCCCTACTCTCCCCACCTGATATTCAGTCCCATTATCGACCCCTACACTCCCCGCCTGATATTCAGTCCCAGTATTGGCCGCCCTACACTCCCTGCCTGATATTAAGTCCCATTCTCGGCCGCCCTACACTCCCTGCCTGATATTCAGCCCCATTATCGGCTGCCCTACACTCTCTGCCTGATATTCAGTCCCATTATCGGCCGCCCTACACTCCCCGCCTGATATTCATCCGCATTATCGTCTGTATACACTCCCCGCCTGATATTCAGTCTCATTATCGGCCGCCCTACACTCCCCGCCTGATATTCAGTCCCATTATCGGCCGCCCTACACTCCCGGCCTGATATTCAGTCCCATTATCGGCCGCCCTACACTTCCCGCCCAATATTAAGTCTGATTATCGGCCACCCTACACTCCCCCCCTGATATTCAGTCCCACTTTCGGCCGCCCTACATTGCGGTGGGATCTTTAGTGTCCACCGGGGAGGGTAGATGAGACAAAGATTTAACGTCTCATCAGACTTTTAACCTGAGGGTCAGAGTTCAAGTCCCTGTTCGGGCGCTGTTTTTAAATCAAGATTCTCCATCCCCACTTTCTTGCAGCTCCAAGAAACTGAGCAATTCACCCTGATATTTGCTGCAGTTTTGTTTTAACTCAGAAATACAATGGGTTAAATTAATTGGATATGTCACATCAACTTGCATTGAATTCGCTTGTATTTAGATGATTGAGGGTAACCTCGTCGAGATGTTTAAAATTATAAAATGTTTCGATGAGGCAGATAAAGAGAAACAAGTTCCTTTACTGGGGGGATCTAGAACAAGGGAACACAAACTTAAAATTAGAGCCAGTGAAATCAGGAAGTGTTTTTTCACAGACTGGGTGGTGGAAATCTGTAACTCGTTCCCCCAAAAGGCTGTGGATGCTGGGAGTCAATGGTAGATTTCAGGACTGAGACCAACATGTTTCTGCTGGGTCAGGGCATCGACCGAAATGGAGCAAAGGCGGGTGAATGAAGTTGAGGTGCAGATCAGCCATGGTCTGACTGAAGAGCGGATCAGGTTCAATGGCTGAATAACCTGCTCCTGTTTTTAATGTTCCTAAACACATTTCCTACACCGCTGCTCCTGAAAATCTGCGCAAAAAGAACAAGTGAAACACTCAGTGTCTTTGAGTGAGAGCCCGTGAGGCTGCCTCAGTTTACAGGTATTGTTTCTTTTGCCTGGCAGTGAGCGCGGAGTGGGTGTAACCTGCTGTTTAGATGAAATAAACTGAATTTCAGTGACGGAGCCCTCCCGAAATGTCACATTTGCCACTTTCCAAATCTCAGGCAACTCCCCCGCATCTAGCAAAGATTGGAAAATTAAGGGAACTCCTTCTGCTATCTCCTCCCCCAATGTCCTTAGCACCCTGGGATGCAAGCCATCTGCAATGGACGACTTATCCACGAGAAGCATACCATGTCTTTATAGTGCATCCGGTCTATCAATTTACACCCCTTCCATTGCTTCTACCGTTTCCACTTCTACTGATATTCTGTCAGCATCCACCTCCTTAGTAAACACCGATACAAAATAATTAAGTATTCTAGACTTGGTTACGCCTCTAAGCATATATTACCTTCTTTGTCCCTAATAGGCCCCAACCTGCCTCTTACTACCCGCTATATGTTTACATGCTGGTATGAGATTGTTGGGTTCCCTTCTCTTTTCTAGAGAAAAAACCCAACCTGATCTAACTTTCCTCATATTTATAACGACTGAATGCTGATATCATTCTTACCAATGTTTTATAGCACCTTCGAGAAGATGTGCCTTTCCATTGTTTTAATAATATGGAGAAGAGAGCAGTGCGTGGTAATCGAAGTGTGGTCTAACCAGACCAGAACTATTCACAATACACTAAGTGATGGGTTAACCAGGCCAGAACTTTTCAGAGTACTCTAAGTGTGGTCTCACCACACTCTAACCTCATCTAAACTGTACCCTGGTCAGACGCACCTGGGATTGATTTTGACTTTGTGCGATCGTGTAAAACGGGCGATGGCGATTCTGCAGCCCTTGCAAATCTCTCCCGATTTTTATTTCCACTGCCGTTCACTTTCTGCTACAGTGCTTTCAGACAGAGTGCATATGTGCTCAGATTAAATGATCTCTGGATCACTAACCTTAAATATTATAATTATTATTACTATCTTTACACTCCAGGCACAGGACGAAAACATAAACGTGTTCAACTCACGTGCCTATAATTGCACCAAATCTGTGCAGAAAATGTTGCACGAAATTTCTCGGGGAAAGCTGGAGAGCCTTACAACAGCGTCACAGGTGATGATAGCCCTGGGAGGAAAGAGTTACCTGGACGTGAACAAGGTAACCTGTCCTGTATATAAAGGTAAGGGTACAGCAACAGTCCAGAGTAAGTATGGGGGAGGGTGAAATTAGATATTGGCGAGGTCGCAAAACGTGCGGTGTCGCATCAGGTGCCCGACATCCGCTCCGCTCCATATTTGGTCCCATTGACTTCAAAAGAAGTGAATATCGGGCGTGTATATAATGGTAAGTGAGAGCGATTCCTCCTGTGTGTGTCCCCGTCCATATTGAAATTAACACCGCCTCTCAGCTTTAAGAGCTACCTAGGCGGGGTTAATAAGGAAGAATGTGGAGGAAGGTTACATGTCCGAAAATAAACTGCAATGAAAACAATGGAAGGAAAATCGGGCAGGTTCCATTCTCAGAACGCAAAGCTCATGTCCAGAATTACCTGGATGCGCTGCTTCCAGGCTGTACAGACGGGAAGCTACTCGCATGTGGTTAGGAATCAAAATGCACAAGAAAGAGCAAATGGAATTGAATCATAGGACACAGTGAAGAATTAAGCTATTTGGCCCATAGTGCCTGTGTCGGCTCTTTGAAAGAGCAACCCAATTAGTTCCAGTGCCCTGCCTTCTCCCCATAGCCCTGCATTTTCCCTCTTTAATTATTTATCCAAATCCCCTTTGAAAGTTACTATTGAATCTGATTGCCACACACTTTCATGCATTGCATTCCAGATCATAACAACTCATCGTGTAAAAGAAAATTTCACCACAATGTTGCCAATTACCTTAAATCTGAGCGAAAAAGAATAAAAAGTAGGATGGCAGGAATAGTCGGAAAATCAGAAGGCCCGAAGCGGGAGTTGGCCTTCTGGCACTTCTGATTAGCTGTAGAGAATCATAAATACGAACAAAAGCTCAGATGTTCGTTCTTGCCACCTTCAGTGTTAAGCCAGGTCGGAAGAATGTTGAGTTGAGGGGATGGTAGGCCCGTTACAGAGCACGTCAGATCGTTCTATTTTCTAAAGTGACATTTCAGGACATGGGCATCTGTGGCAAGAATGGCATTTCTCGCCCGTTCCTAGATGCCCTGGAGAAGGTGGTGGTGAGCCTTCTCCTTGAACCACTGGTATTGGTTTGCTGCAACCGAGTGCCTTCCTGGGCCACTTCAGAGAGCAATTAAGAGGTAACCATGTTGGCGGTGGACTGGAGTCAGATATAAGGCAGACCTAGTTGCCCTGACCTGTAGCTTCCGAGTGCATTTCAGAAAGCAGTTAACCATCAATGACGTTGGTGTGGGAGTGGAGTCACAGATAGGGCGAGCATTGGTTGCCCTGAGTTGTGGCTTGCTCGCCCATCTCACAGACCAGTTCAGAGCCAAGCACTGTGCTCTGCCCAGAGGACGCTGAGCATCCATCGGTAACCATTGAGTTGCAGCCTCATGGTTTGAATCTGTTATTTTAAATCACTGTCCAGTTTCCTGTATTTTCTCGAGAGTATTTGCCAGGAGCACTGAAGTGGGGATTTTACCCTTTCACACCTTGACCTTCCTGAATCCTTTATGTTTGCTCAGTTTTCTAAGTGAAATAATTGGAAGCCCTGAGCCATCTGCTTGGCTTCTCTCCCAGCGGGAGTTTCACCAATGTAGATATCCTCAGGGATCTTCACATATGACAATGGTCATCACTAACTGGAATGCAGAGCTTGTTTGTGCCTGAGCTCCACTTTTCACAGGCACTGATATTGAATGTGTCTCCAGAAGTTGTGGGTGAAATTGGACCATAGCAGGGGCGCAAAACAGGCGGGAATCATCGGTTGCCCGTTTCTTTCTTTAGAAACCCCGATATTTATTCCACTATTTCCAAAAGTACCGTATATCTGGCGTGTGGCAAAACGGTTGGCAAATGCGAGTCTCCCAGTTTACCATCTTCGCCCAAGTCCAATATCACTAATCGTTGCCTCCAATAATCTATTGAGATTGTTTCTCCTACTTTGCAGTGACAACTATGACCAGAGCACATTCCGCGACCAACAGGCTGCCGACGCTCACCGAATCCCAGAATCCACTTTCTATCAACTCCAGGATTATGAACCACCGCATCAAAAGTACAACCACGTCCATGAGAAGTTCAGCTGCACCTCGATCGCCCATTCACCCTGCATCAATGGAAACCTCCTCTTCACTTGGTAAACCAGTTCCACACCCCAGTTCAGCAGCCCAGACTCCAACTTCCACAGCATCCTTAGTGGCTTTCAGTTTAGCCACAGTTATGGAGTCTCGGATCAGTGCAATTGTGCCCTTCATGACCACAGTGACCATGCCCATCATGACCAGTACGATGGCGCCGGTCATGAACAGTGAGATTGTGCCCATCGTGACCAGTGAAACTGTACCCACCGTAACAAGTGAAACTATGCCCAACGTGACAAATAAGACTCTGACCATCGTGACTAGTGAGACGGTGCCCATCATGACCAGTGAGACTGTGATGAACGTGACCGGTGAGACTGTGCCCAATGTGACCAATGAGCCGGTGGCTATCGTGAACAGTGAGGCATTTCCCATCATGACCAGTGAGACTGTGCCCATCGTGACCAGTGAGACTGTGCCCATCATGAGCAGTAAGACTGTGCCCATCATGACCAATGAGACAGAGCACATCGTGACAAGTGAGAATGTGCCCATCGTTAACAGTGAGACTCTGCCCATCATAGCCAATGAGACGGTGCACATCGTGACCAGTGAGACTGTGGCCATCGTGACTACTGAGACAGCGCCCATCATGACCAGTGAGACTGCGCCCATCGTAACCAGTGAGACACTGCCCATCGTGACCAGTGAGACTGTGCCCACCGTGACCACTGTGACTTTGCCCATCATGACCACTGAGACAGCGCCCATCGTGACCAGCGAGATTGTGCCCATCGTAACCAGTGAGACTGTGTCCACCATGAACAATGTGACTTTGCACATCGTGACTACTGAGACAGCGCCCATCGTGACCAGTGAGGCTGTGCCCACCGTGAACAATGTGACTTTGCCCGTTGTGACTACTGAGACAGCGCCCATCGTGACCAGCGAGACTATGCCCATCATAACCAGTGAGACTCTGTCCATCGTGACTAGTGAGACTGTGCCCACCGTGTCCACTGTGACTTTGTCCATTGTGACTAGTGAGACTGCACCCATCGTGACCAGTGAGACTGCGCCCATTGTAACCAGTGTGTCTCTGCCCATCTTGACAAGTGAGAATGTGCCCACCGTGAACACTGCGATTTTGCCCATCGTGACCACTGAGACAGTGCCCATCATGTTCAGCGAGAGTGTACCCATCATAACCAGTGAGACTCTGCCCATCGTGACTGGTGAGACTGTGCCCAGCGTGACCAGTGAAACTGTGCCCACTGTGAACACTGCGACTTTGCCCATCGTGACCACTGAGACAGCACCTATCGTGACCAACGATACTGTGCCCATCGTAACCAGTGAGACCCTGTCCATCGTGACTAATGAGACTGTGCCCACCGTGAAAACTGCAACTTTGCCCATCGTGACCACTGAGACAGTGCCCATCATGACCAGCGAGAATGGGCCCATTGTAACCAGTGAGACTCTGCCCATCGTGAACAGTGAGACTGTGCCCATCGTGGCCAGTGAGACCCGGCCCATCGTGAACAGTGAGACTGTGTACATCGAGACCAGTGAGAAACTGCCCATTGTGCCCAGTGAGACTGTGCCCACCGTGAACTCTGCGACTTTGCCGATCATGACCACTGAGGCAGCACCCATCGTGACCAGCAAGACTGTGCCCATCGTAACTAGTGAGACTCTGTCCATCGTTAACAGTGAGACTGTGCCCACTGTGGCCAGCGAGACTGTGCCCATCGTGGCAAGTGAAACTGTGCCCATCGTGACAAATGAGTCTGTGCCCATCGTGACCAGTGAGTCTATGCCCATCGTGGCCAGTGATACTGTGCCCATCGTGGCCAGTGGTACTGTGCCCATCGTGAGCAGTGAGACTTTGCCCATCGTGACCAGTGAGTCTGTGCCAATCGTGGCCAGTGAGTCTGTGCCCATCATAGCCAGCGATACTGTGCCCTTCGTGACCACTGAGACTGTGCCCATCATGGCCATTGAGACTGTGCCCATCGTGACCAGTGAGACTGTGCCCATCATGAATAGTGAGACTTTGCCCATCGTGACCAGTGAGACTGTACACATCTTGACCACTGAGACTGTGCCCACCGTGACCAGTGAGCCTGTGCCCATCGTGACCAGTGAGCCTCTGCCCATGGTGACCAGTGAGACTGTGCTCATCGCGATCAGTGAGACTGTGCCCATCGTGAACAGTGCGACTGTGACCAAAGTGACTGGTGAGACTGTGCCCAACGTGGCCACTAAGACTGTGCCCATCATGACAACTGAGACTGTGCCCATCCTGACCGGTGAGACTGTGCCCATCTTGTCCAGTGTGACTGTGCCTATTGTGAGCAGTATGAGTGTGCTCAGCTTGTCCAGTGCGAATGTGCCTCCTTCTTCCAACAAGAAAAGGGCACCATTATCGACCGAAAAGAACAATTTGCTTCCAACCTCCCTGGCAGGTAAAACCATGCAACAGTCACCAGCTGTAACTATGAGAACATTGCTGCTTTCGGCTTTAAATTCAGCTTTGACATTAACTTTTGTGGCGTCTAAAACATCGCAGGACAGTCCTAGAGTCCGTTCATCATCTAGAAATCAGACCACACCCACCGAGGTCAATACAAAAACATCATCCTCTATAAATCAGGCTACAACATCCCAGGTCAATACAGCACCATCATCATCTATAAATCAGGTTACGCCATCCCAGATCAATACAGCACCATCATCATCTATAAATCAGACTACACCATCCCAGTTCAATACAGCACCACCATCATCTATAAATCAGGTTACACCATCCCAGGTCAATACAGCGCCATCATCATCTATACTTCAGACTACACCAGCCCAGGTCAATACAGCACCATCATCATCTATAAATCAGACAACACCATCCCAGATCAATACAGCACCATCATCATCTATAAATCAGGCTACACCATCCCAGGTCGATACAGCAGGATCATCATCTATAAATCAGGCTACAACATCCCAGGTCAATACAGCACCATCATCATCTATAAATCAGTTTACGCCTTCCCAGGTCAATACAGCACCATCATCATCTATAAATCAGAGTACAACATCCCAGGTCAATACAGCACCATCATCATCTATAAATCAGGTTACACCATCCCACGTAAATACAGCACAATCATCAACTATGAATCAGACTGCACCATCCCAGATCAATACAGCACCATCATCATCCATAAATCAGACTACACCATCCCAGGTCAATACAGCACCATCATCATCTATAAATCAGACTACACCAGCCCAGGTCGATACAGCACCATCATCATCTAAATCAGACTACACCATCCCAGGTCAATACAGCACCATCATCATCTATAAATCAGACTACACCATCCCAGATCAATACAGCACAATCATCATCTAAAAATCAGACTATATCATCTCAGATCAATACAGCACCATCAGCATCTATAAATCAGGCTACACCATCCCTGGTCAATACAGCACCCTCATCATCTATAAATCAGGCTACACCATCCCAAGTCAATACATCACCATCATCATCTATAAATCAGGCTGCAGCATTCAAGATCAATACAGCACCATCATCATCTATAAATCAGGCTACACCTTCCCAGGTCAATACAGCATCACCATCATCTCTAAGTCAGACTGCACCAGCCCATATCAGTACAGCACCATCACCATCTATAGATCAGACTACACCATCCGAGGTTAATACAGCACCAAAATCAACTATAAATCAGGCTGCACCACTCCAGATCAATACAGCACCTTCATCAACTATAAATCAGCCTACACCAGCCCTGGTCAATACAGCACCATCAGCATCTGTGCATCAGGGTACACCATTCTAGGTCAGTACAACACCATCATCATCTATAAATCCGACTAAACCATCCCAGATCAATACAACACCATCATCATCTATTACTCAGGCTACGCTATCCCAGTTCAATGTAGTAACACTCTCAACTACTAAGCAGGCTACAACACTCCAGTACTACAGCGTGTTCATCATCTCTAAATCATATTACATCATCCCCAGGCTAGTAGAGCAACAGCTTCATCATCTGTTAATTCAGAAACATCATCACTGAATTTCAATAGCACCTCACTATCTTTATGCATAGATTCTTCTTCCCTGATGAGAAGATTATCACCGTGATCTTCTACTAAAACAGATACATCATCTCTGCTCATTACAATAACACCCTCAACATCTACTAAATCAGATGCGCCTCCTCTGGTCAGTACAATAGCACCTCGACATCTTCTAAATCAGAAACATCTCTGCTGGTCAGTGCAATAGCACCTTCAACATCTACTAAATCAGAAACATCTTCACTGGTCAGTAAAATAACAATCTCACCATCTACTAAATCAGATACATCTTCTCTGGTCATTACAATAACACCCTCACCATCTACTAAATCAGAAACATCATCACTGGCCAGTACAAAAACACTCACACCATCTACTAAATCCGATACACCTTCTCTGATCAGTACAATAACACCTTCAACATCTACTAAATCAGATACACCTTCTCTGATCAGTACGATAATACCTTCAACATCTATTAAATCAGATAGATCTTCTCTGGTCAGTACAGTAGCACTCTCACCATCTACTAAATCAAATACATCTTTTCTGGTCAGTACAATAACACCTTCACCATCTATTCAATCAGATACACCTTCTCTGGTCAGTGCAATAACACTCTCACCATCTACTGAACCAGATACACCTTCTCTGGTGATTACAATAACACCTTCACCCATCTACTAAATCAGAAAATTCTTCTCTGGTCATTACAATAGCACCTTCACCATCTACTAAATTAGATACATCTTCTCTGGTAATTCCAATAAAACCCTTACCATCTACTAAATCAGATACATCTTCTATGATCAGTACAATAACACTCTCAGCATCTATTACATCAGATACATCTTCTCTGGTCATATCAGCCTGTGTAACGTCATTAGTGATGCGAATAACTGTTACAGGTGAATCAATTCCCCAAGTATTTACTCTTATTACACGATTACCTTTTACACATTTACCAAGTGCTTCTTTGCTACCAAATTGACACAATACCCTGAATGGATTGGGGGTTTTCGGATTTTCAGTGTCTGATTTATAGGTCGATAGGTATATGAAATAAACTATTAGTTTTTCCTGGTATAACCAAAGTTTCAGTTTTGAAATACAACATGATAAACTATATTAAAATAAAATATCAATGTTTAAAGATGCCGTGCATTGTCTTCTTGGCAGTATAGTAAAATTCATCCAGTAGGTTATTTGCCTTTTATTTATAATGGGTTTCTAAACAATTAAAGCTGCAATAGGAAGAAAATAAATCTGTTGCTATATTTGTGAAGTTAAACCAGAAAATGCTACAAACATTCAGCATCTGTGGATAAGCAGACAGAACAACAATAACACATTGCATTAAGCAGCGACTTTAATGTAATAAAACGTCCAAGGCATCCACAGGATTGTCACCAGACCAGAATTTAACACCAAGACACAAAAGGAGATAATAGGGCAGATGATCAAAAGCTTGGTCAAATAGGTAGGTTTAAGGAGTGTTTTAAAGAAGGAAAGAGAGAGTTAGCGAGGGGAGAGGTTTAGGGAGGGAATTCCAGAGGTTAGGACCTCGGCAGCTGAAGGCACGAATGCCAATGGTTGAGTGATTGGAATCAGTGATGCGCAAGAGGCCTGAATTGGTAGAGTGCAGCGGTCTCGGAGAGATGTAGGACTAGAGGGGGTACCAGAGATAGGGAAGGGCCAGGCCATGGAGGCACTTCCAAAGAAAAGTTGAGGTTTTTGAATCGATGTGTTGACTGACCGGGAGCCAATATAGGTGAGCGAGCACAGGGGTAATGGACAAACGGTGCTTGGTGCGAGATAGGATATGGACAACAGAGTTTTGGATGAGCTCCAGTTTACGGAGATTGCAAGATGCGATGTTGGCCAGGAGACATTGAAAAGGCACGTTAATATTTCAATGCTGAGCCTCAGACAACATTTCAATTTGCTTACAGGGAGAATTGGAATCTGAGCAGCACGTGGGAGTCCGAGAGACTGAGCAGTGGACTGTGATCATTGAACAGTTCACTGTTCATCTGGTTTAGGGACATATTATGGCCTAGAAATTCGGTTGGTAGCGCCAGCGATTAGCGCCAATAGAGCCCGAGAATTGGGGCTTTACACAATTTTCGGGCGGACGCAATGAATATAGCACCATCCCCCATATTAAGTATCCTTTTAGCACTGGCGCTAACTCTTTGCACGTGCCCGCGGGCGCAGGCAAATCATGACATCATTTCAGTGTGCAACGCCTTTTTGGCGCCCCGGACCAGATATTCGGTGGCGCCCGCAACCTTTCCACCTGGTGCTATTAGTGACAGTTGAATGGAGAGTTCCCAGGCCCTTCTCAGACTCGGGTGGCGCTATTTAAAGGGGACAGCACTAGTATAAAAGCTGCAGCCATTTGGGCTAGCCATTCTGATCGTTGCTGGAGAGAGTTGCTGACCTTCTGTTGGACAGTCATTTTCTCATTGAGCCTTCGGAGGCACTGGCACTGGCAGCTTGAGGGCCCGGCTCCCGAGCTGGTGATGCAGCATTTGAAAGCAGAGAGGTGGAAGAGTGGCTTTAGCAAAAGGACAGCTTGGCAGCAAGGGATGCCAGATTGTGGCAATGCTATAAAATGGGACCACAGTGAGAAAGCAAGCTGGCGGGGGGAACAAGTGGAACGAGACAGTTGTAAAACGTGAGAACTTTACCATCGCTTTCGAGAATGGGGTCGGCAGCTGCAGTGGTTACAGGACCACTCAGACGTCCTCCAAGAATCTGGTGGACTCTCTCCTCGAGATCCGTGAGAGTGACCACTTGTGGAAGTCCTCCACTGGTGCGAAGCTGGTCTTTGCCAATCCTCACCAGCTTGGACTGCTGGGGAAAGGAGGGGAAGTTATGTTACATGATGCCCTGAGTGATCATCTCATGCCCCCCATGGTGGAAGAGTCCTTACATGATGCCCTGAGTGATCAACTCATGCCCCCCATGGTGCAAGAGCCCTCACATGACGCCTTGAGACAATTGTGCATGTGTGTGCCCAGAAAGGGCCATGGGTGCTTGCTGGCAGATGGCCAATGGGGCACAGCGCACCCTGTACCATAAAGTCATGTGTAAATGAAGGGATGCAGAAGTTTGCAGCAACAACACTCACCCTCACGACCCGAGTGAGGTCGTTGAATTTCTTTCTGCATTGGACAGGGCTCCTGGTCACCATGCTGCTGGAGATGACCCTCTGGCAGACATCCCTCCAAGCTCGTCGGTAGTACTTATGATTTGGCCTCCTGCCGTTGTCTGGGTAGAGAACATCTCACCGGCGCTCCACTGTGGCCACCAATTGCTCCAGAGCCTCATTGGTGAAGCGCTCTGCTCTCTGTCTCACCTTCTCCATCTGGTCCAAGTTTTTAGCGCCAGAGAAGGGCCTGCGCCGATTCTGAGGCCTGCAAGGCGCAGAGTGTGGATGCTGAAGCTGACTGACCCACCCATTTAAGAGCTGGCTGGCGCCTGGAAGTCTCGTGGTCATCGGTAATTGAGAGCACCTGCACTGCGCCCGTCCGCTCCGATATTGGGTTGCACCAGAAGTTTAGCACCTTAGGAGTCACGTGTAATGCTTGAATTCGCGCCTCAATCACCTTTAGGGGCGATGCAACCCAATATCGTGCCAGGTGGCGATAAGTTGCTTCTGGCTATAAACTTTGCGCTGCGCCAATCCTAATGCCCCAAGTGGGGCTATACCCAATTTCTATAGAGTTATACAGAGTTTATAGCACAGAAAGTACCCACTCGGCCTTACTGGCCGGTGATGGCATTTATGCCACAGACGAGCCTCTTCCAACCCCTCTTCATTAAATACTACCTGCACATCCTTTTATTCTTTCTGGCCTAGAAATTCATTACAGCCACTTTTGGGGCAGTAAAGTCGTGCGGCCGCAAAAGTTTGCACCATGTGCAAATTCGAGGCCACTTCTCCGATATTCATTAGCTTCGCCCTAAGAGTTTGCTCGAGCGCTAAAACTGGTGATGCACGCCTCTCTTTAGGCGCTAAGCCGGAGGTGCTGAGCGAGAGCGCCGAGGCCGTGCGCAGCGCAGGTGTGGCCATTTCTTGATTGACAGCAGACACCCTGGCGCCGGCCAGCTCTTAAGGGGGAAGGGTCGACTTGGTCTGCTGCCACGACCTGGATAGTGGAGCCCTGCAGCTAGGCCTGAACACTGCTGCTGGACCCAAATAGCGCCTGACACCATGGAGAAGGCCCGTGAACGAGCGCAGCGCCTCTCCGAGCTTGATCTGAGGGTGCTGGTTGGTGCTGTGGAGAAGACACGCCATATTTTGTTTCCGGACAATGGCAGGAAGCCGCCGGCCCGTGTCTACCGGAGAGCCTGGAGGCATGTCGCCAACAAGGTGTCATCCAACAGCGAGGTCCCCAGGAGCGGTGTCCAGTGCTGCCAAAAGCTAAATGACCTCACCAGGATTGTCAGGGTGAGTACCCTTTCCAGTGTCCTCCTCATCCTTGCATGTGCACCTCACATTATGGGCAAAGGGACCTGAAAGCCCTAATGGCCAGCCCTCATGCAGCAGCTATGGGACACTCATGAACATCAATTGCACATTGTGCACTTAACAAACTGGCCAAGCTATTCGATCATGGGAGGCAGTGCACACAAGATCAGGACTACACACTGTACTTAGAGGCCGTCCTTTCTCTTGCAGGCCAAGCTGGCCAATAATAAGAGGTGCCGGACTGCGACCGGGGGAGGCGGACCCCAGATCCAGCCGCTCACCGAGCTGCAAAATCATGTGGAGCGCATCATGGGAGCCCGGCTGATTGGCCCTGTTGCATCTGGAGATGCCGACCCTGTTCTGGGCATCAATGGTAAGGACATCACCTTTTGGACCTCTCTCGTCCCACTTGCGCATCGGATCTACATCCTTTGCCACTGTCCGACCAATGCGCTGAATGCCACCACTCATGCATCCCTCGCTGACGCCCTCTCCTCACTCTAAAGCTACTCTTGTGCCTTCCTGCTTTCAGATGGTGAGGAGGAGGTCCCTGAAGTTGCCAGTGACAGCCCCTCAGAAGAGGAGGAGGAGGAGGAGCAAGAGGAAGGCGGCCCATCAGGGGCACCCTCAGCCCCGGCAATCCATGCCAATGTAGGGGACACGTCTTCCCTGGAGGGGAGCGTGGGGGAAGTGTCGGAGGGGAGGGTAGCTCATGGGACCAGCGGCCTGCAGAAACGCGGGAGGGGGGTGGAAGCTCAGCGGCCTTCTCCCCAGAGTGGGGAAGGGTTGGAGGGGAGTCCAATTGCTGGGCCCAGCGGCGTCCAGCAACGCAGGAAGAGTCGGCCAGCTCGGCGGCCTTCTCCCCAGAGGGAGAGTCCGGCCTCCAGTCCGGAGACGGCCAACGCCGAGGAGATGCGCCACGTCGAGGACTTGTCCGCGGGCTCGGAGCGCCGGCACACGGAGCTCATGGGGGTAGTGGCACGGTTGCCTGAGGCCATCGAGTCCCTGTCTCGGAGTGTGACCGAGTTCGGGGCCTCACAGGCCACCAGTCGGGCGGAAGTGGGGCAGCTCAGGCAGCAAGTGGCCAGGTGATCAGTGGTGCTGTGCAGTCACTGGGTGCTCTGATGCGGTCACTGAACAGGTCAACACGGGCACTCACTGCTGCCACACTCGCTGTGTCAGCCAGGCATCGCCAGGGCACCCGGTGCACTGCAGCAGCACAGCGGTCTGTCCCTCGGCAGATTGGTGCGCGTGCTGCAGTGCTGGCCCGGCCGAGTGCCAGTGTCTCAGGCGACCAGCGAGCGCCTGCTATCCACCAGCTTGCCCCCATTCCTCCAGCCACCACTGCCACTCCCCCAGTGGAGCTGCCAGGAGCTGCTGCAGCGACTGATGCTGGCCAGCCACAGCTGCAGCATTCACCAGCCGGCCCCTCGACGGCCAGACCTCGTCTAGGCCGACCCCCAAGGGCATCTGCCATCACGACATGTGCCCCTCAGGAGCCTGCCCCCAGCCTTGCAGCAGCCAATGGCCTCACTTTGAGGAGGAGCAGCAGGGCGTGCAGGGGCCGCCAAAGTTTGCAGAAGGCATCACCCTCGTGGGCCACTAGGTAGAGGGTGTGTCCAAATGTTGTTTTTTCTGGAATGTGTGTTTTGTGAAGGCCGAGGATAAAGGCCATTTTTGTTTCCATCTTTTGTTAATGCTCCCCAGGTTGTGGGAGTGAGTCATGTGTGTGAGTGTTTTTTGGGGGTTTCGTCTGTTTTTGGTTTTCATGTGGGAAGGGCCCTGAGTTTGTACAATAAACCATTTTATTTATTCACATTGTCCATGTTTGAACTTTGAAGTATTTGTTGCCTTAACCGGCTGACGGCTTGCGGAGCGGCTGCAATCATGTTCTTTCATTGGCACAAGCCATTCCCTGACAGGGGGCCTAGAAGTGATGGTCAATAAGCCGCCGACGGGCGGCCCTTGGGCCTTCTGCCTCCCTCCTGGGCTGGTACTCCTCGTCCTCCGCCTCCTCCTGCTCCTCCTCCTCAGGTGGTGGTCCAACTTGAGGTGGCAGTGCCTGAGTCCTGCGGATAGCCAGGTTGTGCAGCATGCAGCAAACGACGACGAATTGGGAGACTCGCTCCTGCGAATACTGGAGGGCTCCCCGGAGTGATCCAGACAGCGGAACCGTTGCTTGAGGACACCGATTGTTTGTTCTATGATGTTCCTAGTCGCTTGATGGTTCTCGTTGTATGCCTCTTCAGCAGGGGTCGTGGGCTCGCGGAGCGGGGTCATGAGCCAGGTACACAAAGGATAGCCTTTGTCCCCGATAAGCCATCATCTTGGGTGAGGCTGTGCCTGGAACATGTCAGCCACAGTTGTCTGTCGCAGGATAAAGGCATCGTGGCTGCTGCCTGGAAAGCGGGCATTGACAGCTAGGATGCGCTGCCTGTGGTCACACACCAGCTGCACGTTGAGGGAATGGTAGCCCTTCCGGTTGCGGTAATCCTCGGCATGCTCCAGAGGTGCCCGCAAAGCCACATGCTTGCAGTCAATGGCGCCCTGCACCATGGGGAAGCCCGCTATTCTTGCAAATCCCACTGCACGCTGCTGCTGCTTGTCCAGGGTCATGGGGAAGGAGATGAATTGATGTCTCCTTCTGAAAAGGGCATTGGTCACCTGGCGGATGCAGCAATGCATGGCGAACTGGGAGATGTTAGCGATGTCCCCAGCAGCGGATTGCAAGGAGCCGGTGGCATAGAAGTTGAGAGCCACCGTCACCTTCACTGCCACCGACAGAGACGTCCTGCGCATCAGCTGTGGATGCAGATCTCAGTGCAGCAGCTGGCAGATGTCTGCAACCATCTCCCTTCTGAATTGCAGCCTCCAGCACACTGCGCGGCAGACATGGTCAGATAGGAGGACTGCTGGCGGTATACCCTGGGTGGGTAAGGCCTCACTTGGCGACGCTTGTTGCCCCCTCTGCATCTAGCCAGGGCTGCCACTCTCTCACGGCGTCTGTAAGACCTTCCGGCCTAAGGCTGAAACTCAGCGTTGGCACCCAATGCAGCCCCCATTATATGCTGGCAAACACTGAGATCTCAATGAAGGCAAAGATAATTGCTAAGCTCTGGCCTGAGCCAAAAATACCTGTCCTAGTGTTGGGCCAAAGCAGTAATCTCTCCTCCTTGGTCTCTCTCCAAAAAACCGTTGCACAAGAGTGAATGCTGCAAAATGGCTGGCCTTTATAGTGCAGGGTAAGTGCCCTTTAATTTGCGCTCCCCGCGGCCCGCCTCGGCTGTGTACCATTCCACTTCACAGTCGCTAGGGCCGCCCGGCGCACAATGGGGCGGCGCGAGTGAAGTTCCGGTTCCAGGCGCACAAAGGGCGTTGCACGACGAAATGACGTCATGATCTGCGCGCGCAGCAGGGCGCGCGCTAAGACTTTGCGGCGGCGCAAAATGTCTACTGAAGTTGGGGCGAGGTGCAGATCACGCTGCGCCCGGGCGCTAAGTGCCTAGCGCTCGAGATCTACTCCTCCTAAGGCGCAAACGGCTGGCGCGCCCAACTGAATTTCAAGGCCTCTGTCTCTTGTGCTTATACAGCTTCCCCTAAAATGCATTCATACTAATTGCCTCAAATAATCAATATTATAGCAAGTTCCACATTCTAAACAAACTCTGGGTAAATAAGTTGCTCCTGAATTCCCTATTGGATTTATTCCTGACTACCTTATTTTTATGGCTTCTAGTTATGGACTCTCCGACAAGTGAAAACATTTTCTCTCCATCTACTCTATCGAACCCTTCATAATCTTAAAGACTCCTATCTGGTCACGCCTCGGCCTTCTCTATTCTAGAGACAGACTTGGGTGAGTACAGTCATCAAACTCTGTGAAGATCCAGAAAGTTGTCGGACTGTCCTCTCCTGATGGTGCTGCACTCTACACCGTTATAACTTGCTATCCTAGATGAATGCGATGCTGTAATAGTCGTAACGTTGCATCAAAAGCAATTTAAATATTGTTAGATAGCCATTGTAGCTATTCTCATGCCACATTAATGCTTTAGAATATAATGGAGTATATGGATTTCTGATGGTCGTTAGGATATTGTAAACATGGCGAGAGGAATTTCTAAATGCACTGATTCAAGCAATACTTATAAAAGCGTATTGAAAACAGCCTTTCATGATTTAATTAGTAATAGCAATCAGAGCAAACTATCCTACCAGGTGCACGATGATGCTAACAGGTAAGGTAAAGGGAATACAATTCCATAAATTTTTACCTCAGAAATATAATTCCATAAATTCTGCCATCTTGCTTTAAAAAAGTAATGCGGAACAACCCATTTCTGTCGATTGATGGATTGTTTCCATTGAGTAATTATGACCCAATTGTTCTTAACTTGACATTTTGGACTTGTTGGCAAGGTCAATTTAACTGGCAAGGGTGTTGATTCATTAATATTTCACTGCTGAATGGGACATGTCTGAGGGATGTTCCCATCCACCATTGTTCAAACTCATAAGGGTGTGAATATAATCAAGGTCGCTCACTGTTTTCTGATAATAATTATATATCGATGTCAAGGAAGTACTCGGGAGGATACCGTTTAACAGGGTGCTTAATTTTTTTAAACGTCGATTTAAAGTGAAAAATGTGGAAAATTCGAATTGTGAGCCCATGAATTTTATTCTTTCTGAGTCAACGCCAGTAATCATGGGTGACTAGTCAATGAGCACATGGATCAGAGAGAAGGTAAAAATGTCTCTATTCTGCCTGAACTTTGCATACAATACCTCAGCATCAGGTTAGTATCCCGGTTGCAGTGAAGGCGACCAAGGTGGTTACTTTACAAACATAGGAATTGTTAGCCGAGTAAACACTAAGGGCCATCTAGCTCGCCTTCTCCCATCCAGCTAGTCTCATGATTCAGCGATAAAGGAGTTGTTGACTTATAATTGCCACCGATCTTTCTCAATTACCCTACAACAGACCCAGACATGAGGTGGGGAAAGCCCTCAGTGGTGGAGAGCTTTGGGGATCATAGGCCCAAAATATGACCTGTTCCTTCAAAGCATGCTACACAAACCACATGCCAGGCCTCAAATTACACATATACTCTATCCCAAAATGTGATTTTCTGAAAGAAATCTATCTAATTTTCATTTCCGCGTATCAATACAAATTACTCCCTCCATCTCCACAGGGAGCCTGTTGCATAGATTGACCACTCGCTCACTGAAATGTTGATTACGCAGAGTAGTTTTGAATTTAACCCCTTCAAGTGCAGGTCATATGCTCTGGCTCTACGGTTTTTGCACAAGGTGAACTAGCTTCTCATGGTCATACATTATCTAGTCCCATTAGGATCCTAAAAAGAGGGATCATATCACCTCTCAACCTTCTCTTTTCCAGTGACACAATACCCACCCTGATCACCTTCACAGGGTGAGATCTTTGAATAACATGACGAACAATCAATACTTTCTCATGGCCAATATTTTTTCCCTCAGTCATCATCACTAAAAACAGATTATCTGGCATTATCACTTTGCTCTTTGTGGGAGCTTTTTGGACTCAAATTGGCTGGCGTGTTGCCTACATTACAGCAGTGACTGCACTTCAAAAAATACTTCATTGGCTGTAAAGTGCTCTGGTTCATCCTGTGGTCGCGACAGGCGCTAAAAAAATGCATGTTTTTATGGCCTAGAAATTCGGTTTTGGCGCAGCGAGGGCTTTAGCGCCGGAAGTTAGTGCCGGCGCTAAGTCCCCCTGCGCGCGCCAAAAATTCAGTAGCGCCGCGCCCAAACGGCTGCCGGCGCTACTGAGGGGTCTCAGCGCCTCAAAAGTGGCGCCACGCGCCGCATTGCGGCGCTATTCCGGCGCTGCGGCGCACGCTGCGGTGCGGCAGGCTCGGGAAGTGCAGGCCTCCTCCTTCCGTTAAGGAGGAGCTGCCTGCACCCGGCCGCGGCCCGCGATAATCTTTTTAAAAATGAGCCCGGCACCTCGGACAAGTGCCGGGCTTGCTTCTGTTCCGGGGGGGGAAGTCCGGGGAGGGAGCTGCGGCCAGGCGGCCGGCGGGAAAGCGGCCGGCAGCCGCGGGGCCTTTAATGCGCCGGCGCAAAGTTCTGTAAGGCACCTCTGCCAGAACGTTGCTTGCGGCTGCCACGGGCGAGGCGGCCGCAACTCAATTTCCGAGTTCGGGCGGGTTACCATGGCAACCGGGACGCTGCGCACACCGATGACGTCATCGGTGCCGGCGCAGCGCTACCGGCCTAACGCCGATTTAGGGCCCCTGTCAATTTCTAAACTGGCCATAACTTCGGCGCTAGGCCCTCTAGCGCCTCAAAAGCGGCGCTAAGGCCAGTGAATTTCCAGGCCTATATCTTTAAACAATTGATATTTAGGACAATGTCGATATTCAGAAAATGAGGGAGGTGTGTAAATTCGCCACTATCCATTAGCATCGCCACCATGTTGTACTAACTTGATTGAAGCTTTGCCTCCGTAACCTCAGATCATAAAACGAAAAATTCAATGTGGATTCTCTGGAGTTTTCGTGGGCATCTGCTGCAAATGGCATTTACCCCAAGATTTCCGTGTATTATCCATCAAACTATCATGGACAATCGATGAAGCCCCGCGGATATTTGCCATCTTATGTCCCTGAGTTCAGCCCTTTGAAACTTGTTCTGTGACATAGCTTCTGATGCTGAGCTTCTTAGTTGCCAAGTGGATGACTTCGCAGTAGCTCACATTGAACTCCAATTGGCCTAGTTTTGCCCAGTCACTTATTCTGTTGGTCAAAACTGAATGCTGTACTCCCGATGGGACTAATCAATGTTCTATACACTGGAAGCAAACCTTCCTCCCCAATGGACCCCAGAGCACTTGAAAAAAGTGAATTTGGACCCACGAAACAAGCAATTCACAAGGATATTTCCTGCTGTCTCAACAAAACAGGTAAATATATTTCGAAATTTTGCAAGAAAGTCTGAACTTTTCCAGTCTTGCGAGATCCATTTGTTCCAGCTTTCAATCTTTTTAAGGACTAAGTTCCAGATTTCTAAATACGCTTTGTGTGAAAAAGTGCTTCATGTCTTCGCTCCATAATGGCCTCGATCGAATTTTAAAATCATTTCCACTCTTTTTGATTTCCCCAGCAAGTAGTTTCCCCAAATAGGGTATAATTATCAGGAAAGCATGAGGAGGTTGCCTCTCTTTTATCTTAAAAACAGAAGGCTGAGTGATGACCTATTAGAAGTTTTTAAAATTATGAAATGTAGTTATACAGTGGATACAGAGACAATGTTTCCACTTGAGGGGAAGGTCATAACTAGAGGCCATCAATATAATGGCCCAGAAATTCGGATCGGAGGCTTGCCGCGAGTGCAAGCCTCTGACCTGCCCTTACCTTGCCGCTGTGCTGTGGTCCCACGTGGAATTCCGATCCTGGGCCTGCCCCAACTGCCAGGGCGCACAGTGCTTGCGTATCCCAGGGGCGCAGTTAGTTCGATGCGTCCCCTGGGATCACGTGGGCCATGGAGAGCCAATGGTAGCAGGGAATGCGTCATTCATAAGTTTGATAGGAAGAGCTGTCAAACCTATAAATACTAAAAGCCCCAAAACATCACTAAAACTTGAAATAAATTTTAAAAACCCCATTTTTAAAATAACTATAAATTACATGAACTAACTGTTTTAAACAATAATTTAAATTTTGAAAAAATGTGTTAAATTTTCTAATGGGGCTAAAAATAAACTTACCTTTCTTTAAAGTATTTAAAAATAATAAACCTGTGGAAAAATGTTTGAATTTTAATTAATTCATCACTTACCTTGTTAAAAATAGGCCTTGTGCCTGCTTTTTAAAAGTGTAACTCCTGGAGACTTACCCTCCTGGAGAAACCTGCAAAAAAAACGTAAGTGCGATGCGCATGTGCTGCCTCTCCGGCGCACGCATTCCACCTCTGAACCCATTCTTTCAGGGGAACAGAAGTGCCGGTTTCCCAAGCATGCCCAGTGCATGCACAAAAATTGCACTTTCGTTGGGCCTCGAGGTGAGTACCAGCGCATACTCACACATTGGGACCCGAATTTCAATATACTCACCAATAAATCCAATAGGAAATTCAGAAGAAACTTCTTTAAACAGAGGGTAGAGAGAATGTGGAACTCGCTACCACAGGGAGGAGTTGAAGCGAACAGTGTAAATGCGTTTAAGGGGTGGCAAGGCAAGCATTTGAGGGAGAAGGGAATCGAGGGTTATTGTGATAGATTTAGATGAGTAAACACGCAGAGGAGACATGAGTGGAGCATAAACGCTGGCATAGACTGGTTGAGCCGAATGGCCCCCTTCTGTGCCGAATATCCTACATAACCCTATTTAATCCTATGTAAATCGGTTCTCCGTACATGTACCCCATCAAATCATCTTTTTACATTTTAGCACTGTAAACAGATCAACAATCAACCTTCAATACTCTAGGGAATACAAACAAGGTTTATGCAACCTGTCCTCGTAACTTAACTGATATTGTAGAGTCAGCACCAGTGATATTATTTTAGGTGTACCACGAATAATGTTAGAGAAGGTTCAGCCCAAGTACTGTCCGAGAAGGATCACCACCAGTAATGTTGGGTCAACATCAGCAATTTTAGTGCAGTGTCATCTGCAGTAATTTTCGAGCAGAATCGCCAATAGTAAGGTTAGAATAGAGGCATCACCACTAATGTTAGAGTCGGGTCACCACCACTAATGTTAGAGAAGGGTCACCACAACGAATGTTAGAGTCGGGTCACCACCACTAATGTTAGAGTCGGGTCACCACCAATAATGTTAGAGCCGGGTCACCACCACTAGTGTCAGAGTCGGGTCACCACCACTAATGTTAGAGTCGGATCACCACCACTAATGTCAGAGTCGGGTCACCACCACTAATGTTAGAGTCGGGTCACCACCAGTAATGTTAGAGTCGGGTCACCACCACTAATGTTAGAGTCGGTTCACCTCCACGAATATTAGAGTCGGGTCATCACCATTAATGTTAGAGAAGGTTCACCAGCACAAATGTTAGAGAAGTGTCACCAGCACTAATGTTAGAGTCGGGTGACCACCACTAATTTTAGAGTCGGGTCACCACCACTAATGTTAGAGTCGGTACACCACCACTCATGTTAGAGTCGGGTCAACACCACTAATGTTAGAGTCGGATCACCACCACTAATGTCAGAGTCGGGTCACCAGCACTAATGTCAGTGTCGGGTCATCACCACTAATGTCAGAGTCGGGTCACCACCACTAATTTTAGAGTCATGTCACCACCACTAATGTGAGAGTCCGGTCACATCCAATAATGTTAGAGACGGGTCACCACCACTAATGTCAGAGTCGGGTCACCACCAGTAATGTTAGAGTCGGGTCACCACCACTAATGTTAGAGTTGGGTCACTACCACTAATGTTAGAGTCGAGTCACCACCACTAATGTTATTGTCGGGTCACCAGCACTAATGTTAGAGCCGGGTCACCACCACTAATGTTAGAGTCGGGTCACAACCACTAATGTTAGAGTCGGGTCACCACCACTAATGTCAGAGTCGGGTCAACACCACTAATGTCAGAATCAGGTCACCACCACTAATGTCAGTGTCAGGTCACCACCACTAATGTCAGAGTCGGGTCACCACCACTAATGTTAGAGTCGGGTCACCACCACTATGTCAGAGTCGGGTCACCACCACTAATGTTAGAGTCAGGTCACCACCAGTAATGTTAGAGTCGTGTCACCACCACTAATGCTAGAGAAGGGTCACCAGCACTAATGTTAGAGTCGTGTCAACACCACTAATGTTAGATTCGGTTCACCACCACTAATGTGAGAGTCGGGTCACCTCCACTAATGTTAGAGTCGGGTCACCAGCACAAATGATAGAGTCTGGTCACCTCCACTAATGTCGGAGTCGGGTCACCATCACTAATGTTAGAGTCGGGTCACCACCACTAATGTTAGAGTCGGGTCACCACCACTAATGTTAGAGTCAGGTCACCACCACTACTGTCAGAGAAGGGTCAGAACCACTAAATTTAGAGTCGGGTCACCAGCACTAATGTCAGAGTCGGGTCACCACCACTAATGTGAGAGTCGTGTCACCATCACTAATGTCAGAGTCCGGTCACCACCACTAATGTAAGAGTCGGGTCACCACCAGTAATGTTAGAGTCGGTTCACCACCACTAATATTAGAGTCGGGTCAACACCACTACTGTTAGAATCGGGTCACCACCACTAATTTTAGAGTCGGGTCACCAAAACTAATGTTAGAGCCGCATCACCTCCACTAATGTTAAAGTCGGGTCACCAGTACAAATGCTAGAGTCGAGTCATCACCACTAATGTTACAGTTGGGTCACCACCACTAATGTTAGAGAAGGGTCACCACCACTAACGTTAGAGTCGGGTCTCCTCCACTAATGTCAGAGTCGGGTCACCACCACTAATGTCAGAGTCGGGTCGCAACCACTAATGACAGAGTCGTGTCCCCACCACTTATGTCAGAGTCGGGACACCTCCACTAATGTTAGAGTCGGGTCTCCACCACTAATGTTAGAGTCGGGTCACCACCACTAATGTTAGAGTCGTGTCACCACCACTAATGTCAGAGTCGGGTCACCAACATTAATGTTAGAGTTGGGTCACCAGCACTAATGTTAGAGTCGAGTCACCACCACTAAGGTTAGAGTCGGGTCATCACTACTAATGTCACATTCGGGCCACCACCACTAATGTCAGAGTTGGGTCACCACCACTAATGTTAGAGAACGATCACCACCACTAATGGTAGAGTCGGGTCACCAGCACTAATGTCAGAGTCGGATCACCACCACTAATGTCAGAGTCGGGTCACCACCACTAATGTTAGAGTCGGGTCACCACCACTAATGTCAGAGTCGGTCACCACCACTAATGTTAGATTCGGGTCACCACCACTAATGTTAGAGTCGGGTCACCTCCACCAATGTTAGAGTCGGGTCACCACCACTAAAGTTACAGTCGGGTCACCACCACTAATGTTAGAGTCGGGTCAGCACCACGAATGTTAGAATCGGGTCACCTCCACTAATGTCAGAGTCGGATCACCACCACTAATTTCAGAGTCGGTCACCACCACTAATGTTGGAGTCGGGTCACCACCACTAATGTTAGAGTCGGGTCAACACCACTAATGTCAGAGTCGGGTCACCACCACTAATGTTAGAGTCGGGTCACCACCACTAACGTCAGGATCCGGTCACCACCACTAATGTTAGATTCGGGTCACCACCACTAATGTTAGAGTCGGGTCACCTCCACTAATGTTAGAGTCGTGTCACCAGCACAAATGTTAGAGTCGGGTCACCACCACTAATGTTAGAGTTGGGTCACCACCACTATTGTTAGAGTCGGGTCACCTCCACCAATGTTAGAGTCGGGTCACCACCACTAAAGTTACAGTTGGGTCACCACCACTAATGTTAGAGTCGGGTCAGCACCACGAATGTTAGAATCGGGTCACCTCCACTAATGTCAGAGTCGGATCACCACCACTAATTTCAGAGTCGGTCACCACCACTAATGTTAGAGTCGGGTCACCACCACTAATGTTAGAGTCGGGTCAACACCACTAATGTCAGAGTCGGGTCACCACCACTAATGTTAGAGTCGGGTCACCACCACTAACGTCAGGATCCGGTCACCACCACTAATGTTAGATTCGGGTCACCACCACTAATGTTAGAGTCGGGTCACCTCCACTAATGTTAGAGTCGTGTCACCAGCACAAATGTTAGAGTCGGGTCACCACCACTAATGTTAGAGTTGGGTCACCACCACTATTGTTAGAGTCGGGTCACCACCAGTAATGTTACAGAAGGGTCACCACCACTAATGTTAGAGTCGGGTCACCTCCACTAATGTCAGAGTCGGGTCACCACCACTAATGTTAGAGTCGGGACGCCACCACTAATGTTAGAGTCGGGTCACCACCACTAATGTTAGAGTCGGGTTACCTCCACTAATGTCAGAGTCGAGTCACCACCACTAATGTCAGAGTCGGGGCACCACTACTAATGTCAGAGTCGGGTCCCCACCACTAATGTCAGAGTCGGGTCAACACCACTAATGTTAGAGTCGGGTCACCACGACTAATGTTAGAGTCGGATCACCACCACTAATGTTAGAGTCGGGTCACCACCACTAATGTTAGCGTCGGGTCACCACCACTAATGTTAGAGTCGGGTCGCCTCCACTAATGTCAGATTCGGGTCACCACCACTAATGTCAGAGTCGGGTCACCAGCACTAATGTTAGAGTCGGGTGACCGCCACTAATGTTAGAGTCGGGTCACCACCGCTACTGTTAGAGTCGGGTCACCACCACTCATGTTAGAGTCGGGTCACCACCACTAATGTTAGAGTCGGGTCACCACCACAAATGTTAGAGTCGGGTCACCACCACTAATGTTAGAGTCGAGTCACCACCACTAATGTTAGAGTCGGGTCACCACCACTAATGTTAGAGTCGGGTCACCTCCACTAATGCCGGAGTCGGGACAACACCACTAATGTCAGAGTCGGGTCACCACCACTAATGTCAGAGTCGGGTCACCACCAATAATGTTAGAGTCGGGTCACCTCCACTAATTTTAGAGTCGGGTCACCACCACTAATGTTATAGTCAGGTCACCACCACTAATGTTAGATTCGGGTCACCACCACTAATGTCAGAGTCGGGTCACCACCACTAATGTTAGAGTCAGGTCATCACCAGTAATGTTAGAGTCGTGTCACCACCACTAATGTTAGAGAAGGGTCACCAGCACTAATGTTAGAGTCGTGTCAACACCACTAATGTTAGATTCGGGTCACCACCACTAATGTTAGAGTCGGGTCACCTCCACTAATGTTAGAGTCGGGTCACCAGCACAAATGATAGAGTCGGGTCACCTCCACTAATGTCAGAGTCGGGTCACCATCACTAATGTTAGAGTCGAGTCACCACCACTAATGTTAGAGTCGGGTCACCACCACTAATGTTAGAGTCGGGTCACCACCACTACTGTTAGAGAAGGGTCAGAACCACTAAAGTTAGAGTCGGGTCACCAGCACTAATGTCAGAGTCGGGTCACCACCACTAATGTTAGAGTCGTGTCACCATCACTAATGTCAGAGTCCGGTCACCACCACTAATGTTAGAGTCGGGTCACCACCAGTAATGTTAGAGTCGGTTCACCGCCACTAATATTAGAGTTGGGTCACCACCACTACTGTTAGAATCGGGTCACCACCACTAATTTTAGAGTCGGGTCACCAAAACTAATGTTAGAGCCGCGTCACCTCCACTAATGTTAAAGTCGGGTCACCAGTACAAATGCTAGAGTCGGGTCAGCACCACTAATGTTACAGTTGGGACACCACCACTAATTTTAGTGTCGGGTCACCACCACTAATGTTAGAGAAGGGTCACCACCACGAACGTTAGAGTCGGGTCACCTCCACTAATGCCAGAGTCGGGACACCACCACTAATGTCAGAGTCGGGTCACCACCACTCATGTCAGAGTCGGGTCACCACCAATAATGTTAGAGTCGGGTCACCTCCACTAATTTTAGAGTCAGGTCACCACCAATAATGTTAGAGTCGTGTCACCACCACTAATGTTAGAGTCGGGTCAGCACCACTAATGTTAGAAAGGGTCACCACCACTAATGTTAGAGTCAGATCACCACCACAAATGTTAGAGTCGGGTCACCACGAGCACAAATGTTAGAGTCGGGTCACCACCACTAATTTTAGAGTTGGGTCAACACCACTAATGTCAGAGTCGGGTCACCACCAATAATGTTAGAGAAGGGTCACCACCACTAATGTTGGAGTCGGGTCACCTCCTTAATATCAGAATCGGGTCACCACCACTAATGACAGAGTCGGGTCACCAGCACTAATGTTAGAGTCGGGTGACCACCACTAAAGTTAGAGTCGGGTCACCACCACTAATGTTAGAGTCGGGTCACCACCACTAATGTCAGAGTCAGGTCACCACCACTAATGTCAGAGTCGGGTCACCTCCACAAATGTCAGAGTTGGGTCACCACCACTAATGTTAGAGAAGGGTCACCACCACTAATGTTAGAGTCGGGTCACCACCACTAATGTCAGAGTCGGTCACCACAACTAATGTTAGAGTCGGGTCACCACCACTAATGTTAGAGTCGGGTCACCACCACTAATGTTAGAGTCGGGTCACCACCACTAATGTTAGAGTCGGGTCACCACCACTAATGACAGAGTCGGGTCACCACCGCTAATGTCAGAGTCGGGTCACCACCACTAATGTTAGAGTCGGGTCACCATCACTAATGTTAGAGTCGGGTCACCTCCACTAATGTTAGAGTAAGGTCAACACCACTAATGTTAGAGTCGGGTCACCACCACTAATGTTAGAGTCGGGTCACCACCACTAATGTTAGAGAAGGGTCACCACCACTAATGTTAGAGTCGGGTCACCGCCGCTAATGTCAGAGTCGGGTCACCACCACTAATGTCAGAGTCGGGTCACCACCACTAATGATAGAGTTGGGTCACCGCCGCTAATGTCAGAGTCGGGTCACCACCACTAATGTCAGATTCGGGTCACCACCACTAATGTTAGAGTCGGGTCACCACCACTAATGTCAGAGTCGGGTCACCACCACTAATGTCAGAGTCGGGTCACCTCCACTAATGTTGGAGTCGGGTCACCACCACTCATGTCAGAGTCGGGTCACCACCACTAATGTCAGAGTCGAGTCACCACCACTAATGTTAGAGTCGGGTCACCACCACTAATGTTAGAGTCGGGTCACCACCACGAATGTTACAGTCGAGTCACCACAACTAATGTTAGAGTCAGGTCACCACCACTAATGTTAAAGTCGGGTCACCTCCACTAATGTCAGAGTCGGGTCACCACCACTAATGTCAGAGTCGGGTCACCACCACTAATGTTAGAGTCGGGTCACCTCCACTAATGTCAGAGTCGGGTCACCACCACTAATGTCAGAGCCGGGTCGCAACCACTAATGTCAGAATCGTGTCACCACCACTTATGTCAGAGTCGGGACACCACCACTAATGTTAGAGTCGGGTCACCGACACTAATGTTAGAGTCGGGTCACCACCACTAAGGTTAGACTCGGGTCACCACTACTAATGTCAGAGTCTGGTCACCTCCACTAATGTCAGAGTTGGGTCTCCACCACCAATGTTAGAGAAGGATCACCACCTCTAATGTTAGAGTCGGGTGACCACCACTAATGTAAGAGTCGGGTCACCACCACAAATGTTAGAGTCGGGTCACCACCAATAATGTTAGAGAAGGGTCAACACCACTAATGTTAGAGTCGGGTCACCTCCTTAATGTCAGAGTCGGGGCACACCACTAATGTCAGAGTCTGGTCACCACCACTAATGTTACAGTCGGGTCACCAGCACAAATGTTAGAGTCGGGTCACCAGCACTAAAGTTAGAGTTGGGTCACCACCACTAATGTTAGAGTCGGGTCACCTCCACTAATGTCAGAGTCGGGTCCCCACCACTAATGTCAGAGCCGGGTCACCACCACTAATGTTAGAGTCTGGTCACCACCACTAATGTTAGCGTCGGATCACCACCACTAATGTTAGAGTGGGGTCGCCTCCACTAATGTCAGAGTCGGGTCACCACCACTAATGTCAGAGTCGGGTCACCAGCACTAATGTTAGAGTCGGGTGACCGCCACTAATGTTAGAGTCGGGTCACCACCACTACTGTTAGAGTCGGGTCACCTCCACTAATGTTAGAGTCGGGTCACCAGCATTAATAGAAAAGTGTCACCACCACTAATGTTAGAGTCAGATCACCACCACTAATGTTAGAGTTGGGTCACCACCAGCAGAAATGTTAGTGTCGGGTCACCACCACTAATTTTAGAGTTGGGTCACCACCACTAATGTCAGATTCGGGTCACCACCAATAATGTTAGAGAAGGGTCACCACCACTAATGTTAGAGTCGGGTCACCTCCTTAATGTCAGAGTCGGGTCACCACCACTAATGTCAGAGTCGAGTCACCAGCACTAATGTTAGAGTCGGGTGACCAACGCTAATGTTAGGGTCGGGTCGCCACCACTAATGTTAGAGTCGGGTCACCACCACTAATGTCAGAGTCGGGTCACCACCACTAACGTTCGAGTCGGGTCACCACCAATAATGTCAGAGTCGGTTCACCACCACTAAAGTTAGAGTCGGGTCACCACCAGTAATGTTAGAGTCGGGTCACCACCACTAATGTTAGCGAAGGGACACCAGCACTAATGTTAGAGTCGTGTCAACACCACTAATGTAGAGTCGAGTCACCACCACTAATGTTAGAGTCGGGTCACCTCCACTAATATTAGAATCGGGTCACCAGCACAAATGTTAGAGTCGGGTCACCACCACTAATGTTAGAGTCGGGTCACCACAACTAATGTTAGAGAAGGGACACCACCACTCATGTTAGAATCGGGTCACCACCACTAATGTTAGAGTCGGGTCACCACCACTAATATTAGAGAAGGGTCACCACCACTAATGTTAGAGTGGGGTCACCACCACTAATGTCAGAGTCGGGTCACCACCACTAATGTTAGAGTCGGGTCACAAGCAGTATGTTAGAGTCGGTTCACCACCACTAATATTAGTGTCGGGTCACCACCACTACTGTTAGAGTCGGGTTACCACCACTAATTTTGGAGTCAGTTCACCAACACTAATGTTCGAGCCGGGTCACCTCAACTAATGATAAAGTCGGGTCACCAGTACAAATGTTACAGTCGGGTCAAAACCACTAATGTTAGAGTCGGGTCACCACCACTAATGTTAGAGAAGGGTCACAACCACTAATGTTAGAGTCGGGTCACCTCCACTAATGTCAGAGTCGGGTCACCACCACTAATGTCAGAGTCAGGTCACAACCACTAATGTCAGCGTCCTGTCACCATCACTTCTGTCAGAGTCGGGACACCACCACTAATGTTAGAGTTGGGTCACCACCACTATTGTAAGAGTCGTGTTACCACCACTAATGTCAGAGTTGGGTCACCATCACTAATATTAGAGAAGGATCACGACCACAAATGTTAGAGTCGGGTCACCACCACCAATGTCAGTGTCGGATCACCACCACTAATGTCAGAGCCGGGTCACCACCACTAATGTTAGAGTCGGGTCGCCACCACTAATGTCAGAGTCAGGTCACCACCACTAATGTTAGATTCGCGTCACCACCACTAATGTTAGAGTCGGTTCACCTCCACTAATGTTAAGTCGTGTCACCAGCACAAATGTTAGAGTCGGGTCACCACCACTAATGTTGGAGTTGGGTCACCATCACTGATGTTAGAGTCGGGTCACCACCACTAATGTTAGAGAAGGGTCACCACCACTAATGTTAGAATCGGGTCACCTCCACTAATGTTAGAGTTGGGTCACCACCACTAATGTTAGAGTCGGGTCACCACCACAAATGTTATATTCGGGTCACCTCCACTAATGTCAGAGTCGGTTCCCCACCACTAATGTCAGAGTCGGGTCACCACCACTAATGTCAGAGTTGGGTCACCAACACTAATGTTATAGTCGGGTCACCTCCACTAATGTCAGAGTCGGGTCCCCACCACTAATGTCAGAGTCGGGTCACCACCACTAATGTTAGATTCGTATCACCAGCACTAATGTTAGAGTGGGGTCACCTCCACTAATGGTAGAGTCGGGTCAACACTACTAATGTTAGAAAAGGGTCACCACCACTAATGTTGGAGTCAGGTCACCACCACTAATGTTATAGTCGTGTCACCACCAGCACAAATGTTAGAGTCGGGTCACCACCACAAATTTTAGTGTTGGGTCAACACCACTAATGTCAGAATCGGGTCACCACCAATAATGTTAGAAAAGGGGCACCACCACTACTTTTAGAGTTGGGTCACCTACTTAATGTCAGAGTCGGGTCACCACCACTAATGTCAGAGTCGGGTCACCAGCACTAATGTTAGAGTCGGGTGACCACCACTCATGTTAGTGTCGGGTCACCACTACTAATGTTAGAGTCGGGTCACCACCACTCATGTTAGAGTCGGGTCTCCACCACTAATGTTAGAGACGGATCACCACCACTAATGTCAGAGTCGGGTCACCAGCACTAATGTTAGAGTCGGGTCATCACCAGTAATGTTAGATTCGGGTCACCACCACTAATGTTAAAGTCGGGTCACTACCACAAATGTTAGAGTCCAGTCACCACCACTAATTTTATAGTCGGGTCACCACCACTAATGTTAGAGATGGGTCACCTCCACTAATGTCAGAGTCGGGTCCCCACCACTAATGTCAGAGCCGGGTCACCACCACTAATGTTAGAGTCGGGTCACCACCACTAATGTTAGAGTCGGGTCACCACTACGAATGTTAGAGTCGGGTCACCACAACTAATGTTAGAGTCAGGTCACCACCACTAATGTTAAAGTCGGGTCACCTCCACTAATGTCAGAGTCGGGTCACCACCACTAATGTCAGAGTCGGGTCACCACCACTAATGTTAGAGTCGTATCACCAGCACTAATGTTAGAGTCGGGTCACCTCCACGAATGGTAGAGTCGGGTCAACACTACTAATGTTAGAAAAGTGTCACCACCACTAATGTTGGAGTCAGGTCACCACCACTAATGTTATAGTCGTGTCACCACCAGCACAAATGTTAGAGTCGGGTCACCACCACAAATTTTAGTGTTGGGTCAACACCACTAATGTCAGAATCGGGTCACCACCAATAATGTTAGAGAAGGGGCACCACCACTACTTTTAGAGTTGGGTCACCTACTTATTGTCAGAGTCGGGTCACCACCACTAATGTCAGAGTCGGGTCACCAGCACTAATGTTAGAGTCGCGTGACCACCACTAATGTTAGTGTCGGGTCACCACTACTAATGTTAGAGTCGGGTCACCACCACTCATGTTAGAGTCGGGTCACCAGCACTAATGTTAGAGTCGGGTCATCACCAGTAATGTTAGATTCGGGTCACCACCACTAATGTTAAAGTCGGGTCACTACCACAAATGTTAGAGTCGAGTCACCACCACTAATTTTATAGTCGGGTCACCACCACTAATGTTAGAGACGGGTCACCTCCACTAATGTCAGAGTCGGGTCCCCACCACTAATGTCAGAGCCGGGTCACCACCACTAATGTTAGAGTCGGGTCACCACCACGAATGTTAGAGTCGGGTCAGCACAACTAATGTTAGAGTCAGGTCACCACCACTAATGTTAAAGTCGGGTCACCTCCACTAATGTCAGAGTCGGGTCACCACCACTAATGTCAGAGTCGGGTCACCACCACTAATGTTAGAGTCGGGTCACCTCCACTAATGTCAGAGTCGGGTCACCACCACTAATGTCAGAGCCGGGTCGCAACCACTAATGTCAGATTCGTGTCACCACCACTTATGTCATAGTCGGGACACCACCACTAATGTTAGAGTCCGGTCACCGCCACTAATGTTAGAGTCGGGTCACCACCACCAAGGTTAGACTCGGGTCACCACTACCAATGTCAGAGTCTGGTCACCTCCACTAATGTCAGGGTTGGGTCTCCACCACCAATGTTAGAGAAGGATCACCACCTCTAATGTTAGAGTCGGGTGACCACCACTAATGTCAAAGTCGGATCACCACCACTAATGTCAGAGTCGGGTCACCACCACTAATGTAAGAGTCGGGTCACCATCACAAATGTTAGAGTCGGGTCACCACCAATAATGTTAGAGAAGGGTCAACACCACTAATGTTAGAGTCGGGTCACCTCCTTAATGTCAGAGTCGGGGCACACCACTAATGTCAGAGTCTGGTCACCACCACTAATGTTAGAGTCGGGTCACCAGCACAAATGTTAGAGTCGGGTCACCAGCACTAATGTTAGAGTTGGGTCACCACCACTAATGTTAGAGACGGGTCACCTCCACTAATGTCAGAGTCGGGTCCCCACCACTAATGTCAGAGCCGGGTCACCACCACTAATGTTAGAGTCGGGTCACCACCACTAATGTTAGAGTCGGATCACCACCACTAATGTTAGAGTCGGGTCACCACCACTAATGTAAGCGTCGGGTCACCACCACTAATGTTAGAGTGGGGTCGCCTCCACTAATGTCAGAGTCCGGTCACCACCACTAATGTCAGAGTCGGGTCACCAGCACTAATGTTAGAGTCGGGTGACCGCCACTAATGTTAGAGTCGGGTCACCACCACTACTGTTAGAGTCGGGGCACCTCCACTAATGTTAGAGTCGGGTCACTAGCATTAATAGAAAAGTGTCACCACCACTAATGTTAGAGTCAGATCACCACCACTAATGTTAGAGTTGGGTCACCACCAGCAGAAATGTTAGTGTCGGGTCACCACCACTAATTTTAGAGTTGGGTCACCACCACTAATGTCAGATTCGGGTCACCACCAATAATGTTAGAGAAGGGTCACCACCACTAATGTTAGAGTCGGGTCACCTCCTTAATGTCAGAGTCGGGTCACCACCACTAATGTCAGAGTCGGGTCACCAGCACTAATGTTAGAGTCAGGTGACCAACGCTAATGTTAGGGTCGGGTCGCCACCACTAATGTTAGAGTCGGGTCACCACCACTAATGTCAGAGTCGGGTCACCACCACTAACGTTAGAGTCGGGTCACCACCACTAATGTCAGAGTCGGGTCACCACCACTAACGTTAGAGTCGGGTCACCACCACTAATGTCAGAGTCGGTTCACCACCACTAAAGTTAGAGTCGGGTCACCACCAGTAATGTTAGAGTCGGGTCACCACCACTAATGTTAGCGAAGGGACACCAGCACTAATGTTAGAGTCGTGTCAACACCACTAATGTAGAGTCGAGTCACCACCACTAATTTTGGAGTCGGGTCACCTCCACTAATATTAGAATCGGGTCACCAGCACAAATGTTAGAGTCGGGTCACCACCACTAATGTCAGAGCCGGGTCACCACCACTAATGTTAAAGTCGGGTCACCACCACTAATGTTAGAGTCGGGTCACCACCACTAATGTTAGAGTCGGGTCACCACAACTAATGTTAGAGAAGGGTCACCACCACTCATGTTAGAGTCGGGTCACCAGCACGAATGATAGAGACGGGTCACCACCACTAATGTTAGAGTCGGGTCACCACCACTAATATTAGAGAAGGGTCACCACCACTAATGTTAGAGTGGGGTCATCACCACTAATGTCAGAGTCGGGTCACCACCACTAATGTTAGCATCGGGTCACCATCACTAATGTCAGAGTCCGGTCACCACCACTAATGTTAGAGTCGGGTCACCAGCAGTATGTTAGAGTCGGTTCACCACCACTAATATTACTGTCGGGTCACCACCACTACTGTTAGAATCGGGTTACCACCACTAATTTTGCAGTCAGGTCACCAACACTAATGTTCGAGCGTGGTTACCTCAACTAATGATAAAGTCGGGTCACCAGTACAAATGTTACAGTCGGGTCACCACCACTAATGTTAGAGTCGGGTCACCACCACTAATGTTAGAGAAGGGTCACAACCACTAATGTTAGAGTCGGGTCACCTCCACTAATGTCAGAGTCGGGTCACCACCACTAATGTCAGAGTCAGGTCGCAACCACTAATGTCAGCGTCCTGTCACCATCACTTCTGTCAGAGTCGGGACACCACCACTAATGTTAGAGTCGTGTCACCACCACTAATGTCAGAGTTGGGTCACCATCACTAACATTAGAGAAGGATCACGACCACAAATGTTAGAGTCGGGTCACCACCACCAATGTCAGTGTCGGATCACCACCACTAATGTCAGAGTCGGGTCACCACCACTAATGTTAGATTCGCGTCACCACCACTAATGTTAGAATCGGTTCACCTCCACTAATGTTAAGTCGTGTCACCAGCACAAATGTTAGAGTCGGGTCACCACCACTAATGTTGGAGTTGGGTCACCACCACTAATGTTAGAGTCGGGTCACCACCACTAATGTGAGAGAAGGGTCACCACCACGAATGTTAGAATCGGGTCACCTCCACTAATGTTAGAGTTGGGTCACCACCACTAATGTTAGAGTCGGGTCACCACCACAAATGTTACATTCGGGTCACCTCCACTAATGTCAGAGTCGGTTCCCCACCACTAATGTCAGAGTCGGGTCACCACCACTAATGTCAGAGTTGGGTCACGAACACTAATGTTATAATCGGGTCACCTCCACTAATGTCAGAGTCGGGTCCCCACCACTAATGTCAGAGTCGGGTCACCACCACTAATGTTAGAGTCGTCTCACCAGCACTAATGTTAGAGTCGGGTCACCTCCACTAATGGTAGAGTCGGGTCAACACGACTAATGTAAGTAAAGGGTCACCACCACTAATGTTGGAGTCAGGTCACCACCACTAATGTTATAGTCGTGTCACCACCAGCACAAATGTTAGAGTCGGGTCACCACCACAAATTTTAGTGTTGGGTCAACACCACTAATGTCAGAATCGGGTCACCACCAATAATGTTAGAGAAGGGGCACCACCACTAATGTTAGAGTTGGGTCACCTACTTAATGTCAGAGTCGGGTCACCACCACTAATGTCAGAGTCGGGTCACCAGCACTAATGTTAGAGTCGGGTGACCACCACTAATGTTAGTGTCGGGTCACCACTACTAATGTTAGAGTCGGGTCACCACCACTCATGTTAGAGTCGGGTCTCCACCACTAATGTTAGAGACGGATCACCACCACTAATGTCAGAGTCGGGTCACCAGCACTAATGTTAGAGTCGGGTCATCACCAGTAATGTTAGATTCGGGTCACCACCACTAATGTTAAAGTCGGGTCAATACCACAAATGTTAGAGTCGAGTCACCACCACTAATTTTATAGTCGGGTCACCACCACTAATGTTAGAGTCGGGTCACCACCACTAATGTTAGAGTCGGGTCACCACCACTAATGTTAGAGTCGGGTCACCAACACTAATTTTAGAGTTGGGTCAACACCACCAATGTCAGAGTCGGGTCACCACTAATAATGTTAGAGAAGGGTCACCACCACTAATGTTGGAGTCGGGTCACCTCCTTAATGTCAGAATCGGGTCACCACCACTAATGACAGAGTCGGGTCACCAGCACGAATGTTAGAGTCGGGTCAACACCACTAATGTTGGAGTCGAGTCACCTCCTTAATATCAGAATCGGGTCACCACCACTAATGACAGAGTCGGGTCACCAGCACTAATATCAGAGTCGGGACACCTCCACTCATGTCAGAGTTGGGTCACCACCACTAATGTCAGAGTCGGTCACCACAACTAATGTTCGAGCCGGGTCACCATCACTAATGTTAGAGTCGGGTCACCACCACTAATGTTAGATTAGTGTCACCACCACTAATGTTAGAGTCGGGTCACCACCACTAATGACAGAGTCGGGTCACCACCACTAATGTTAGAGTCGGGTCACCAGCACAAATGTTAGAGTCGGGCCACCACCACTAATGTTAGATTCGGGTCACCAACACTAATGTTAGAGAAGGGTCTCCACCACTAATGTTAGAGTCGGGTCACCACCACTGATGCTAGAGTCGGGTCACCACCACTAATGTTAGAGTCGGATCACCACCACTAATGTTAGAGTCGGGTCACCACCACTAATGTTAGCGTCGGGTCACCACCACTAATGTTAGAGTCGGGTCACCTCCACTAATGTCAGAGTCCGGTCACCACCACTAATGTCAGAGTCGGGTCACCAGCACTAATGTCAGAGTCGGGTCACCTCCACTAATGTTAGAGTCGGGTCACCACCACTTATGTTAGAGTCAGGTCACCACCACTAATGTTAGAGTCGGGTCACCTCCACTAATGTTACAGTCGGGTTACCACCACTAATGTTAGAAAAGGGTCACCACCACTAATGTTAGAGTCAGATCACCACCACTAATGTTAGAGTTGGGTCACCACCAGCACAAATGTTAGAGTCGGGTCACCACCACTAATTTTAGAGTTGGCTCACCACCACTAATGTCAGAGTCGGGTCACCAGCACTAATGTCAGAGTCGGGTCACCACCACTACTGTTAGAGTCGGGTTACCACCACCAATTTTGGAGTCAGGTCACCAACACTAATGTTCGAGCCGGGTCATCTCAACTAATGATAAAGTCGGGTCACCAGTAGAAATGTTACAGTCGGGTAACCACCACTAATGTTAGAGTCGGGTCACCACCACTAATGTTAGAGAAGGGTCACAACCACTAATGTTAGAGCCGGGTCACCTCCACTAATGTCAGAGTCGGGTCACCACCACTAATGTCAGAGTCAGGTCGCAACCACTAATGTCAGCGTCCTGTCACCATCACTTCTGTCAGAGTCGGGACACCACCACTAATGTTAGAGTTGGATCACCACCACTATTGTTAGAGACGGGTCACCACCACTAATGTTAGAGTCGTGTCACCACCACTAATGTCAGAGTTGGGTCACCATCACTAATATTAGAGAAGGATCACGACCACTAATGTTAGAGTCGGGTCACCACCACCAATGTCAGTGTCGGTTCACCACCACTAATGTCAGAGTCTGGTCACCACCACTAATGTTAGAGTCGGGTCACCACCACTAATGTCAGAGTCAGGTCACCACCACTAATGTTAGATTCGCGTCACCACCACTAATGTTAGAGTCGGTGCACCTCCACTAATGTTAGAGTCGTGTCACCAGCACAAATGTTAGAGTCGGGTCACCACCAGTAATGTTGGAGTTGGGTCACCACCACTAATGTTAGAGTCGGGTCACCACCACTAATGTTAGAGAAGGGTCACCACCACTAATGTTAGAGTCGGGTCACCTCCACTAATGTTAGAGTTGGGTCACCACCACTAATGTTAGAGTCGGGTCACCACCACAAATGTTATATTTGGGTCACCTCCACTAATGTCAGAGTCGGTTCCCCACCACTAATGTCAGAGTCGCGTCACCACCACTAATGTCAGAGTTGGGTCACCAACACGAATGTTATAGTCGGGTCACCTCCACTAATGTCAGAGTCGGGTCCCCACCACTAATGTCAGAGTCGGGTCACCACCACTAATGTTAGAGTCGTATCACCAGCACTAATGTTAGAGTCGGGTCACCTCCACTAATGTTAGAGTCGGGTCAACACTACTAATGTTAGAAAAGGGTCACCACCACTAATGTTGGAGTCAGGTCACCACCACTAATGTTATAGTCGTGTCACCACCAGCACAAATGTTAGAGTCGGGTCTCCACCACTAATGTTAGAGACGGATCACCACCACTGATGTCAGAGTCGGGTCACCAGCACTAATGTTAGAGTCGGGTCATCACCAGTAATGTTAGATTCGGGTCACCACCACTAATGTTAAAGTCGGGTCACTACCACAAATGTTAGAGTCGAGTCACCACCACTAATTTTATAGTCGGGTCACCACCACTAATGTTAGAGGCGGGTCACCACCACTAATTTTAGAGTTGGGTCAACACCACTAATGTTGGAGTCGGGTCACCCCCTTAATATCAGAATCGGGTCACCACCACTAATGACAGAGTCGGGTCACCAGCACTAATGTTAGAGTCGGGTCACCACCACTAATGTTGGAGTCGGGTCACCTCCTTAATATCAGAATCGGGTCACCACCACTAATGACAGAGTCGGGTCACCAGCACTAATGTCAGAGTCCGGACCCCTCCACTAATGTCAGAGTCGGGTCACCACCACTAATGTCAGAGTCGGTCACCACAACTAATGTTAGAGCCGGGTCACCATCACTAATGTTCGAGTCGGGTCACCACCACTAATGTTAGATTCGGGTCACCACCACTAATGTTAGAGTCGGGTCACCACCACTAATGATAGAGTCGGGTCACCACCACTAATGTTAGAGTCGGGTCACCAGCACAAATGTTAGAGTCGGGTCACCACCACTAATGTCAGAGTCGGGTCCCCACCACTAATGTCAGAGTCGGGTCACCACCACTAATGTTAGAGTCGTATCACCAGCACTAATGTTAGAGTCGGGTCACCTCCACTAATGTTAGAGTCGGGTCAACACTACTAATGTTAGAAAAGGGTCACCACCACTAATGTTGGAGTCAGGTCACCACCACTAATGTTATAGTCGTGTCACCACCAGCACAAATGTTAGAGTCGGGTCTCCACCACTAATGTTAGAGACGGATCACCACCACTGATGTCAGAGTCGGGTCACCAGCACTAATGTTAGAGTCGGGTCATCACCAGTAATGTTAGATTCGGGTCACCACCACTAATGTTAAAGTCGGGTCACTACCACAAATGTTAGAGTCGAGTCACCACCACTAATTTTATAGTCGGGTCACCACCACTAATGTTAGAGGCGGGTCACCACCACTAATTTTAGAGTTGGGTCAACACCACTAATGTTGGAGTCGGGTCACCCCCTTAATATCAGAATCGGGTCACCACCACTAATGACAGAGTCGGGTCACCAGCACTAATGTTAGAGTCGGGTCACCACCACTAATGTTGGAGTCGGGTCACCTCCTTAATATCAGAATCGGGTCACCACCACTAATGACAGAGTCGGGTCACCAGCACTAATGTCAGAGTCCGGACCCCTCCACTAATGTCAGAGTCGGGTCACCACCACTAATGTCAGAGTCGGTCACCACAACTAATGTTAGAGCCGGGTCACCATCACTAATGTTCGAGTCGGGTCACCACCACTAATGTTAGATTCGGGTCACCACCACTAATGTTAGAGTCGGGTCACCACCACTAATGATAGAGTCGGGTCACCACCACTAATGTTAGAGTCGGGTCACCAGCACAAATGTTAGAGTCGGGTCACCACCACTAATGTTAGATTCGGGTCACCAACACTAATGTTAGAGAAGGGTCTCCACCACTAATGTTAGAGTCGGATCACCACCACTAATGTTAGAGTCGGGTCACCACCACGAATGTTAGCGTCGGGTCACCACCACGAATGTTAGAGTCGGGTCACCTCCACTAATGTCAGAGTCCGGTCACCACCACTAATGTCAGAGTCGGGTCACCAGCACTAATGTTAGAGTCGGGTGACCTCCACTAATGTTACAGTCGGGTTACCATCACTAATGTTAGAAAAGGGTCACCACCACTAATGTTAGAGTCAGATCATCACCACTCATGTTAGAGTTGGGTCACCACCAGCACAAATGTTAGAGTCGGGTCACCACCACTAATTTTAGAGTTGGCTCACCACCACTAATGTCAGATTCGGGCCACCAGCAATAATCTTAGAGAAGGGTCACAACCACTAATGTTAGAGTCGGGTCACCTCCACTAATGTTAGAGTCGGGTCACCACCACTAATAGAAAAGGGTCACCACCACTCATGTTAGAGTCAGCTCACCACCACTAATATTGGAGTTGGGTCACCACCAGCAGAAATGTTAGAGTCGGGTCACCACCACTAATAGAGTTGGGTCACCACCTCTAATGTCAGATTCGGTTCACCACCAATAATGTTAGAGAAGTGTCACCACCACTAATGTCAGAGTCGGGTCACCACCACTAATGTCAGAGTCGGGTCACCAGCACTAATGTTAGTGTCGGGTGACCACCACTAATGTTAGGGTCGGGTCACCACCACTAATGTTAGAGTCGAGTCACCACCACGAATTTTATAGTCGGGTCACCACCACTAATGTTAGAGTCGTGTCAACACCACTAATGTTAGAGTCAGGTCACCACCACTAATGTTAGAGTCGGATCACCTCCACTAATATTAGAATCGGGTGACCAGCACAAATGTTAGAGTCGGGTCACCACCACTAATGTCAGAGTCGGGTCACCACCACTAATGTTAGAGTCGGGTCACCAGCACTAATGTTAGAGCCGGGTCCCCACCACTAATGTTAGAGTCGGGTCCCCACCACTAATGTCAGAGTCGGGTCACCACCACTAATGTTAGATTCGGGTCACCATCACTAATGTCAGAGTCCGGTCACCACCACTAATCGTAGAGTCGGGTCACCACCAGTATGTTAGAGTCGGTTCACCACCACTAATATTAGAGTCGGGTCACCACCACTACTGTTAGAGTCGGGTCACCACCACTAATTTTGGAGTCGGGTCACCAGCACTAATGTTAGAGCTGGGTCACCTCAACTAATGATAAAGTCGGGTCACCAGTACAAATGTTAGGGTCGGGTCACCACCACTAATGTAAGAGTCGGGTCACCACCACTAATGTTAGAGAAGGGTCACCACCACTAATGTTAGAGTCGGGTCACCTCCACTAATGTCAGAGTCGGGTCACCAGCACTAATGTCAGAGTCAGGTCGCAACCACTAATGTTAGAGTCGGGTCACCTCCACTAATGTCAGAGTCGGTTCCCCACCACTAATGTCAGAGTCGGGTCACCACCACTAATGTTAGAGAAGGGGCACCACCACTAATGTAAGAGTCGGGTCACCAGCACTAATGTTAGAGCTGGGTCACCTCAACTAATGATAAAGTCGGGTCACCAGTACAAATGTTAGGGTCGGGTCACCACCACTAATGTAAGAGTCGGGTCACCACCACTAATGTTAGAGAAGGGTCACCACCACTAATGTTAGAGTCGGGTCACCTCCACTAATGTCAGAGTCGGGTCACCAGCACTAATGTCAGAGTCAGGTCGCAACCACTAAAGTCAGAGTCCTGTCACCACCACTTCTGTCAGAGTCGGGACACCACCACAAATGTTAGAGTTGGGTCACCACCACTATTGTTAGAATCGGGTCACCACCACTAATGTTAGAGTCGTGTCACCACCACTAATGTTAGAGTCGGGTCACCACCACTAATGTTAGAGAAGGGTCACCACCACTAATGTTAGAGTCGGGCCACCTCCACTAATGTTAGAGTTGGGTCACCACCACTAATGTTACAGTCGGGTCACCACCACTAATGTTAGAGTCGGGTCACCTCCACTAATGTCAGAGTCGGTTCCCCACCACTAATGTCAGAGTCGGGTCACCACCACTAATGTTAGAGAAGGGGCACCACCACTAATGTTAGAGTCGGGTCAACACTACTGATGTTAGAAAAGGGTCACCACCACAAATGTTGGAGTCAGGTCACCACCACTAATGTTATAGTCGTGTCACCACCAGCACAAATGGTAGAGTCGGGACATCACCACAAATTTTAGAGTTGGGTCACCAGCACTAATGCCCGAGTCGTGTCACCACCAATAATGTTAGAGAAGGGGCACCACCACTAATGTTAGAGTCGGGTCACCTCCTTCATGTCAGAGTCGGGTCACCACCACTAATGTCAGAGTCGGGTCACCAGCACTAATGTTAGAGTCGGGTGACCATCACTAATGTTAGTGTCGGATCACCACCACTAATGTTAGAGTCGGGTCACCACCACTCATGTTAGAGTCGGGTCACCACCACTAATGTTAGAGACGGATCACCAATCCTAATGTCAGAGTCGGGTCACCAGCACTAATGTTAGAGTCGAGTCATCAACACTAATGTTAGATTCGGGTCACCACCACTCATGTTAGAGTCGGGTCACTACCACTAATGTTAGAGTCGGGTCACCACCACTAATGTTGGAGTCGGTTCACCTCCTTAATATCAGAATCGGGTCACCACCACTAATGACAGTGTCGGGTCACCAGCACTAATGTTAGGGACGCGTGACCACCACTAATGTTTAAGACGGGTCATCACCACTAATGTTAGAAACGGGTCACCACCACTAATGTCAGAGTCAGGTCACCACCACTAATGTCAGAGTCGGGTCACCTCCACTAATGTCAGTGTTGGGTCACCACCACTCATGTCAGAGTCGGTCACCACAACTAATGTTAGAGTCGGGTCACCACCACTAATGTTAGAGTCGGGTCACCACCACTAATGTTAGAGTCGGGTCACCATCTCTAATGTTAGAGTCGGGTCACCACCACTGATGACAGAGTCGGGTCACCACCACTAATGTCAGAGTCGGGTCACCGCCACTAATGTTAGAGTCAGGTCACCACCACAAATGTTAGAGTCGGGTCACCTCCACTAATGTTAGAGTAAGGTCAACACCACTAATGTTTGAGTCGGGTCACCACCACTAATGTTAGAGTCGGGTCACCACCACTAATGTTATAGAAGGGTCACCACCTCTAATGTTAGAGTCGGGTCACCGCCGCTAATGTCAGAGTCGGGTCACCACCACTAATGTCAGAGTCGGGTCACCACCACTAATGTTAGAGTCGGGTCACCGCCGCTAATGTCAGAGTCGGGTCACCACCACTAATGTCAGAGTCGGGTCACCACCACTAATGTTAGAGTCGGATCACCACCACTAATGTCAGAGTCGGGTCACCACCACTAATGTCAGAGTCGGGTCACCTCCACTAATGTTAGAGTCGGGTCACCACCACTAATGTCAGAGTCGGGTCACCACCACTAATGTCAGAGTCGAGTCACCACCACTAATGTTAGAGTCGGGTCACCTCCACTAATGTCAGAGTCGGGTCACCACCACTAATGTCAGATTCGGGTCACCACCACTAATGTCAGAGTGGGGACACCACCTCTAATGTTAGAGTCGGGTCACCTCCACTAATGTTAGAGTCAGTTCACCACCACTAATGTTAGAGTCGTGTCACCACCACTAATGTCAGAGTCGGGTCACCACCACTAATGTTAGAGTCGTGTCACCGCCACTAATGTTAGAGTCGGGTCACCACCACTAAGGCTAGAGTCGGGACACCACTACTAATGTCAGAGTCGGGTCACCACCACTAATGTCAGAGTTGGGTCTCCAACACTAATGTTAGAGAAGGATCACCACCAATAATGAGAGAGTCGGGTGACCACCAATAATGTTAAAAAAGGGTCAACACCACTAATGTTACAGTCGGGTCACCTCCTTAATGTCAGGGTCGGGTCACCACCACTAATGTCAGAGTCGGGTCACCACCACTAATGTTAGAGTCTGGTCACCAGCACAAATGTTAGAGTCGGGTCACCACCACTAATGTAAGAGTCGGGTCACCACCACTAATGTTAGAGAAGGGTCTCCACCACTAATGTTAGAGTCGGGTCACCACCACCAATGATAGAGTCGGGTCACCACCACTAATGTTAGAGCCGGATCACCACCACTAATGTTAGAGTCGGGTCACCACCACTAATGTTAGCGTCGGGTCACCACCACTAATGTCAGAGTCGGGTCATCATCACTAATGTTAGAGTCGGGTCACCACCACTAATGTTAGAGTCAGTTCACCACCACTACTGTTAGAGTCGGGTCTCCTCCACTAATGTTAGAGTCCGGTTACCACCACTAATGTTAGAAAAGGGTCACCACCACTAATGTCAGATTCTGGTCACCACCAATAATGTTAGAGAAGGGTCACCACCACTAATGTTAGAGTAGGGTCACCTCCACTAATGTTAGAGTCGGGTCACCACCACTAAAAGAAAAGGGTCACCACCACTAATGTTAGAGTCAGATCACCACCACTAATGTTAGAGTTGTGTCACCACCAGCACAAATGTTAGAGTCGGGTCACCACCACTAATTTTAGAGTTGGGTCACCACCACTAATGTCAGATTCGGGTCACCTCCAATAATGTTACAGAAGGGTCACCACCACTAATGTTAGAGTCGGGTCACCTCCTCAATGTCAGAGTCGGGTCACCACCACTAATGTCAGAGTCGGGTCACCAGCACGAATGTTAGAGTCGGGTGACCACCACTAATGTTAGAATCGGGTCACCACCACTAATGTTAGAGTCGGGTCACCACCACTAATGTCAGAGTCAGGTCACCACCACTAATGCCAGAGTCGGGTCACCACCACTAACGTTAGAGTCTGGTCACCACAACTAATGTTAGAGAAGGGTCACCACCACTAATGTTAGAGCTGGGTTACCACCACTAATGTTAGAGTCGGGTCACCACCACTACTGTTAGAGAAGGGTCATCACCACTAATGTTAGAGTGGGGTCACCACCACTAATGTCAGAATCGGGTCACCACCACTAATGTTAGAGTCGGGTCACCATCACTAATGTCAGCATCCGGTCACCACCACTAATGTTAGAGTCGGGTCACCAGCAGTATGTTAGAGTCGGTTCACCACCACTTATATTAGAGTCGGGTCACCACCACTACTGTTCGAGTCGGGTCACCACCACTAATTTTGGAGTCGGGTCACCAACACTAATGTTAGAGCCAGGTCACCTCAACTAATGATGAAGTCGGGTCACCAGTACAAATGTTAGAGTCGGGTCACCCCCACTAATGTTAGAGTCGGGTCATCACCACTAATGTTAGAGAAGGGTCACCACCACTAATGTTAGAGTCGGGTCACCTCGACTAATGTCAGAGTCAGGTCGCAACCACTAATGTCAGAGTCCTGTCACCACCACTTCTGTCAGAGTCGGGACACCACCACTAATGTTAGAGTTGGGTCACCACCACTATTTTTAGAGTCAGGTCACCACCACTAATGTTAGAGTTGTGTCACCACCACTAATGTCAGAGTCGGGTCACCACCACTAATGTTAGGGTCGGGTCACCACCACTAATGTTAGAGTCGGTTCACCACCACTAAGGTTAGAGTTGGGTCACCACTACTAATTTCAGAGTCGGGTCACCACCACTAATGTCAGAGTTGGGTCACCACCACTAATATTAAAGATGGATCACCACCACTAATGTTAGAGTCGGGTCACCACCACCAATGTCAGTGTCGGATCACCACCACTCATGTCAGATTCGGGTCACCACCACTAATGTTAGAGTCGGGTCACCACCGCTAATGTCAGAGTCGGGTCACCACCACTAATGTTAAATTCGGGTCACCACCACTAATGTTAGAGTCGGTTCACCTCCACTAATGTTAGAGTCGGGTCACTAGCACAAATGTTAGAGTCGGGTCACCACCACTAATGTTGGAGTTGGGTCACCACCACTAATGTTAGAGTAGGGTCACCACCACTAATGTTAGAGTCGGGTCACCTCCACTAATGTTGGAGTTGGGTCACCACCACTAATGTTAGAGTCGGGTCACCACCACTAATGTTAAAGTCGAGTCACCTCCACTAATGTCAGAGATGATTCCCCACCACTCATGTCAGAGTCGGGTCACCACCACTAATTTCAGAGTTGGGTCACCAACACTAATGTTAGAGTCGGATCACCTCCACTAATGTCAGAGTCGGGTCCCCACCACTAATGTCAGAGTCGTGTCACGACCACTAATGTCAGAGTCGGGTCACCACCACTAATGTTAGAGTCGTATCACCAGCACTAATGTTAGAGTCGTGTCACCTCCACTAATGTTAGAGTCGGGTCAACACTACTAATGTTAGAAAAGAGTCACCACCACTAATTTTGGAGTCAGGTCACCACCACTAATGTTATAGTCATGTCACCACCAGCACAAATGTTAGAGTCGGGTCACCACCACTAATTTTAGAATTGGGTCAGCACCCCTAATGTCAGAGTCGGGTCACCACCAATAATGTTAGAGAAGGGGCACCACCACTAATGTTAGAGTCGGGTCACCTCCTTAATGTCAGAGTCGGGTCACCACCACTAATGTCAGAGTCGGGTCACCAGCACTAATGTTAGAATCGGGTGACCGCCACTAATGTTAGTGTCGGGTCACCACCACTAAGGTTAGAGTCGGGTCACCACCACTCATGTTAGAGTCGGGTCACCACCACTAATGTTAGAGACGGATCACCACCACTCATGTTAGAGTCGGGTCACCACCACTAATGTTAGGTTCGGGTCACCACCACTAATGTTAGAGTCGGGTCACTACCACTAATGTTAGAGTCGAGTCACCACCACTAATTTTATAGTCGGGACACCACCACTAATGTTAGAGTCGGGTCACCACCACTAATGTTAGAGTCGGGTCACCACCACTAATGTTAGAGTCGGGTCACCAACACTAATGTTAGACTCGGGTCACCACCACTAATGTCAGAGTCGTGTCACCACCACTAATGTTAGAGTCGGGTCACCACCACTAATGTCAGTGTCGGAACACCACCACTAATGTCAGAGTCGGGTCTCCACCACTAATGTTAGAGTCGGGTCTCCACCACTAATGTTAGAGTCGGGTCACCACCAATAATGTTAGAGAAGTGTCACCACCACTAATGTTAGAGTTGGGTCACCTCCTTAATGTCAGAGTCGGTTCACCACCGCTAATGTCAGAGTCGGGTCAACAGCACTAATGTAAGTGTCGGGTGACCACCACTAATGTTAGAGTCGGGTCACCCCACTAATGTTAGAGTCGGGTCACCACCACTCATGTTAGAGTCTGGTCACCACCACTAATGTTAGAGACTGATCACCAGCACTAATGTCAGAGTCGGGTCACCAGCACTAATGTTAGAGTCGGGTCATCACCACTAATGTTAGATTCGGGTCACCACCACTAATGTTAGAGTCGGGTCACTACCACTAATGTTAGAGTCGAGTCATCACCACTAATTTTATAGTCGGGTCACCACCACTAATGTTAGAGTCGGGTCACCACCACTAATGTTAGAGTCGGGTCACCACCAATAATGTTAGAGTCGGGTCACCACCACTAATGTTAGAGTCGGGGCACCACCGCTAATGTCAGAGTCGGGTCACCACCACCAATGTCAGAGGCAGGTCAGCACCACTAATGTCAGTGTCGCGACACCACCACTAATGTTACAGTCGGGTCACCACCACTAATGTTAGAGTCGGGTCACCACCACTAATGTCAGAGTCGTGTCACCACCACTAATGTTAGAGTCGGGTCACCACCACTAATGTTAGAGTCTGGTCACCACTACTAATGTTAGAGTCGGGTCAGCATCACTAATGTTAGAGAAGAGTCAGAACCACTAAAGTTAGAGTCGGGTCAACAGCACTAATGTTATAGTCGGGTCACCACCACTAATGTTAGAGAATGGTCACCATCACTAATATTAGAGTGGGGTCACCACCACTAATGTCAGCGTCGGGTCACCACCACTAATTTTAGAGAAGGGTCACCAGCACTAATATTAGAGTGGGGTCACCACCACTAATGTCAGAGTCCGGTCACCACCACTATTGTTCGAGTCGGGTGACCACCAGTAATGTTGGAGTCGGTTCACCACCACTAATATTAGAGTCGTGTCACCACCACTACTGTTAGAGTGGGGTCACCACCACCAATTTTAGAGTCGGTTCACCAACACTAATGTTAGAGCCGGTTCATCTCCACTAATGTTAGAGTTGGGTCACCACCAATAATCTGAGAGAAGTGTCACCACCACTAATGTTAGAGTCAGGTCACCACGAATAATGTTAGAGAAGGGTCACCACCACTAATGTTAGAGTCGGGTCACCTCCACTACTGTCAGAGTCGGGTCACCACCACTAATGTCAGAGTCGGGTCACAAGCACTAATGTTAGAGGCGTGTCACCACCACTTATGTCAGATTCGGGACACCACCACTAATGTTAGAGTCGGGCCACCACCACTAATGTTAGAGTCGGGTCACCACCATTAATGTTAAATTCGTGTCACCACCACTAATGTCAGAGTCGTGTCACCACCACTAATGTTAGAGTCGGGTCACCACCACTAATGTTAGAGTTGGGTCTCCACCACTAATGGTAGAGTCGGGTCATCACGACTAATGTCATAGTCGGGTCAGCGACACTAATGTCAGAGCTGGGTCACCGCCACTAATGTTAGAGAAGGATTACCACCACTAATGTTTGAGTCGGGTCACCACCACTAATGTTAGAGTCGGGTCACCACCACTAATGTTAGAGTTGGGTCACCACCACTAATGATAGATTCGGGTCACCACCACTAATGTTAGAGAAGGGTCACCACCACTAATGTTAGAGTCGGGTCACCACCACTAAGGTTAGAGTCGGGTCACCACTACTAATGTCAGAGTCGGGTCAGCGCCACTAATGTCAGAGTTGGGTCACCGCCACTAATGCTAGAGAAGGATCACCACCACTAATGTTAGAGTCGGGTCACCACCACTAATGTTAGAGTCGGGTCACCACCACTAATGGTAGAGTCGGGTCACCACCACTAATGTCAGAGTATTGTCACCACCACTAATGTTAGAGTCGGGTCACCACCACTAATGTTAGAGTCGGGTCAGCACCACTAATGTTAGAGTCGGGTCACCACCACTAATGTTAGAGTCGGGTCACCTCCACTAATGTCAGAGTCGGGTCACCACCAGTAATGTCATAGTCGGGTCACCACCACTAATGTCAGAGTCGGGTCACCACCACTAATGTTACAGTCGGGTCACCACCACTAATGTTAGAGTCGGGTCACCTCCACTAACGATAGAGTCGGGTCACCACCACTATTGTTAGAGTCGGGTCACTATCAATTATTTTAGAGTCCGGTCACCAACACTAATGTTAGAGCCGGGTCACCTCCATTAATGTTAAAGTCGGGTCACCAGTACAAATGTTAGAGTCGGGTCAACACCACTAATGTTAGAGTTGGGTCACCACCACTAATGTTTGAGTCGGGTCACCACCACTAATGTTAGAGAAGGGTCACCACCACTAATGTTAGAGTCGGGTCACCTCCACTAATGTCAGAGTCGGGTCACCACCACTAATGTCAGAGTCGGGTCGCAACCACTCATGTCAGAGTCGTGTCACCACCACTTGTGTCAGAGTCGGGACACCACCACTAATGTTAATATCGGGTCACCACCACTAATGTTCGAGTCGGGTCACCACCACTAATGTTAGAGTCGTGTCACCACCACTAAGGTCAGACTCGGGTCACCACGACTAATGTTAGTGTCGGGTCACCACCACTAATGTTAGAGTCGGGTCACCACCACTAATTTTAGAGAAGGGTCACCAGCACTAATATTAGAGTGGGGTCACCACCACTAATGTCCGAGTCCGGTCACCACCACTAATGTCAGAGTCGGGTCACAACCACTAATGTTAGAGGCGTTTCACCACCACTTATGTCAGATTCGGGACACCACCAATAATGTTAGAGTCGGGCCACCACCACTAATGTTAGAGTCGGGTCACCACCATTAATGTTAAATTCGTGTCACCACCACTAATGTCAGAGTCGGGTCACCACCACTAATGTTAGAGTCGGGTCACCACCACTAATGTTAGAGTTCGGTCTCCACCACTAAGGTTAGAGTCGGGTCATCACGACTAATGTCATAGTCGGGTCAGCGACACTAATGTCAGAGCTGGGTCACCGCCACTAATGTTAGAGAAGGATCACCACCACTAATGTTTGAGTCCGGTCACCACCACTAGTCTGTAGTGTCGCGACAGAAGCTGGGGGTTCCCTGTACGATGGGTTTCAGGATGCCCTCGACATATCCAGAGAGGTTCTCACACAGGGTTCCGTTGCCTGATGCGATAGGACGTCCAGGTGTCTTGGCTTTGTGTATCTTTGGGAGGCAGTAGAAGTCTCCCACGTGGAGAGTACGTGGGATGAGAGCATGTAGGATGCTTTGAAGGTATGAATCGAAGGTTTTGATCAGTCTGTTGAGTTGACGGGTGTGTTCTTTGGTCGTATCTGCGGGAAACTGTCTGTAGTGTTCCTGGTTGTCCAGTTGTCGGTATACTTCTTTGCAATAGTCCGTTCTGTTCTGTATGACGATGGCACCTCCTTTGTCTGCTGGTTTGATGACGATGTTGCGGTTGGTCTTGAGAGCGTGGATGGCGTGGCGTTGTGCTCGGGTGACATTCTGGACTGTCTTGTGAGTGCGGCTGATGAATCTGGCGTTGATGCATCTCCTGACAGCTTGAGCATACATGTCAAGCTTAGGGCAGCGACCCTCCGGAGGGGTCCAATTTGACTCTTTCCTCTTCGGTTGCTGCACTGCGGATCGCTCTGTCTGCTGTTCCGGATCATTGATTGTCTCATAGGGTTCGCTGCTGACATCTTGGGATTTGTGGAAGAATTCCCAAGGCCTCATTCTCCTGATGTATTCCTCTGTTTCTGCCGCGAGACCGATGGGGTCCATTTTGGTGGTGGGGTAGAAATTGTGCCCTCGGCTGAGAACTTCAATTTCATCTGGCTGAAGGGTGTGGTCGGACAGGTTGATGATGGATTTCCCTGTGGTTTCAACCGTGGTACCGGGGGAGGCTTGGATGCTGCTGCTGGTGATGCCAAGTTTCTCAAGCTTCCTGTTCTTGGTGTGCATGTAGGTAGCGTAGTTCCATTGCCTTGTTTGTTTGGCGGTGTCTCGTAGCTGGTCTGCTGTGTCCTGAGCACAGGCTGAGAACATGGACTCCATCTCGGTTTCGAGGTTGCGGCGTCTGCTGTAGAGCTGGTGTACGAGATGGTTGAGGAGTGTGCGAGAGGTACGACGGCAAGTCTCTCAGTGTAGTCTGTGTTGTAGGTTGACTTGAGTGGGTTAGTGATCTGTAGTCCTTTCGGGATCTTGTCTGCTTTCTTGCATCTCTGTAGAAACTTGATATCTGTGTCAATATGCGCGATCTTCTTGGAGATCCTCTGCACTTTGAGCTGGCAGTTTGTGGTGTCGATAGTAGCCATGGTGTGGAGATGCCGGAGTTGGACTGGGGTGGACAAATGTAAGAAGTCACACAACACCAGGTTATAGTCCAACAGCTTTATTTGAAATCACAAGCTTTCGGAGCGCTGCTCCTTCTTCAGGTGAAGTGGAGAAATGCATAAAGACGCAGCTTATATATTCAGAGAATCATGTCAGATGTTTAAAGGTGACCTTTCCAACTGCCATTTATCACACCTCGGCAGAGAGACAATCACAGCAGTCAAAGGTGTGAATGCTGTCCAAACAGGTCAGTCAGGGAAACATTACATGAAAGAACAATGAGGTGGGGTCACAAGGGGTCAAATATTGCAGATGCTGGGGTCTGTATGAAAAACAAAAAAAACAAAAAAAAACATTTTTTTTGGCTGGAAATCACAGCAGGTCCGGCCACATCTGTGTAGAGAGAACAAGTCAATGTCGACTCGAGTCTGGATGACCCTGCGTCAGGTGGGGTTACATGTAGCGTGACATGAACAGAAGATCTCGGTTGAGGCCGTCCGCATGGGTGCGGAACTTGGTTTTCAGTTTCTGCTCGACGATTTTGCGTTGTGGTGTGTCTCGAAGGCCGCCTTGGAGAATGCTTACCCGAAGATCGGAGGCTGGACCTGCTGTGATTTCCAGCCAAAAAAAATGTTTTTTGTCTGTTTTTGTGTTTTTCATACAGACCCCAGCATCTGCAATATTTGACCCCTTGTGACCCCACCTCATTGTTCTTTGATGTAATGTTTCCCTGACTGACCTGTTTGGACACCATTCACACCTTTGACTGCTGTGATTATCTCTCTGCCGAGGTGTGATAAATGGCAGTTGGAAAGGTTACCTGTAAACATCTGACATGATTCTCTGACTATATAAGCTGTGTCTTTATGCATTTCTCCACTTCACCTGAAGATGGAGCAGTGCTCCGAAAGCTTGTGATTTCAAATAAAGCTGTTGGACTTTAACCTGGTGTTGTGTGACTTCTTACATTTGTCCACCCAGTGCAACTCCGGCATCTCCACACCATGGCTACTATCGACACCACAAACTGCCGGCTCAAAGTCGAGAGGATCTCCAAGAAGATCGCGCATATTGACACAGACATCAAGTTTATACAGAGATGCAAGAAAGCAGACAAGATCCCGAAAGGACTACAGATCACCAACCCACTCAAGTCGACCTACAACACAGACTACGCTGAGAGACTCTGCCGTCGTACCTCTCGCACACTCCTCAACCATCTCGTACACCCAGCTCTACAGCAGACGCCACAACCTTGAACCGAGATGGAGTCCATGTTCGTCAGCCTGTGCTCAGGACGCAGCAGACGGCTACGAGACACCGCCAAACAAACAAGGCAACGGAACTAAGCTACCTACTTGCACACCAAGAACAGGAAGCTTGAGAAACTTGGCATCACCAGCAGCAGCAACCACAGCCTCCCCGGTACCATGGTTGAAACCACAGGGAAATCCATCGTCAACCTGTCCGACCACACCCTTCAACCAGACGAAATTGAAGTTCTCAGCCGAGGGCTCAATATCTGCCCCACCACCATAATGGACCCCATCGGTCTCGCGGCAGACACAGAGGAATTCATCAGGAGAATGAGGCTCCGGGAATTCTTCCACAAATCCCAAGATGTCAGCAGCGAACCCAATGAGACAATCAATGATCCGGAACAGCAGACAGAGGGATCCGCAGTGCAGCAACCGAAGAGGAAAGAGTCAAATTGGACCCCTCTGGAGGGTCGCTGCCCTAAGCTTGACATGCATGCTCAAGCTGTCAGGAGATGCATCAACGCCAGATTCATCAGCCGCACTCACAAGACAGTCCAGAATATCACCCGAGCACAACGCAACGCCATCCACGCTCTCAAGACCAACCGCAACATCGTCATCAAACCAGCAGACAAAGGAGGTGCCATCGTCATACAGAACAGAACGGACTATTGCAAAGAGGTATACCGACAACTGGACAACCAGGAACACTACAGACAGTTACCCGCAGATCCAACCAAAGAACACACCCGCCAACTCAACAGACTGATCAAAACCTTCGCTCCAGACCTTCAAAGCATCCTACATGCTCTCATCCCACGTACTCCCCGCGTGGGAGACTTCTACTGCCTCCCAAAGATACACAAATCCAACACACCTGGACGTCCTATCGCATCAGGCAACGGAACCCTGTGTGAGAACCTCTCTGGATATGTCGAGGGCATCCTGAAACCCATCGTACAGGGAACCCCCAGCTTCTGTCGCGACACTACAGACTTCTTACAGAAACTCAGCACCCACGGATCAGTTGAAACAGTAACCCTCCTCGCCACGATGGATGTCTCGGCACTCTACACCAGTATTCCCCACGATGACGGCATCACTGTGACAGCCTCAGTACTCAACACCAACAACAGCCAATCTCCAGACGCCATCCTACAACTCATCCGTTCATCCTTGACCGCAATGTCTTCACCTTCGACCACCAGTTCTTTAACCAAACACACGGAACAGCCATGGGGACCAAATTCGCACACCAATACGCAAACATCTTCATGCAGAAGTTCGAGCAAGACTTCTTCGCTGCACAGGATCTCCAACCAACGCTATACACCAGATACATCGACGACATTTTCTTCCTATGGACCCACAGTGAAGAATCACTGAAAGACTACACGATAACATCAACAAGTTCCATCCCACCATCAAACTCACCATGGACTACTCCTCAGAATCGGTCTCATTCCTGGACACACGAATCTCCATCAAAGACAGACACCTCAGCACTTCACTCTACTACAAGCCCACGGACAACCTCACGATGCTTCACTTCTCCAGCTTCCACCCTAACCACGTTAAAGAAGCCATCCCCTATGGACAAGCCCTGCGAATACACAGGATCTGCTCAGATGAGGAGGAACGCGATGGACACCTACAGACACTGAAAGACGCCCTTGTAAGAATGGGATATGACGCTCGACTCGTCGATCGACAGTTCCGACGGGCCACAGCGAAAAATCGCATAGACCTCCTCAGAAGACAAACATGGGACACAAACAACAGAGTGCCCTATATTGTCCAGTACTTCCCTGGAGCGGAGAAACTACGCCATGTTCTTCACAGCCTTCAACATGTCATCGATGACGATGAACACCTCGCTAAGGCCATCCCCACGCCTCCACTACTCGCTTTCAAACAGCCGCCTAACCTCAAACAGACCATCGTTCGCAGCAAATTACCCAGCTTTCAGGAGAACAGCGACCACGACACCACACAACCCTGCCACAGCAACCTCTGCAAGACATGCCACATCATCAACACAGATTCCATCATCACACATGAGGACACCACCCAGCAGGTACATGGTACATACTCATGTGACTCGGCCAACGTTGTCTACCTCATACGTTGCAGGAAAAGATGCCCCGGAGCATGGTACATCGGCGAGACCATGCAGACACTGCGACAACGGATGAACGGACACCAGGCAACGATCACCAGGCAGGAGTGTTCCCTCCCAGTCGGGGAACACTTCAGCAGTCAAGGACATTCAGCCTCCGATCTTCGGGTAAGCATTCTCCAAGGCGGCATTCGAAACTCATGACAACGCAAAATCGTCGAGCAGAAACTGATAGCCAAGTTCCGCACCCATGAGGACGGCCTCAACC